>NC_140224.1:28126604-28587961 GCF_951802725.1 Rutilus rutilus | reverse complement strand
CCAGGGATCAGGATTGATAAACTCTGTTATAAGCAACATATTTTACTCTCTGATCTGAAATAAAATGAAAATCCTTGTGATGCTGTTTTTTTTATTATTTTTTTAAAGATGTAATTTGTTGTGATACTGGTGAGCATTACATTTAAAACGTACCCAGAATTACGAAAGCTGCTCTTGGCAAGAACATGAATGAGGAAGGGTGTGAATCCAGTGTGCCAGACCAACTGAACAGATCTTGCTGTACAGGAATATTCAGTGAACGAGGCATGATTTTGGCAGTTGAGCATTAATGATCCACAAGCATAGTCAATTTATGTTTAAAATCATGTTGTGACCAATCAGATGAAATATTTTACTGTAGAATTAAGCAACATCCATGCACTTTTTGTTGCAGCTGAGACCTGAGGTGTATTAAGCATCATGGGTGGAGCCGTTGTTGACACTGGTAACAGCGGGGTCAAGGCACCTGATGGAGGATGGGGTTGGGCTGTCCTCTTCGGCTGCTTCGTCATTACTGGTTTCTCCTACGCATTTCCCAAAGCGGTCAGCGTCTTCTTCAAAGAGCTTATCCGGGAGTTTGGCGTGGGCTACAGTGACTGCGCTTGGATCTCCTCCATTCTTCTTGCAATGCTTTATGGCTCAGGTAGGGATTTTATACATAACATTCATGGGTGCCTTTTATATTTTAAGAAGAGGGTACTTCACAGGGGATCCTCATATTTGAGGGTCATTGGTATCAAAAAGTATGAAAACCCTTCACTTTTAGTAAAGAGTTGCAAAATCAGCATGTACATCTAGAAGAGTTATGTGCGATGTCAGCATGTTAAGTGTTCCTGGTCTCTCTTAATTTTTTATTTTTATATATCCTGGATGCTAACAGTGGTTTGCTTGTTGCAGGGCCTCTATGCAGCATCCTAGTGAACCGTTTTGGATGTCGCCCTGTGATGATGGTCGGGGGCCTTTTTGCCTCGCTGGGTATGATCCTGGCATCCTTTGCAACCAGCATCATTCACATCTATCTCTGCGTAGGAGTCATAACAGGTGAGCACTGTTTTGTGAAATGACTTACTTAATTTCAACATATTAACACTCTCAAATTTGACACATTAACACTCTCAAATTTGCTGTCCTCCAGGTTTGGGTCTTTCTCTGAACTTTCAGCCATCCCTCATCATGCTGAACCGATATTTCAGTGAGAAAAGGCCCTTGGCCAACGGCCTGGCTGCAGCTGGAAGTCCCGTGGCTCTGTGCTGTTTATCTCCTCTTGGTCAGATTCTTCAGTACAATTATGGTTGGCGTGGAGGCTTCCTCATACTTGGAGGAATTCTACTGAACTGCTGTGCATGTGGAGCCCTCATGAGGCCCTTGAAAGCACCAAAAAAAACAAGCGAGGTGGACGAAAAGGAAACGAAACCCAAACCAAAGGCCAAGCTTCTTGACTTCACCGTCTTTAAAGATTGCGGCTTTGTGATTTACACGGTGGCCGCGGCCATTATGGTGCTTGGTCTTTTTGTGCCTCCTGTGTTTGTGGTAAGCTATGCCAAGGAACTGGGAAATGAGGACACCAAGTCTGCCTTGTTGCTCACCATACTGGGGTTCATTGACATCTTCGCCAGGCCCACGTGCGGCATCATCGCTGGGCTCAAGTGGGTGAGGCCACGATGCGTTTACCTCTTCAGTTTCGCTATGATCTTCAATGGAGTCACTGATCTTGTCGGGTCCATGGCCAAAGACTATTCATCTCTCGTGGTGTTCTGCATCTTCTTCGGTATCTCTTATGGCATGGTTGGAGCCTTACAGTTTGAAGTGTTGATGACCATTGTGGGAACAGAGAAGTTCTCCAGTGCCATCGGCTTGGTGCTGTTGGTCGAAGCCATTGCGGTGTTGGTGGGACCACCTGGAGCAGGTCAGTTCTGCAGTTCATTTTCTGTCTTCTGTAGTTTCTGTGCTGTTATACAAGATGGAGGTACAAGTCATAGCATAAGCATTTTAATCAACTAAAATATGCATTTACAGGAGTACATTTTACCGCTAGTCTTGTTCAGAACTGTTTGAATTACTATCTGTTAAATCTCATGCTTTCTTTAATCACTTGCTAAGAACTTAATATTTAGAACTGCTAATATTTAACTGCTAATTAGGGCTGCACGATATTGAAGAAATGCGATAACTCATTAAATAATGCGATATGCGATACGATAATGCTTAAAAAGTGTGTAAAGTAAACTTAAATTATCTTTAAAATATCTTTAAAATTATATAACCTACATACTGTACGTGTTTCACATTCTTTTTGTGACAAGAAAACATCCCTACAACTTCTGAAAGTGAACATCAGTTTAAACCACGGGGTTTAGGGTTTCAGGTTATCCTACATTAGGTTTATTTAACGACAGAAACTGAATAATCAAATGTAAAAATAAACAATGCTTAGTTATCACTGTATGAATTAAATACATATTGATTCTTACTACACAAGTTATTCAGCCGAGAGCAGTGAGTGATTTTTCTCTTTTGTTTCATGACCCCAGTTATTGCAAGCTGTTGCGATATGCATATCGCGATATATACATTTGCGATATTTTGATATATTGTGCAGCCCTACTGCTAATATTTAACTCTTAAATATTTTCTAAATGCATGTTATTGCACTAAATGTGAATGGTTAAAAAGATGAAACGTGCACCTTTGAAACCTTTGCCCCTTTCTTACAATCAACTGCAAGTTTGCATTTGGAACTGCCTCCATCCAATCCACAATCTATGGATGGAACCTTTTTTTTTTTTGATAATTGGTTACATTTAAGATGCATATATAGAAGATAATATTTCTGTTTAATTCCAAATTTGAAAGAACTAAAAGAACCGTTAAAACTAAACTTTTATGTACTTTTGATAATTGATATATCGGTTTGCAGATTACCTAGCAAAGAGCTCTACAGATTCTCTATGCCAATGGTAACCTTTTGTTTAGTGTTGCAAAGACCTATTATTACAATACCATATGGTTCCTCCTTATTAGGATTTAGACGAACAAAGAGCAAATGGATTGTTATAGGTGTCCCAACAATGACAGCTGCTGTTCATGAGCACGTTTGCCCCGATGGCCTGTCATGGCCGCCATATGGAAAGTACATATCATTGTTCTCGTTTCATTTTACAGGTCGCCTTCTGGACGCCACAAAGAACTACATGTATGTCTTCCTGCTGGCTGGGTGTGAAGTGGTCCTCTCTGCCCTTGTGCTCCTCATCTGTAACTTGCTCTTCATCAAAATGAAGCCCCAAGAGCCTGACCCTCCAGCCAAGATGGAGATGGCCATTACCGAGACAGAGATGGAAGAGCTCAACAAATCACCAAAGGACGACCAAGACAATGGAGGTGGTGCTAGTGAGAATGGGAAGAAAGCCGGCGAACCGGGAGCAACAACAAAATCTGATGATGAAAAGGTTGTCGAGTTGGACTCGATAGAGTTGGAGAACGCTTCCAAAGAAGTGACTGAACCAAACGGTGTGGCAGTAGAACCTGAATCCTCTCTGTGAAGATATTAGAACAATAAATAATATGACAGAGATTCCCCAGTAGGACTCATGGACGTATGTTTGATGTTGTGGTGTATGCGCTTCGAGTGTGGTTGTGAGGACCGCTTTAAGACCTTGCTCTGCAGTTCAGATATAGCACTTGTATCTGGATTTTTGGCCAAACACTGCCTTGCATGCTAACAGATACCAGGATATGTTCTCAAAAGGTTCTTCCGAAAACCGATTAAATTATTTGTAATGTTGCACCAAATTTTTGGTCAGTATAGCCTACACGCCACATCAGAGCAAGGCACCAGCATATACTGAAGATTACCAGCTTGCTTCTTTGTGGCATTCAGTGTTTGCTAATGTGGATAGTTGGTTTGCAGTATCTTTTATCATCTACTGTTACATTTTAACCTGGTCCTGAGAGCGCACTGGATTTTTAAAGGTTGTATTAAAGTCCTGAATTTAAGACAAATCCAACCAGACGAACCCATAGGCATAACATGCAAATGAGGATCTTGTTTAGTCTCTTTAAATTGGGCATGTTCTTGAGGAATGTACAGAATTCAGATATGCTTATTTTTGTGGAACATTTTCAAAGTATTTAACTGTTGTAGGACAAAGCTGTTACATTTTTAAAGGTTTTATTTTTGGTTAATTTTAACTTTCTTGTAAAGATTACAGTATTTATATTAAAGTGTTGATGTCAGTTGGCAGCTGCACTTTATATTTATTTTGTATTTTATTCATCGAAATGTCTGTGTTTTTAGACCAACTGCATCAATCAGGAGAGGACCACAGTTTGTACTTGATATGTTGGTTATGTAACATTTGTTTTTAGTTCATTCACATTCACTCATGCATTGATTTTCAGTGGGCATTTAAAAAAACAAACAAATAGTAACACATGATTTATGAAAATGGTGACATGGTTAAAGCCCTTCTAACCTTTACCTCGTTTTACCTTTACCAGCAGTTTGTGAGTAGGGACCCTCTTCTATGTTCAAAGACACTTGAGCTATTTTTGGTTGTGCCTTAAGTCTTGTAGCAGTACAGAATTTGTGAATCACTATAGAAATAAATACATCCTTTCCTCTCCACTGCATCTTGACTCATTTTTATGGTGTTAAAGTCATGTGTGTTTGTAGCGCTTTTAAAAGAACAATAAAACGATACAGGATACCATCCTTTTTAAACTTCATTCCAATATTAGGACTAACAATTCTCTGGAAATAAAAAAAAATTGTTACATTTCTAATTGAATTGTTTGAAATTGATACCTCTCATAAATATAACTCTTACTAGCTAAGGCTGTGAATTCTAAATGACCACACTGCTTACATGACAAGACAGTCGCACATAGTCCAGATCCTATTGACCCTTCGCAGGGAGTTTGATTGACAGGCGATCTGACCAATCATAATCCGCCATTGTTGTCCGACAAAGCAGTCAGGAGAGTTAAGGTAGATTAACATTGGAGGTGTTGAAAAACGGTGTGTACTGACGTCTTTCCGCGGTTAAAACAACATTCCCTCTTATGTTCATTCATGTTTATTAAGAGATTATCGGTTCACGAGCAGCTTTAACTGAGGCTCTACAGCGATCTGTCAGACACATTAAAGAGCCACAAAACGGTATTTTCTGTTTAAATTTCTTAAAAAAATCACCAAATTCGAAAGGTGAGACTTTGTTTCATATCAAAAGTAACCTGGTCTGTCCTGTCTGTCAGCGCGTTGTCTGCTCCGCCTCCGCGATGTATTTTTCACTGCGTGCGTTTATATACTGTCTATGGTGAGAACACGGCGTGGCTTGTCGGACATAGCAACAGTAACTAAAGGGGGCGTGTCTTTGCGAACGGGCAATTAGCATAAGGTTTGTGCTGTATTTTCAGTTCAGTCCAGCTGTCCATCTGCAAATGCACTGGGCTTTTAACACCTTAAGCAGCGGCTCATCTGAAACATATGGTGAGGCATAAACTAGCAGTGATCAATCCTGCTTCTAATCTACCCTACTGTAGAATTTAGATCTCACCTTGCTTTAACATTCAAGTGAAAAAAGATGTTTGGCTAAAGTAAGTCGATAATAAACAAGTTGTAGCCTACACTTAGAAAAAAATGATCAATGTATAACCTCAAATGGTTGTGTAAGGAATTTAATATGACCTTTTAGGAGTTCCCATCATGAGAGCATTTAATGGAATTAGTTTTAATTTCTTTAGCAGTTTTGTTGTCTGCCGCGTTATGCTCGAGCTCTTTAAAGCAGAATGGATTCTGATTGTCAATGTTTTTGTTTTTATCGTTCATCAGCTGGAAAATAAATCGTCTAACCGTGATTCCACATTCCAGCAATATCGTTTCTCAGTGCCATTACAGTTACAGTTGTGGTATAGACTCTGCTATTATTTTATATTTAAATAATGCACCACAAGGCCTATGTTTCCATTCAAAATATAAATCATTTAATAATACCATTTGGCCAGTGGAAAAGATTGAGAAAAACTTTCTCTGAAATGCATTTTACATTATTTGATTTATCCAAAAACAAGGCAAGGATAGGCTACGAATTTATTTTTATCAATGTAATGTGACGGCACATCCGTATTTCATATTTTCCTAATGTCTTAAACATGTAATAAACCATGTACCGTTAAACATGGTATCACGTGGATGAATAATCATATGCAAATGGAGATATGCATAGTAAAAGTATGCGTTGTAAGCTCCATATATGAAATAAAAACAAAAAAATCCCGACCCATTAGATGTAAATTATAGATTATGCATTTTTTAAAAAAGCAACGACAAGCAAATACAAGTAATTTATTTACATTGTTTAAAATACACAAATACAGTGGTAATACAAATTCTTAAAGGACTGACAAATTGGCATGACGTCCACAAGTATGTGGAGCCCAAAGCAGCCATGGGCTTCAAACTGGGGGCTGGGGGAGAATCAGATGAAAAATTTTACCCAGGAAGTTGCCAATGTCCTTGTTATTGATGACAAGGGAACGAGATGACCAAACCAGCTTCCAAGGTGCGTTAGAAAAGCCACATCAGTGCTGGAATATTTTGTGTAAGGGGAAATCAGAGCATCAGAGCAAGACCTTGATTTGTTTTCATTCTTTCAACCTTTGTAAAAACAATCGATATGATTTACCACTTCCAAAATACCATCCGAGCCATCAGAACACAACTTGCATCCATTACCTTCACATCATATTAACAGTCCTTTTCAAGAGACACATGTTGCAGGTCTAAGCATGATCTCCATTCATCAGGCAAAACAACATCCTCAAGAGTCAAAGTTCATGTTCAGAATGCACGAAACCCCCAAAGTCTGGCACTTCATTGTTGTGGCTTTATGAAAGAGTGGATAAAAATAACTGGTGATAACTTTCAGACTCAACCCATCTGTGGTCATTTCATAGTCTCTCTCAAGAGTTGCATGGAAACATTTACACATATTTTACAGTTATTTCACAGCTTAGAAACAGAAGACACACAATAATGGGGGAAGCAGTATTGTACAAACAGGCGAAGTTCAGAGGGTCCCTCTGTGAGGACGTGTACGACTGAAAACCACGCTGTGGAGTCAGTTAGCTATGAGCTGATGCTGAGATTTTGGCCCCTTTGTGGTCCATCCACTCAACACCACCAGCTTCAGCAAGGGAAAGGAACCTCACCAGAGGGTTATTAAAATGTATATTAAAAAATAAATACACTGAGTAAATAAAAAAAGTTAAGTAAACCCATAACGCCACCAGGCGGACTCGTCTGTTGCCCAGGTTAAAATACAAAAGAAAACCCAGTATACAAATAAACAAGACCCATTTAAACCACATAGATGATACATTAGCCTCAAACGAGAGGAGCCTCAACCAAAGGAAGTTGTGCAGCACTGAATGTATAAGAGTGTAACTGTGAAGGAAGGTCGCATAAGATGACAATGGTGTGGGTTGGCTGATCCAGTCTCTGATTGGTCAACCTACTGGTGTTTCTCACAACAGGCCATAGCTCTCATGTCCATAAGAACATTTAAAGAGTGTGGGAGAGAAAATATGAGAACATGAGAAAAAAAGAAAAAGAGAGAGAGCCTGTTAGAAAAGAGGTCAGGTTGGTTTCTACACCATTTTGGTTTGGTCAATAGAAGGAGGAGACTGACGGCCCTATCTATTAGCTGATGGTGAAGAGCTGTCAATCAGGCATGTGTAGTTAGGTTGCCCATCGTGCTCCATATTGCAAAGTGGAGGCTTCTGGGACATGGAGACAATCTGTACACAGCAACAAGATAAAGGGACACACAATAAGTGACAATTGCCTTTAAAAAAAAAAAAAAAAGTATTTTTAAGAGACTGAATGTTTATACGTTTTTCACATTATAATAGATTGATAAATGGGGAGGAATGTTTAAATGTACATTTTTAGGAAAAAACATTAATCCATTAACCCAAAATGGTTCCTCTATGGCATCACTGCTTAAGGCGAGACACGGCAGGCAAAAACATCGGGGTTTTTTACTGGTAAATTGAGATTTTGGGATATTTGTCTTCAATAACATGTCTTCTTTCAGACATGTGTTGAAAAAAAGTCTGAAATACACATTTAGGTCTTTATTTTATTACACTTTGTCTGTTTGCGTCTGTAGATTTCTCAAAAATTCAACAAAAGTTTGCGTTCTAAATCAACATGCTGCTCCGCCATCTCTCAGCGTGTCATCACATGCACAGTAATGCTGGGTACACACCAAAAGATAATCGGGCTGATTTTGGGCCGATTTCCCCCCTTCCGACAATGCTAGCTATGTCCCGATTATCTTGATGGTTCAACAGATTATCTTATCAGATTTTCCCTTGGTGTGAGGTGTGTTAAGAGTGTCCGAACCTGCTCGGAAGAACGTCGGAGCCGCCCCGATCGCGAATCGTAAATATTCAACATGTTTAATATTTACGATCAGAAATCCTGATGTGTGGGGGGAACCCCGAGGACAAACGCGCGCACGTTCTGGAGATTATCACGTGAAACGAAACAATATCCAATCAGAAAGTGAGATGATGGAAGACGGTCATTCTCACACACACACACGCACACGCACACATGCAGGAAGCTGAGTGTTATAAGGGTTCAGTGAGGGATTAAATAGGCTAACTTTTTCTAAAGAGACAATAAATACAATAAAGAATGAATATATTTCTGTATAAAAGGTTATATATAATGGTGGGTACAATGTTTTTTTTGTTTTGTTTTTTTCTGTGAATTTTCTGTGAAAATCATTCCAAACACTATCATCATAATTTCTTCATGCATATCATCCGACATGCTTATTCTGAAGTCTCGCGAGGTTTTGCGAGATTTCCTGTGTTCACAGTCGAGAATCTGGTTGAAAATCTGTTTGTGTGTGGTGTGCTGTCTTTGTCACATCATGGCACACCACACACTATAGGAGCAAAATGCTTAAATCTAGGATTTTTTGTCCTCATGTTTGTGGTCTATCACATTTTGAAAATCTTATAAGATGTAAAAAATCTTTTGGTGTGTACCCAGCATTAGGAAGCTCTCTCTCCTGTACAATCCTGTCGGATCCAAATATGGTCATTTCCTTTTTATCAGCAACCAATCGTGAAAGTAAAAGGGCTGAATGCGCAATCTCATTGGCTGATGAATAATCTTTAAAGCCCGTTTTCTCAAAATGACTTTTCTCTCATACTCCAAGTCCGAAATCTCCACTTCAGTAGCACCTATATACACTAAACTTTCCAGACTTGTACCTAATTATATTATGAAGACATTTACAGAGTGATTTGTAAATATATTATTCCTAGCCTGATTTATATAACATTATATTCAAAAAAACATGGTGAAAATCATTTTTTTAAGGCTATTGACAGTATATTCTGATTTACAGGATAACAAAAGTAGATATCCATAAATCCCTCTGTAATTTTTTTCCCATCTAATATGTGAACACAATGAAATTTTTTTTAACCTGGCTTTATCCAATACTCAGATATCTGATTACTGATTAGCAAATTAGTGCATATTTGATTAGATATTGCCTGATTTGCATATTTAAACATTAAATTACAGAAAACTTGTAAGACATTTTTTTCTCATCGTAATGTAGGTAATCAACTGGGAAAGTTTCATGGTGATATCTGCTAGTTAAAAATGTTACCCTATTCACCTGTAGTGTCTCGCCTTAACCCTTTTTTGGAACCTTTATTTTTAAGAGTGTATGACAGTTTGCACAAGAAGAAAAAACAAAAAGCAATGTGCAGCTTACTCAAGCTAATCGAACTCACCTGGTGCACCTGCCTTCACACAAGGACGTGACGAGCAACTACTTGCCGTGGTGATCGAAGGGAATGCTATTCTGGGGTGAAGAGAGAGAACATTACAGCCTTCCACCCCCACAACACAATCCTTTGTCCACTGACATGCTACTCATACCAACCCATAATCATACCCTGCCTACTGTCTGTCATATTGAAAGAATATATGCTGCTGAAATTACTTTTCCAAGAAATACAAATGCTAGGTCAACAGCTTCCTAGAAAAGGCTTTTCAACTACCTAACAATCAGATTCAATTTTAAGCTTAACGTCATCAAAAGGCTAATAGAGATTGTGAGAATCAAAAGGTCATTTACTGCGAGCAATAAAGAAATACTAATATTTTATCAGGTATTTATTTCTGTGAACGATTTGTACGTGCAGAAATAAGACTTCCTAATGTAACCGTTCAAAGGCCACAGGTACTGAACTGTTGCTTCTGCCAAAACGTTAAATCTCTTTAATCGGTACGCAAACAAAGCAGCTCATTCAGACACAGACAGCCACAAGACTTGCTGCTTTTTTAAAAAGGTTTATTACGGATTGGACTGCTCTGCTGAAAGCTGGGATGAGCAGGGTCTGCCTTATACCTGTGATGTGGACATGCGGGAAGTGTCTTGCCGCCCCGTCAGGTCTGAGGACGACACGTTCACTGGGGCGCCACGATGAAGCCGCATACTGACCTTCCGTTCACGCTCCATGCCAGTGACCGGTCTCGGTGAGGATGTGTTTGCTGTGTGACGAGAAGCAAGAGACGACTGCCTACAACAGTGTTTCAAGCACTTGGGAAGAAGCAGAGGTAAGAGACAGACTGTTTACCTGTGTGAGAGGTGGGGGTGAGAGGGGTGGGAGGAGCACCATCCTGTGTGGGGCGGGGTCTGCCTGAGGCTGCTGGGATCCCTCGAGCGGCAGGATTCCTGCTGTGCCTCATCCGCTCGTCCCGCTCTCTCCTCTCACGTTCTGCCTCCTCTGCTGTACGGTTAGCACCCTGACAGAAGGTAAATGCAAAATTATGAAACTTTATAAATGCAAGATTATGACTCAAACAGTTGATTCCAACAGAGTTTGGCTTTACTCTGTGTGTAAACTCTTTACTTGTGTGTGTGTGTGTGTGTGTGTGTGTGTGTGTGTGTGTGTGTGTGTGTGTGTGTGTAACGTACTGAACCGTGATTTTTGTGAACCGTTACACCCCACATATATATATATATATATATATATATATATATATATATATATATATATATATATATATATATATATTCGCCACAGAAGTAATTACATCACTGACGTGGAAACCAGGAGAAACATTGTGCCATGAATGAACTAGTTATAGGCAGCTTTAAGTCCACAGATCAGCAACATTCCCCATGGATTTAATGTAGTATCACTAACTGTAACCATGTTTAAACCAAGTATGGCAGGAATAGTAAAATGCTTAAAAGATCAAATACAGATTCAGGGTATTGACAAACACGGAAGCGCAGAGGATAGAGCAAAACACAGGTCACGAATTAGAAGTCTAAAACGAGAATTTTTAAAGAGAAATGATATAAGAGAGGAGGAGCTTGAGTTTGTTGCCCAGCCCTATTTGTTTGAACCGCAAGAGGCGTCTACTCTCACCTACTCTACTCTTAACTAGACTTGCGTGCAGCCGTTCCTGAAAGCCAGTGATTAAAGTTTATAAAGTTATTAATATGGATATTTTTCTTACAAAACCATATCGCTTCGATTCAGAAGGCCTTTATTTACCCCCTGGAGCCATATGGATTAATTTTATGATGATCCGTTTTGGGCTTTAAAATCTGTGGCACCATTCAGTCCCATTATAAAGTTTGGAAGAAGCAGGATTTTTTTTTTTTTTTTTTTGTGTGTGTTTGGCTGAAAGAGGAAAGTCATATACACCTACCTAGGATGGCTATTTTGAGTAATCTATGGGATAATTGTCATTTTTGGGAGAACTAAACCTTTAAATACCAATGAAATGACTAAAGTGACATTTTTGAAAATAAGGCATTTCAATAACTGACTAATAACCTTTTCATTGCCATTAAAGTGAAATTACTGAACCTAAACAAAACAACAAAATATAAGCAAGCAACGCAAGTTTTAATGACCACAGTTATAAAGAATGAAGACCATCCAGACATGTACTTACAAATTTGAGCATGTTCCAATCAAACACGTAGTCATAGGAAAAGCCCTGTCTGTGGAACAGATTCCTGAAGAGCTGCCTCAAGTATGAGTAGTCTGGCTTGTCATCAAATCGCAGTGACCGGCAAAAGTTGAGGTACGTGGCAAATTCAGCTGTGGGACAGAAAACCATCCATATTACAATCCAAGTGTTTTAGGTCAAATACAAAACCTGATTAACATTCAGAAAATGTTAGAAATTACACAAGGCTTTGAACATACATGGGTAGCCCTTGCAAAGAACTTCAATGGGGGTGGACATCTTCTTTTCGCTGATACGCTCATACTTCTGTCTCTTGGTGGCGGCTTTCAGTCCCTGCCAAGGCAGTGAGCCCAAGTTGAAGTACATCAGCACATAGCCAAGAGACTCCAAGTCATCCCGCCGAGACTGCTCTATAGAGATAGGTGCACACAGAATTATAGCTTAATATAGGTTGCGTGGAGCAACTACTGAAGTCATTCATGAAGAAGCATTCATTTCACATTCATACACACGTGCACAAATAAAACTCCTCAGGGAAATGCTAAAAATATACACGCATCCACTTGAGCATGAGCACATAGTGATGTCATACGGAGTCGACAGAGCAATGGAAAGGAAAAATTACTCTGGAAAAGATGTCAAATGATCAGTAACCACAGCCAGAGAAACACTGTCTATCACAACAAATCTGAGTCACACACACATATATTAGGGCTGCACAATTCTGGAATTTTTTTTTTACATTACGACATTTACCTCTTCTGTGATATATATTGCGATGTACAGAAATACAGAAATGTTCACCAGATGACTTGAATGGCTATATTTGGAAAGAATTAGGGATGTCACGATACCAAAATTCCAGTAGTCGGTACCGATACCATTAAAATTGTACGGTTCTCGGAACTAATTTCGGTACCACCGCAAAATCTATTGGAACTATTTTTCTATTTTATTTAACTATTTGAAAAAAATATAAATTCGATTCAATTACTTTATTTATGACGGTAATCATAAGTAAATAATACATATGAGCATTAAAGGCTACATGCTGTTTAAACGTAAATATTGCTTATAAAAAAATCCCATGGAGACGTAGCTAAATCTACTGTACGGTAGCCTAATATAATTATTTCTGTCAATTTCTTCAAGTTAAACCAAACTTTTATTTTGACGGGTTGCTGTGAAGACCTTTGAGTTTCTGTGTGTGTATGATATGACTATAGTTTTTTCTCAAATTAAACGGTAAAATGCTCATGAAGTGACTCTCAGAGTGGGTCTGGAGATGAATTTAATCATGTCATCATATCGTGAGGCAGCAGAGACTGAAAACAGCGAGAGCGTCACTCATGCTTCAGTGTGTGTGTGTATGTGTGTGTGTGTGAGGTAAATGAAACCGCACGTCTGCGCCATTAAAGCAGCACTCAGTAGCTTCGGGATTTCTACGCTGTATTCTCGCTTTTTGCTCGCAGGTTTCTCTCTAGAGCTCCCCCCACAGCTTCGGAATAGATATTTGACAACACTGTTGTAAAAACTCGTTGGTGATTCTCAGACACCAGAGGCGAGTAGATCAACGACATCAAAGCAGATGGGACATTCTTTAAAACGTCTTCTTCATTCAGGTTCGGACAGCGTGAGGGAGCGCAATAATGACAGCATTTTAGCAGATTTATTTTGGCCGTAAAGCAGTTGTTTACATCGCGAGACCTGATATCACGCGATATTTCCTGACACGGCGGCCGGCGGCCCGCCGCCCCAAAGTTGCAAGTGCATATTTTCCGCTCACGGCCACCAGGGGGGTGCGAAACGACCACCATTCAACCCGAAATAAGTATTATAACCATTCCAATGACTCCGAAGCTGTTCAGTTAAGGTAAAAAAGTTACTTAG
Organism: Rutilus rutilus; assembly: GCF_951802725.1. Classification (NCBI taxonomy): domain Eukaryota; kingdom Metazoa; phylum Chordata; class Actinopteri; order Cypriniformes; family Leuciscidae; genus Rutilus; species Rutilus rutilus. The sequence continues at coordinate 28,574,043 of NC_140224.1, read as the reverse complement.
TTCACCTTTAATTCACACAGAGACAAGCAGAACATGCAGGGTTAATATTTAAATAGTCTTTTTGCAGTTTAATATACACAGACACTACATATATTGTGGTATATATCGGCTACAGACAGTGCTCCAAGTAAAAAAGTTAGTCTGGAGCCCTGCGCTTAAATAAAAACACGGAAGCGACTTAAAGCAGCTGCCTATTAGTGGGTACCGAATATGCCCGGTACTACAGAAATGCTGGTATCGTCACATTTTCAGTACCGACTTAGTACCGAAGTACCGGTACTTTGACAACACTAGAAAGAATTAATCATTCTAGAATGAATGGGGTGATTTTGTTATAAATAAAAATTAAAACCCTGGAAAATGAAATGGGAATTCTTTCACACTTGAGTTTACTCTTTACAAAAGAACTAACACAAACTTCTTTCAGAAACCATAAAGTGAACTTGAGTTTAAATAGGGCACATTCTAGGGATGCACCCACCAATCCTATTTTCCATATACGTATTGGCTTTGATACTGCGATTTTTGCCGGATCGGTTATCGATCAGACAGGACCGGTCCAAATCCGATACGGCGCATACTCATTTCCCTTCAATGTTCAAATATTCCCATTATTATACCTGATCTGTAGACAAACTTCTGTAGATTTGCATAAAAAGACTTTATCTGGCCGGAGTTTATGGCTGCTTCTAAACTTATGAATGCGGAGCGCTGCGTTCTGTGAGTCATGTTGCTTTAAGCACATAATTCTGCACCCAGGAAGTGCATAAGTGATGTGTGCCACCCTGTACTGGAGCCTTTCATATTATGATAATTTTGCACAATGAAAGATTATTAATAATCTATTTTCTGTCATATTTATTTTTCAAAACAATTTTTTTTTAAAGTATTAATGAATTTAAGAATACAAATAGTAATTCTTTTTTATTTTATTTACATTGTACCATATTAAGCACTACACTTACGTTCATTAATATTTTTTACAAGCTAAATGTCAACGCGAGTCTCTATTCTCTCTTACATTAGCGCTGTTATGGACTGATTGTTTGAATGAATACACTTACTGGATCATTGAACTGAGAACTTTCCAGGAGTTTAGCAACTTAAAATGATCTGATCGCAACCAGTGATGCAGGTTGGAATAGAAATTTCCACCTACCAGGTAGGCTTACAGCTGCTTGCGCCATTGTAGATGCTCAGTGTCATAATCTGATGACTTCTAAGATCATATAACGGCGTGATGTTAATGACGCAATTTCACATGCTTCAGTAACTTATTGGCATTATATTTTAACGTGTTAAGGGTTTTGAATTAATTGTATGCGTTAACATTAACGTTGACAGCCCTAATAAATATATATGCACAAACACGCACACATACGGCATATATACACACAAGCACTCACAGTGATTTAAAAGCTCATTGGCAAGATTGTGTTTTCTTACCAATGCCAAGGTGTGTGTTGATGGATGCATATCGTGCAGTGCCCGTCAGGTTCTTGTTCTCGCGATAGGGAATGTGCTGGTGTGTTCGTGCGTCACGGTATTTCTTGGCCAGACCAAAGTCAATGATGTAGACCAGGTTTCCTTTCTTTCCCAAGCCCATCAGAAAATTATCAGGCTTCACGTCCCTATGAATGAAGTTCTTGGAGTGGATGTACTCAATGCGGCTGATCTGCAAGGTCAACAAAACGACATTTAAATACTTCTGTAGCAAAAATGGTCGTCAGGCATTTCAGTGTTTCAATAACCATCAGGAGTGGATCTAAGGCACATCAATTCTTAGAAGCAAGTAGAGAGTAAAATTTTGGACTAAACGCCCATTACATTTCTCAGCAACTTCACCTACATTAAAGACTGTCTCCCGCAGGAAAATCAGTGAAGAATGAAACAACTACTTGATTGCTTAAATTTATGTATCATACCATCTGATCAGCCAACAGCAGGACAGTCTTCAGGCTGAACTTCCTGGAGCAGAAATTGAAGAGATCCTCCAGACTGGGGCCAAGCAACTCCATCACCATCACGTTGTAATCTCCCTCTGCACCACACCACTTTATGGTAGGGATGCCAACTGCAAAGAAAGCGCACAAAACACCTAAATACACTGCCTAAAAACCCAACACATGCTTTTTATCATTGACTACATTCATTTATTGAGCACCTCAGCTCCTTATTTACATATAAACAAGACAAAACATTGTTCTCATTACCTCCACCCTGCATCATCTTGTAAATCTTGCTCTCGATGTGGAGCTGAGGGTGCTTTGTCTTCACACATTCCAGTTTGATGGCCACTTCCTCTCCGACTGAAATGTCCGTGCCTGGGGCAGATCGAGAAACAGAGCCATTAAAACAGTGAATGGAGTCAGAACACAGTCTGAATCTCTAACAAAAATGAAATGACTGCAGATCGTAATTGAACTTTATACTTTGTGCATACACTACCATTCAAAGGTTTGACCAATTTAATGTGTCCTTACTGAACATAAGTTTTCATGTCTTTTAGAAAAAGAGTGCATGCCCCCAGACCCCCCAGGGGGACCAAGGTCCACCCCCCCATATTCTCACAAAATCCTGTAGGAAAGACTTTTGAAACAAAGTATGCTTGTTCTGCATGTATTTGTGTGAATAAGTGGCACAGTTTTGTCCACTCAAGCATCCATTGGCATGGAGCAGAGCGAGTATTCTTATGGGAGTTGAACTTTACACTCGCATGGAGAAAGCGTTGTGAGCGGTAGAGAGCAGACAAAAGCTCAGAGATGCTCAACTTTATGCAAAAATCAAGCGAAAAATGCCGGGCAGCAGCCAATCAAAATGAGAAGAGTTAAAAATATGCTGATTGTTCTCCCATTTCTGCTGGATTAAGTGCTTAAATCATATTGTTTACATTAAAGTTGTTTTATGCATGTTAAATATTGTAGTTTGGACATGTCATTGTGTCATTTCATTGTGAATTGGCTGGCTTTTTAAATGTTTATTAAAATGACACTCTTTGCATTGGGCGTATGTGTGATAATTGATTATATTGCCCGTGTGCTGAAAAAACAGATTAAACACCCGCTCTAGAGACACACCCCAAAGTGTAGTCGTTGAGTGAAGTTCTGCCGCTTAGTGGACATTTACCATTAGTACGCAATCAGAATACAGTGGGCTTACAAGATGGAAGAAAGCACAATCTTTCTGTCACTGTTCTAGTTTCAGTTATTTGAGAGACTTTTGATTCTGGGTTGTTTTGATGTTTACCCATATTCATGTTGTTTTGTCTGTTCTAGAGACATGTTATAGCTTTTTGATAAAGCTCTAATCGTGCTCAAACTCACAGTGCTTTCAGATGGAGCAGCGTTTAAGAGCCATACATCAATGACAAGCTACGCATAAACAATCGCAGCCTTTGCGCGTTAAGCCAAATCGGATGAAGTGCGATTACATGGAAATTGTGATTAATCGTGCAGCCCTATTTTTTAAATGCATTTCAAATTCTAATTCATAAACACTGAAATGCATTCATCAATGTGTAAGGAAATGTCTCAAAATCATGAATAAAATTGAAATCACAACATTGATCAAAAAATTGTGATACTTTTTGTCCATATCGCAAAGACCTAGTTTATTTTAAACAATAAAGTTTTATTGTGCAGTACTTTGTTAGCCAAACATGTATTCTTTTTAAAAAAACAACGTTTTATTCTAGCTTCATGATTTTTTTTTTTTTTTTTTTTTTATTAACACTGAATGTGGGCAAGTTTCATAAAAAAAAAGCTAAATCTAGAAGGAAAAAAAAAGCTGCAAAATTCCATCAATGGTGGGGAAGCAATAGCCTCTTTCACACATCCAGTCTGTACTGGTAAATTACAGGTAACGGATCATGTGTGAACAGGACCTTTTCAAATATAACGGTATATTGGTTCTGGCAATATACCAGTAAGGGAAGTTGTAACAATACCAGTAAATTACCAGTATATTCACCGTGTGAATGCGGAATGAAGATTACCGGTATTTCGCTCGTACGAGCTCAAAACGTGCTGATGCAAGTAGTCATTTGGGCCAATTAGAAGCCATTAAAAGGGCAACGGCTTTGGGCCATTCATAAAATTATGAAGCGTTTACTCAGCACAGTTTACAATTGTCTTCAAATTGGAGTGATACCGAAACTAAAGCGCTTCTCCTCGTCCGGGTGGATGAAGAGATTTGTCAACAACTTAAAGGAACAGTTAGCGATACTGTCATGCATAAGATAAGATAACAAGCCTTCTTCAGTAACAAGGCATAAACTTCCTGTTAATGACATCATATTGTTTAATGGGATTTTGGAACTAATGTGTGAATGGCCTGTTACCGGTAAAAAGCCAGAACGCTGTTGCTTGTGTGAACAGCACATTTTTTAAATTTACCGGTAAAGTCGTTCTAGCAATTTTATGGTAATTTACCGGGATTGCTGTGTGAAAGGGGCCATTGTCTCATAAATGACAGAAAATACAATCAATGGCAGGGAAAGAGTTAAGAAAACTTAATTACATTCTAAAAGATTAATTACACAGATTTATTCAGATAAAATTTTGACACAGATTTGATTACCACCATTTCATTTTCGGGGCTCAACAGACCCATTTCTCATGTAAAAGAGCACTCTGGACATTCTGCAAAATATCTGTTTTCAAAAGGCAAAAAAAAAAAAAAAAAAACCTACTACGCATAGCCATCTAAACAGAAACTCAAGGACTTGTTCAGCTTGTTCCTGACAGATTTAAAAAACAAACAAAAAAACAAATGATAATCTTCCCTTCAGCTGTTAGCAAAGAAACTCATGCAATGCACGTCAGATCTACATACAAATTAATCAGCAAACTAGACATTTATTCAAAGAGCACAAACAGTCAGTACTCTATGATTACATTTAGATTAAATTTACATTAAAAAAAATAATAAAAAAATCTATCTTTGCCAACGAACAATGTAATTAACAGGCTTCTGCTCTGGTTTCAGATCAGCTTTACAGCCATGATAAAGAAAACCAATAACACGGCAGTGTTACGCAAGGAATCCCGCACTATCCAACAGTTGACTCAAGAAATAGGATGCCAAACTGCTGATAAGGTGAATGCAAACTGTAGTCTGATAGCTAAATGAGATGTAAGGGAAGTTAAAGATGTGTCATTTGGTCCAAACATCCATCACATCATAAGCCTGAACCAAAAACTCTGAGGTTACATAAAAGCTGATGGGAAGGACCCAGAATTGTAAATGAGTTGGACAGTCCGGGGTGATTCACACACCTGAGGCCTCCAATGATGCCAAGTGATGCAAATGTAACAGAATCCCAGGAAAAGGGAGAGGTATTGCATTTATGCCGAGTCTGACTGTCGGATGATTTGTAAAAGCAGTAAGTGGTGTAACTAGTCCAATCTTGTTGGGTTTGATCTTCTGAGCCTCTAATGCCAAGGACATGGCAGATAATTTGAATGCATTTCACACAGAGAGTCATGTGCAGAGTCAAGATCTTCTAGTAGCATTGCCACAAAATAACACCTCCGACATATTTACTCTGAAGTATTATTCAAAAACACTTCATTATGCTAACATACCAAAGAGTGGGTGGGTGCAGTTATGAAACAGAAGCAAGCAGATGAGAGTTTAAAGTCTCACCACACCCACCAAGCCCTGTTCTCACACACAGACTGAAACAATCCCATCTCAGCCAGAAAGCTTTGGGATAAAGGTCTCGCCACACTACATGATGATCAAAGTCCCCTCACAAACATTGCTTCTCTATCAAAATAAAAGCAAGCTGATTGCATTTGAGCCTGACGTCTATAGGTGCTTTGATTAAGTTAAACATTCTGTTGATAGGTTTCAATCCACAGCGATACGAATTAAGGCCAACAGCTGCAAAACTTCCTTTAATGCCTCATGAATAAGAGATGAACGTCATCTCTTACTGGCTCTACACAAGTACATTTAATCACAGGCTTGAGTTAAATTAAATACCATAATGGATGAGAGTACTAATAGTAGTAAAGGTAGATTTTGAACTAATGAAATGTTATCAGCTTGTTAAGAGTATAAAAGCTAAAACAATGACCTACTTTGGTGATCAAAACCGGTAGTGCAATAACAATGACTCTGTAACTGCCATCAATGCAATCTCTAAATGTCAACCATAGATATTCAAATGATAAACAACATCCTGGTGTGATACTGATGCTCTCAACCATGAAGGCCATCTAGCATGTAAATAAAGAGTTTCTCAGGTCCCTGACTGTGCTGCTCCAGGACAGCTTTATTAATCAAAAGAGCTTTAGCAAAAATGTACCATGACCCCATGGATCAGGAAAATGAGACTGCATGAATCAAACACAGAGCTCTAAATGCAAGATCTCGACTTTAAGTAGACTGCAGACGCAAATCAACATCTAGGCTTGGCTGGATGTCCATCAAATGCTGATTCAATATGCCAGGTATGGCATTTTGGGTGGTTCAAGCTTTCAGTGAAACCTGTATGGACAGGTGACATTCACTCAAAGTTGCACAGAAGGGAGGACCCGTTTGTAAACTCCTGCTCACGTTCAATGAAATTACACCTCACTTTAAAGCAAATAGGCCTACTGTGTTGTCACTGACATCCGAGTCTAATGTCAAAAGCACATATTTTTTGTGGTCATGTATGACATCCTGTAGTGTTTAAACCACTATATAAGCTTGCCCCAAAAGGGACGTTAAGATTATTTACCCTGCAACTTCAATAAACCACTTAATATACGTTCTTGTCATTGTTATAAAACATGGTATTTTATATAAATACCCAAAGAACTGAGAAACGGACCTCGTAAGGAGACTATAACGAGTAAATCTCTGGAAAAACGCCACTGACAGTTACAGTTGACAGATATATAAAACAATACAGCATGTTAGCCGTGTCATATAATGACAGCTTAATGGCAAGAGAGTATACGGGTGTTGAAGTCTATATTTACCCAGATATATGTCTCCAAATGATCCACTTCCAATTTTTCTACCCAGTCTGTATCTGTTTCCAACTCGTAGCTCCATCGCTGTTTACTGGTTTCTCCCGAACGAGTCACTCGACTGTATTTCAGCTAATTTCTATTAAACCAGATGCTGTCAGCCCTTAAATTCGATGATACGTTAATATTTTCACGCGTTATTTAACGTTACCTGCTACGATCCTATATATCTCTATGCGACCCCAACCCCCCCGAATCCCTGAAGAGAATTCGGATTCTTCCGGCGGAGTTCACTTTTCACCATTCCTTTTCTAATGTATAAAAGCCCGAAATGTCACAATATTGTGATCAGGTGAAAGCTTAGAGTCTGTAGATTATGCTCCTGTCGGTTTGGTCACCATTTTCCCCAAGGATGAAGAAGATGGAGGTGGATTTTAACAACGGACCCCAGTCGCAGTAGCTGTCACAGGCCTCGTACCTCTCCTGTGGTGGACACGAACGTAGCGCTGTGACGTCACTTCCCCTTGGCAACGCCTCGCTCGCCACAGTCACGTGGGAGAAACGCTGGACGGGTTTCATTAGGTCAGTCTCATTAACTGTCTCGAACACCAATTAATTCATTATATGTGGACATCTTTACATCTTATTCAGTGATTTGTATTGGTGAATAGAATAGCGCGGACCTGTACTAAGAATCTGTTTTGTTACATTTACATGTATGCATATTAATGTATATTCCAGTTGTTCAAGTTACATTTTAAATGTTTAATGTTACAGTAGTTACAGATATGTTACTTGTCACTATTGGGATACCAGTAGCAAATAAATAAATACTAGACTAATTCCAAAAAGATACTAGTCACTATTCGATAACTTACTATTAGTTTAAAATAATAGTAAAACTAGCCTAATAAAATAAATAAATAAAAATACTAGCAACAAAAGTATTTGACGGTTTTATAATAAATTAAGTAATAATAAATAGAAGTATTTATAAAGTGGATATTTGGTTCAGATCGTAAATGCTTTGGAAAAACAGTAGGCTTAAGATCTTAAGATAACGCGTCATCTATATAATACGTGCTCCATCTGGTTTGCTCTTATGGGTGTCCAGCTTACTGAAACACTGTGAGGGAAATGCTTTGTAATAAACAAGGCAGTGGGACAAGAGTGGGACAGCGTAACATCTTGTACTCTCTGAAAGTGTTTTGGAACTTGGCCACGCCCACCCACTCGCTGATTGGTGGATGCTCTTTTGATTGGTGACACAGTATCCAATCAGGACACGGTCACATGGCTGTAATGTTTTCCAGCAGGTTGCGTAACAGTCTTGCACGTGTTTTTCAATGCGAGTCTCAGAGTAACTTTAGAACCAAAAGCGTGATTTTAACCATAGCCATATATATATTTGTGTGTGTTTTATTATAAATATGTTTGAATTATATCCCTATAAATAATATTTAGTGTAACATAATAAATAATACATAATGCCACAGTTTTTTTTTGTTGTTACATTTTTCATTTGCCTTTTAGTTTTCCTGATACATACCAGTCAAAAGCTTCGACCTACTACTACTTCTTTATTATACTATAAAACGGGATTATGGTAATAATTATGGATTTAAAGTGATAAACTAAACAAAACGATACTTGCATTCGACGTAGTAACTCCACAGACGAATATTATTGAATGGTCGTGGACAGAAGTGTTTGTTTAGAGTTAGATTTATTTGCTAACGAGGACATCTAGTGGTCATTGATATGAATAGCAGGCACTAACATAAGCAGGAAAAGAAACCTGTTGGCATCACGGGTTAAGTTTGTGCCATTTTTGTGATGTGCTCTGATGAGAACATTTTTTTCACAAGCCTGTCTGTGATATTCCTCTGTATAATATGAAAATACATATGGCAATGTCTTGATCCACAGTGCTAAGAAAATTCCTCCAACTAATGCCCTTTAAGCTCAAAATCTTATGTGCTTATTCCATACTTACAGACTCTCCTTTGCTTACACTGATTTATGGAATACAGCTATGTTGGCAGACATGTTTACCATTGTACCATTTAGCATGTCTATAAGCTTAAACATCAGGACTTTCTCAGTAACAGTAACTACACGTCTCATGCCATGATGAATCAAGTGACTGGGAGGAAAAGCACTTTGCGGAGATTATAAACATGGAGAGCCTGAATCTGATGACTAACCATGTTTGAACAGCTTCCTTTTGTCCTTGACTGAAAGTTGCTCAATCACATGGACATGAACTGTTTCAAATCAACATTAAAAATGATATACAACTGCATTTATATTTATATGTCTGAAGGTTTTTTTAGGCTTATGCAAAATTTGACAAATATTTAGTAGACAAATGTGCCTACATATCAATGTTTTTGCAAATAAAAGTTTGTTGTCAATATTTTTCAATGCTTCTAGCCCTACAATCTTACCTGAAATGCTTGTGTTCTTAAAATACTAATCTTGTTCTTTAAAAGATTATTTGAAACCATCAGTAGCTACTTAACATTTGTCTGAAAAGTCTGGGAACAAGGTGGGACACAACTGCTCTCTCTCTTTCTCTCTCTCTCGTTGGCCTGCTCTTGCTTTTTTGCAAGGTTTCTTTTCTTTTCAATTTGTCCTTTTTGTTGTTTTCATTTCACCCCACCCTCTTGGATGCATCCATGCTCCTCCCTCTGTTCTCCTCCTTTCCTGCACTTTTCCCTGGCTCCTCATGGCATGCTGAGTTTGGCAGTGCAGAAGGGAGATGTCTTAAAAACACTGACAGGCGATAAGACTCTCAGAGAGACCGAACAGTGCAGCCCAGTCAACGCAAGCATCCTCAGTGCATCCTGTGGACCCTCAGGTTTGGACCTGCCAAGATAAAGGTAGGGGATGTTCAGTAGGATGTTTTAAGTTAGAACTTTACAATAATACTGCATGTCTTTTCATTTTTGTAAATAGGGGCTGTTAATCTTTGAAAAAAGATATCACATGGTTACACATAATGGCAAGTGCAACAGTGTGTAAAACCTTTCCCAGATGTCAGGGAAACTGAATCCTGATGCAAAACAATATGCCCAGATTTATCTGTGTTTTTCACTTTTTACTGTCTGACCTAATCACTGCACTGTGTAAGTGAATGTGTACATTATCAGATCATGAATGACAGGTTTTAATATTACAAAATAATTCGGCTAGTGATGGTTCCCACCCTATCCCCAAGGAAGATCTACTAAATCACGTGCAATGTAGGATCATTGTCAATTTCATGGAGACAAAATAAATAATAAAATGTATTTTGATTAGCCTATCCATGGAACGAGTAGCACTGCCACAGGGTGCAGGAACCGAATCTAGGACAGGAATTCTTGAGGCATGGCATCACAAAGTTCACATTGCCTCATTTCTTGCAACTGGGAGAGACATGTGGAAATATGACACTATGAAGATCAGTGCTACACCAGATGCTTTTAAACCCACCAAATGTTTCTAACTAGTATAAGTTTTGTAACAGTTTTCTTGCATAATTTTACAGATTAAATGGCAGTGAGCAGAGGTTTATCAGGGAATGACTCACCAGTGCATGTTACTCCAGTCAATCCCCAGTAGATAAAAAGTCCTTTTTTCTTTCACTTTGAAATACATCACACTATCATGGAAGTTTGTTTCTGCAAGGGAAGAAAAAAGAAAAAAAAAGGCAATTGCGACCTGAGATTTTTTTTTCACAGAATTGTGAGGTAATATCTCGCAATTCAGATTTTATAACTCACAATTGCAAGTTTATGGCTACCTCACTATTCTGAGAAAAAAAAAGTCAGAATTGCGAGATATAATTTTTTCCCCTCTGACCTGTGAGAATTAAACTCGCAATTTTGAGAAATAGTAGCAAATGCGAGAAATAGAATTATAAACTCGCAATTCTGACTTTCCTCAGAACAAAGATATCGCAATTGTGAGATATAAAGATATAAATTTGCAATTCTAACTTTTCTCTCGCAATTCTAAATTTATAACTTGCAATTGTGAGTTTATATAGAAAACAACTCAGAATTGCGAGATATAAACTCCAAATTCTGACATTTTCCTCGCAATTGTAAGCTTATGTCCCACAATTCGAACTTTTTTTATAGAATTGTAAGATATAGTAAATTCGTATCTGTGAGTTATAAAGTCTGAATTCTGAGAAAAAAATTCCAGATCCTCTTCTTTTATTTTGTATCAGAAACAAGCTTCCATACATTGAGGAAGTAAAATTGGTTGCAAAATATAAGCTGAAGATGAGTGTTTTTCTTCAGTTCAGTGAACCGTGGAGGATATCTTAGTTAAGGCACAGTGGCTTATATAGGTCAAGGGTGAAACTGACCTTAGTGTTTTGCCATACAGACTTCAAAGTGACCGCACTGTAAGCTTTGATGTCAGGGCCAGCACCAAATCCAGCAGTGTCTATTTTTTGTCTAAGTTTAAAGTAATGGTATTTCTAAAAAATAATATACTAACAAAGTACTCTTATCATTTCTGCAGTGTATAGTATGTAGGCTACAATGTGCACTCATTCATATCCAGTGTGATGAACGAATGAATTTTCCCCTTATCCTCCTCCTTAAGACAATTGCTGGGGGTGAACTTCAACAATCCTTTCGGTTTGCAAACAAGGTATTGAATAACATCATGTACCTGTACCAACAAGTCTCTACCCTTTGTCTTGTATGGGAAGGGGACGTACAAAGACAAGATTCCACCTTTTGATTGTTCGGTCACGGGCATTTATAGGTTAACAAATTGAATTAAAAGTAAAGCGACAAATTGTGGTTTCAATGTATCATTGCCTTGTTATAAGCACAATCTTGGGCTGTCATCAAATGCAATACCACCAAATACCAAGCTGAATAACAGACTGTGTTTGGAATGGTATACTAACTTGCCAGCCAATTACTGAATACTTAGTATACATTGTATAATCATTCTATATAGTCCTTAAAACTATGCATTGTGCAACAACACAACTTCTAAAAAGTTGTATACATTATCAGATTATGTTGAGTGGCACCCAGTTTTCATATTATAATAATTCAGTTATTTTATAGTTTTAATTTGATTAAGTACAATTGTCTAAACTAAAAAAATTATTTAAAATAGGCATGTTAAAAAAATAACTCAATGGGACTGGGGAGGCCGTGGGAGTCTTTCCACAAGACTAATATACCAGTATGTTATTCTTTCAAAGAAAGTATGGAAAAAGAAAGTATTTTTACACTCAAACTACTTGAGCCCAGCTGTGTTTCAAGACCTTGCCTTTCCCGATAACACTAGCATCCAAATGAACTCAAGGAACTAATTTTAATAAGATGGATGTTTTATTTACTCTGTTAATGTTCACTTTCATTCCCTGAGGTTCATTCAACTTCCTCTGAAGAAACTGTATTACAAAACAGCCGCAAAGAATTGGAAAGATTTTGAATGCGAGAATAACATGTTGGTCCAAGTACAGTAGGAAAGGGTACATGCTACAGTAGACTGAACCTGGTATATGGGGTTTTTAAATGACTAGTGACAGAAGCATTCAGTATGAGTATTCAGTATGTGGTTGAAAGTCGGCCACTATAGGGAGCGTTTGGTCACACACCCAAACCCAAAGAATGGAGCCAGTACCTCATTTCTGTAGTCAAAGAGACCAAATTTACCCCAGTGATGAACTGTTTATGTTCAGCTGCTGACCTCAGACAGGAACATTTTAAAAAGAGTTACAGTGCACCTGGTGGGCCTCTCCTTAAATATGATCCAGAACCAAACACCTACAGTAAGAATTGGCCGACTGTTATCCACACTGGATTCAGCAGAGATCACACTCTTGTTTTCCACTGAGAAAATCCTCCAAAGCCACACCTCGTAGTTCCGACATGCCACTGCATGCCTGCGGAATTGTGTAGGGATGGCAAAAAGCACAATGCAGATTAGTAAATAGTTATTATGATCTGTTGTGATAGCACAATGGGAATTTGTTATGACACCTTTCTGTTTGCGGTTTAGGAACACGGAAAATCCTACATTATTTCCTTTTATCTTTTTGATATGGACCTATGGGTATGAAATAAAAAATGAATGAATTATGATGTTCACCATGTAGTTTCAAAAAGGTGAAGTGTGAAATTTCTGCATGTAAATGCGTCAGGCCGTAAACGCAAGCTTGTTTTGCATTTCGTTGCATTTCAAAGTTAAAGTCCGGTGAACTCTGACCTGCGAATTCGCATCACACGAAGATTTGTGACCAGTAGAAGATTGATACGTCACGGCATGACCTTACAGTGTCCATAGTGTGCTCAAAGTCTTGCTTGTCCAACCACTGGAAGACACCCAGACACGTTTTTAAACCCCTCCCCATTTTTTTTCAAACAGTAAAATGCAAGTTACTACATTTTGATTACAGTTTGCGGAGTCAAACGTTTTGTTTTTAAATGCACCAATGAATTGCTCAAAATATAACCAGAAGTGTGCATTTATAAGGTCAATTTTCAATTTAATTTTCAGTAATCTGAAGCTTCAATGGCCAAAACCAGTTATGATATATGACTATATATTTGACTCTTGGCTCTCCACTCAAGGTTTCAGACCTACAGAGGGTTCAGGGACTCTTAGATGTTCTGAAAATGATGCGTGGAGCGTGGTGTTCTCTGGAGAATAAGGTTGAAAAAAAAAACAATCTTTTACTTATGTAATACGTTTAAAAAAGGTCAGGGTAGATGTTGATTGAGCCAAGAAGACGACTGGGCTTGAACTAAAAGAGGACTCAGTGATGTGCTGAGCTTGTAAACATGACCTCAAGACCCTAACATCCGCAGGAAGGAGAGGGATTCTCATGCCAGGATATCAGATGTGGGACTGTAAACATGGTTGCATGAAAAAGAGGACAACCAAGGAAACAGCAGCAAAAGGGAAATAATATAAAGCAGGCATTTTGAACGGGCTGAATATGTTAATTTTTTCCCCAGTTATTTGAAGCCAAAAAGTCAGATGGCACGAAAATGTGCCAGAAGTGGCCTTATATTTAAAATATATTACGTAAGGGGAACACAATAACCAGAAAATGTGATCAAGCTGAAGCATTTGGTCTTGGTCTCATATTACCCTTAAGGGGTTATTTTGTTAAAATACAGCATATAATATTTACACTGGGATGCAAACAGTATGTAGCACTATTTACACAGCATCTAATTTCCTTTACACAAGTCTCTGCCTATTTTCAAACACCAGTCTTATAGACACATAGTACAAAAAAAGATGGTCAGATGACATACCCAGGTGAACATCATAAGCTTATGGAGGATTAGACGTGCACAACCTCAAAGCACCGACCTAAAACTGCTTTGAACTTCAGACTAAATTGAGTGATCTGACCTTTTCTTACATTAAACATCACTCTAAAACACACACATACACGTAGAACAGAGGCTTCATCTCAGTGAGTTTATTAAACAGTGGGACATAGCACGTCATTCTTCAACCTCATGATTAGTGAAGGGTTACTGTGGTGTGGCGGGCTCCAAAAAAAAACGTATTCATCTCAGTATTATAGGCAGTCTAGTTATAAATATTTTATGGCATGTTTGGATTGTGCAAGTCAAGATGCTGTATGGGAGCGAACATGTATGTACTCGGCTCAAAAACACACAAAAAAAGAATGAAACATGTTTACCCAGCTAACAGGGAACGTTCTCAGAACATTGGCTAACGTTCTCTGAAAGTTCTCTAAAAGTTATCAAAAACGTTCTTGCTGTAACGTTGTGCCAACGTTATTGATAAACGTTCTAAAGACATTAGCATTAAAACGTTATTCTTACGTTGTTAGTGGAACGTTTTAAAAACATTATTATGTTAAAAAATTTATATTAGTCATTACAAATCAACTTCAGAAACATAATTTGTAAATCCAGTGACACAACTAATGACACAATGCACTGACATTATTTAACTTATGTTTTATGGTCAGAAAAAAAAAAATCCCAGAATATAAAAGAATTATGTATTCAACAGGAAATAGCATTTAAGTTGAGTGCATTTTGCTTGTTGTATGAATTAGACACTTTTATCACAATGCTGATTAACTTAGATAAAAGTTCTCTCAAAGTTACCAAAGTAACGTTGTGCCAACATGTCATTGATAAACGGTCTAATAACGTTTTTAATAACGTTCTTATAACTAATAAATAACATTAATACAACGTTTTGAACGTTCCTAGAACATTCAGAAATAACGTTTTTATAACTTAATGGGAACGTTATGGAAACGTTCTTATTACCTAAGAATTGAACATTATAACGTTTGAATAACGTTTTTATAACCAAGCAAGAACGTTAATACAACGTTTATATAACAGGAGAATTGAACGTTCTAATAACGTTTTGAATAACGTTCTTATAACTAAGAAATAACGTTAATACAACGTCTAAAAAACTGGACGCTTTGAACGTTCCTAGAACATTCAGAAATAACGTTTTTATAACTTAATGGGAACGTTATGGAAATGTTCTTATAACCTAAGAATTGAACATTATAACGTTTGAATAACGTTCTTATAACCAAGCAAGAACGTTAATACAACGTTTATATAACAGGAGAATTGAACGTTCTAATAACGTTTTGAATAACGTTCTTATAACTAAGAAATAACGTTAATACAACGTCTAAAAAACTGGACGCTTTGAACGTTCCTAGAACATTCAGAAATAACGTTTTTATAACTTAATGGGAACGTTATGGAAATGTTCTTATAACCTAAGAATTGAATGTTCCAATAACGTTTGAACAACGTTCTTATAACCAAGCAAGAACGTTAATACAACGTTTATATAACAGGAGAATTGAACGTTCTAATAACGTTTTGAATAACGTTCTTATAACTAAGAAATAACGTTAATACAACGTCTAAAAAACTGGACGCTTTGAACGGTTCTAGAACATTCCGAAATAACGTTTTTATAACTTAATGGGAACGCTACGGAAACGTTCTTATAACCTAAAATTGTTAGCTGGGTACACTGATACTATATTATCCATGCATTCTTAGATAGAACACTTTGCATTACAATCTCTACAAAAGATTATTAAACAATATCAATGATCTCAAACCCCGAAACCACAGGCACGTTTATGTGCCACTATGTGACCTACTGTGCAATTATTTTGTGTCATTATCTGTAGTGCTGCAACACTGCACAGCTAATATGATGACAGTCTGTTGGACTAAAGTAGTTGCATTGTGCAATCTGTGCACAAATCAAGTTCTACTTCATAAACACCATTATATATTTTGTTTATTGTTGATCTCGTTATCATTGTTCCACACTGGGATATTGAGTCAGTGTCACACACCAGAAAAAAATTATATCTCCAATTTTAAATGAGATTTTCTACTTTTGGACCTCAAGGTATTTTGATGGTTCCCTTTTGCCATTCTGTTCACTATAACGTTACAACTACAAGTCAACTAACTCTCATTACAGTATGAGAGTTTAATGTCTGCTAACTCTGTATTGTGATGCTCCCCAACAGTACTGACTAGAAGTAATGATGTTATTCCTTTTGTCGTCAAAATAATTAATTTGTCACTTGCCACTGGGACTGTCCCAAACTTTTATAAACAGGCAGCGATAAGCCCCATTTTAAAAAAGCCCAATTTGGACCCAGCGGAGCCTAGTAATTATAGGCCAATATCAAAACTGCCCTTTCTCTCAAAAATCTTGGAGAAGGTAGTAGCTGAGCAGCTAATAGGTTTCTTATGTAAAAATGAACTTTTGGATAAGTATCAGTCTGGTTTTAGAAAGATGCATTCTACTGAGACTGCCCTCCTCAAAGTGTCAAATGAAGTACAGATGGCTGCTGACTCTGGAAGGTACTCTGTATTGGTTTTATTGGATTTATCATCAGCTTTTGATACAGTGGACCACAAAATACTGTTAAACAGATTGAAACAAGAGTTTGGTATTGTTGGGTCTGTTTTAAAGTGGTTTTCCTCTTACTTGAGTGACAGAACATTTTCTGTTTGTGTAAATGGTATACTGTCTGATGCCACTCCACTCTTGTATGGTGTACCCCAGGGCTCAGTCTTAGGTCCTCTTTTGTTTTTAATGTACATTACCCCTCTGGGAAAAATTTTGAGCCATTTTAAGAATGTGTCATATCATTTTTATGCTGATGACTTACAGTTGTATTGCTCGTTCAATGACACTGAGTTCCACAAACTAGCAGATTTGTTGGATAGTATTTCTTGTGTAAAATCGTGGCTTGCTAGTAACTTTCTCCAATTAAATTCAGAAAAGACTGAAACCTTAATTGTTGCCCCAGATAACAAAATCCCATTAATCCTCCAACACCTTGGTTCTCTGAGCTCATCTGTCCAGTCGAGTCTCAGAAATCTTGGCGTCTGGTTTGACCAGTCAATGTCTTTGGACTACCATTCTAGACTTCTGGTCAGAAATTGTTTTTATCATCTAAGAAATATTGCTAAATTGAGGTCAATTTTATCGGATTCTGATCTTGAGATGGTTATCCATGCTTTTATTTCGTCACGTTTAGATTATTGTAACTCTCTTTTTACTTATTTCAACAAATCTGCTTTAAATCGTCTTCAAATGGTTCAAAATGCTGTGGCAAGGCTTTTAACAGGATCTAGCAGAAGGACACACATCACACCCATTTTATCCTCCCTACACTGGCTACCCATTAAATTTCGAATTGATTTTAAAATATTAGTTTTAACTTTTAGAGCTTTAAACGGTCAGTCCCCACAATATATTGCTGATTTGTTGCTCCCCTACTCCCCAGGCCGTGCCCTTCGATCCTCAGGCCAGAGTCTTTTATTGGTCCCAAAGACTCGCTATAAAACCCGGGGTGACCGGTCCTTTCAGGTTGTAGCTCCCAGACTGTGGAATGCCCTGCCCCTGTCCCTCCGTGTGGCCGACTCTGTCGATTCTTTTAAAAAGCAACTAAAGACACTGTTATTTCAACAAGCTTTTAGTTGACTGGGTTTTATTACCTTTTAATTTAAATTGTATAATTGTAAGTTTTATTGGTATGATTGCACTTTGTAAAGCACTTTGTGATTGTATCTGTGAAAAGCGCTCTATAAATAAACTTTACTTACTTACTTACTTACTTACTAGAAGTAACTTTGCAAGTACATATCTTATTCTAATAACCCTACCCCTAACAGTCTACTAATACTCAACTAATACACTAATGAGAGATAGTTGACATGTAGTTGCAACGTTACTTATTGTCAACAGAATGTCAAAAGGGGACCATCAAAATAAAGTGTAACCGACCTGACCATATATACATTTCACCCTAAAATCTTCATGTTGCAAAAACATTCATGAACATTTTTTTCAACATTTTCTAACTATTTAAGTCTTTGTGGTTTTAGGAGGTACATCATATTTTTTTGTACATAAGAAAAGTTTAATTATTTTATTCATGAAGATTTTAATTGTGAATCTAACTTTAATTCTGTATAGTTGTTTGTTACATTACTTATGTACAAACTTTTTTTTATAGAAGAATGTTGATGCAGTATTTGTAATCTGTCATAATTAGATGTGTTTTGATTCTCACCACATTAAGCTTTTGGAGCTCATGCTGGCCTTGACCAGTGCTTTTATGGGTTGTTAAGTGTTTTGAATAGCTGAGCATTTTACTTCACAAAATATGTGGGCTTTTAATCAACTTTGTGGGAGTTTTCAGTGTGTTCTTAAGCAAAAAAAAAAACACTTTTGCTAGTGGGACAGCTAGCAATAAAGGGAATAACAGATAATGATGCATGCATATAAAGGCCTGATAATGTATTTGTTTAAGGAGTTGATCACATCTGATTGTCATATTTACTCAAAGCTATTTACTGTGACAATACTAACGAAATAAATAATTGATCAGAGAGGGATTACATTGACAAAGAGACAAGAGTGACTAAACTTAGCCATAAACCTGAACATATACAGCAAAAATAACTAATAAAACTAACAAACACCCTACTTTATATAAATTAGAGTATATAACTGACTCGAAAACATAATTATAAATAGCAGCATTTAACTAAATATTTCAGTCTGGCAATGAAAACATAAATGCCCTGGCAAGGACCCAAATTAACCATCTGAAAATGATTTTAAATCACTTGTCAACACTACATACAAGAGAGAAAGTGGACGATTATTGTAATTTGTATGTGTGATTGTGTGCAAATGTGATATAAAAACCAGCAAACACTATACTGCTACTTGCTATAAAAAGTAGCTTGTTACTGGAAAATCTTCCAATACCAACAGACTAAAGAAAAATGGAGACTGGCCTTAAAATACTTTCTCTTCAGTTTAAGTGAATTTTTGGCTCATGTCTTGCTTCATTGTGTGTAATATTTTCTGCTCATGACTGATCATTAGATGCCTTTCTGCCTCATGGTTTGAAAAGGCAGAAAACAAGGCGAATATATTTTTTTGTTTACTGTCCTAAGAAGGAAAAACTATGAGATTTATAGTTTCATCTGAACATCAAGTACTGTATGATTGCCAATTTAGAATTGGACAACACATTCCGAGATATCTTGTCATTGGTTTCATAACTTTTCAGACTGTGTTTTCATGTTCTCTTATACGACACAGAGAATTATTATCATTTTTTTTTTACAAACTGAGCCTTTCATTAGCTTTCATCACCTGATTGTTGTTTATGAAATTCCATAATGGTGGTCTGATTTATACATAGTTGCTTTCATTAGTCAAAAGCTAGAGGTTGAATAACATAGCTGTCCCTTTGCAGATACATGATAACACACAGCAGGGATGGTACTAAATCTGTCATGTTATAACAGTCTCCTATCATGACCCTACCATCCAGCAAAAGGCCTAAACATGACTGTACATTCATTCCCAACCTAGTATGAGTGTGCAGGGATTAATAATTATGCTCAGAGAAAAATTCATTTTTAATTAAGTGTTCCAGATCAATTAGCATATTTTGCATTAATATTAATTATTGTAACGAACTGCAATTTTATTGAAAGGGTAATCCACAGGCAAAAGTTGGAAACCCAGGATAATCACCCCAAACAATAAAAGGGTCAAAGGCAAAAACAGAGGAAACCAAGAAAACCAGGGAAAAGATATATATATATATATATATATATATATATATATATATATATAAAAAGGCAAGGAACCAGGAGAATGCTCAGAATTGCAGTGTCACACTAGACAAGACTTCGCTATGAATGACTGAGATAACCAGGGGCATGTTCAAGTTCAAAACGGTGCGCAACGTTTTGCTACGGTTTCCGGGTTGAACGTCATGTTTCCTGGAAACGGCGTGCACCGGTGTGCAACGGGGTTTGAGATACGTTTTCTCTTGTTTGGTGGGTGTGTCAGAACTGCAGTCCAATCAGCAGCAACATGTATATAAAGCACGCGGTATTAAAGTGAACTCGCACAATGGGTTCAAGGAAAGTAATTTACAAATGTGTTCGATGCAGCTCGGTATACGCAACAACTGGGGATATTAGAAGACATGTTTGTCGAAAGTTTTATTGTAAAAAATATAGGATATCAACATAATGATGTAGTTGTTTATATTTTTAGCTTCATTGCAAGTTTATTAGTATAGAAATAAACAATGGTAATTAAGTGCTTTTCCTAAAAATGAGAAAGAAAATACAGGGTATTAAAACAGTATGAACTACAAATAAAGTCAGTATGTGAGGCTAAATAGATGTGTTTTAGTCTGAATTAGGTAAGTGTGCTTCCATTTCAGTTTCAGCAATCCCTAAACTCGATTGGGATGTTCTCTTTTGTTCTGGGCGGCAAGTGCAGTAACTGTAACATCGGGCATATTTTGTAGTATTAAACACATATTTATACCGACTTTATCAGGCTCCGAAAATTCTTCACAAAGAACACAAAGAATGGCCTTCTCAGCTGCCATAGTTGCAACTCTTGCGTCATCAGAACAGTGTGTTCAACGCATCACCGTTTCTGTTTAAAAAACGTTGTGCAACGTTTTGTCGGGGCTGAACGCAGCCCAGGCTTATATAGGGTGATGTAATGACCTAATAAGAAACAGCTGTAAATAATCATGATGATTAGGCCGGGCAATGAACTATGGGAAATGAAGTCCATGTAAGAATAACAATCGTCCAGTGTGGAGTGCCCTCTGGTGGCAATCAAGGGCACTCTAACTGGTGACTGACACACTTAAAAATTATTTATAGGGTGGCAAAGGGGTGGCATGAGGACTGAGGGGTGGCAACACCAAAGCAAGCGGCCAAGCACGTTTTTGTGGATTTATGGCCTGACATACACATTCCTGTTCATGAAAATGTGAAACAGGTGCATTACCACAAATTAATCATCTATATACTGTTAAGAAAAATTTTAGTGTGTTTTCAACTTTTATCCAAATGATGTGTTAATTGTTGTCTCAGATGCTGGTGTCAAACCTGGTACTGCTGGGGGTGGTGTTTGCCAAATGGGCCGAGCCGTACATTACCCAAAACCGAGATGCAGAACAAGACCCATATGAGCCCAGAGATAATCAGAGATCCACAGAATACTACAGAGATGGAAGGTACTTACTGATCAGTCCATCCATCCATCCATCCATCCATCCATCCATCCATCCATCATTATTATTTTCTCTTGTGATTCTAGTGGAACAGAGTGCAGGCGATGCTGTGACCCTGCAGAGGAGCCCCCTCAGTATACCAGTCCACACTACCAGATTGTGCCACAGATAAACATCACCATTCTAAAAGGTACAAACCATCAAAATATACTTTAAATGTTCAGCTTTGGGGGATTTTTGTTGTTGCTGTATACAAATATACAAATCACAAGTTAAATATCTTCCATTTTAAGGATAAAAAGGAACAAAAGGCTTACATAACCTGTTGACTGTCTTTGTATACATCAAACTTAGTTGAATATCTCACTGTCGGTAAATGATATAGGCCAGGCCTGGTTAATCACAGGATGCTTCTGTGGGCTGGAAAACATGCACCAAAAAGTTCAAACCACCACAGAAAGTGACTTTATGATCCAAACGGTCACAAACAACAGAAGAAAAATGGCTGTGAGATTGGCGCCATCTTCTATTCAACGCTCCAGTCTTCACTCCGCACAAACAAGACCATTATGCCATTAGAAAACCATAATTTTTTATCATTTGAGGTTTAATAAAACACCCTCCAAAGCTTAACCCAAACACAAAGTTTCAGGAAGTGAGACATGATAAATCAGAGATAAAGAATGTAAAAACTTTTTAATGATGCTTGTTAAAACTATAAAACAAACTGAACTTGTCTACGATTCCCTGCTACATTCCTTCCCTTACAGGGGAAAAGGGAGACACTGGTGGGCGAGGGCCCTACGGGAAATCGGGCAAGTCAGGGCAAACCGGACCCCGAGGGCCCCATGGCGTGAAGGGAACCAAGGGCAGCATCGGTTCCCCCGGAGAAGCCTGTAAGTCCTACTACGCTGCCTTTTCCGTGGGCCGCAAGAAGGCCCTGCACAGTAACGATTACTACCAGACCATGATCTTCGACACGGAGTTCGTCAACCTGTACGGACACTTCAACATGTTCACGGGCAAGTTCTTCTGCTACGTCCCCGGCATCTATTTCTTCAGCCTAAACGCGCACACCTGGAACCAGAAGGAAACGTACCTGCACGTGATGAAGAACGAGCAGGAGATGGCCATCCTGTACGCGCAGCCCAGCGATCGCTCCATCATGCAGAGCCAGAGCCTCATGCTGGAGCTGGAGAGGGACGATCAGGTGTGGGTCCGCCTCTATAAGGGCGAGAGAGAGAACGCTGTGTTCAGTGATGACTTTGACACCTACATCACGTTTAGTGGTCACCTTATCAAAGCTAAGTCAGAAGGTTGAGCAGAGCAAAAATGATGGACAGCAAAGATTTATGTAATTTCTAGTTATTCTTTTTTGTCTTACATGGTACCTGAGGAGAAACTTATGATTTAACTTTATGATCCAGTCTTGTGTGTCTTACCATTTAACTCTGTTACAGATATTGGTGCTATTTGACAAACTTGGTAAAGGTTATTGTTACAATGGTTATTGCTACAATGTTACAATATGCTGTTGTGTTTGTAATTTGGGATATTTTGCACAAGAGTTCACATTGGTGCCTTTTTAATGTGTAGATACATCAGAAATCATTTAACAGATTACTACAAATTATTATTTTATATCTGCCAATAAGTAATTATTTAAGTGGGACTACAAAATAGAAAGTGGTGCAACAAAAAAAAAAAAAAACTGGTGTTACAAAAAATATTATAATGAGTATTATTATAAATATTGTAAATTAGGATTCATTTAAGAAACATAATGCAATTTCAGTTTAACATTTAAATCACTAAATCAGAAAAGACGCCGAAGTACATAGTACTCAGAAAAGTTGAAATATTTTTTATAATGTACAGTATTATAGAATGAGAAAATGTGGGATACTTAGACATAATGCTGCAGACAACTAGAGTAACTCAGTGATCAATGACAAAACACCTTGATGGTGTCTCTGAATGTACTTTATTATAAATGTTACATTTGTATAAATGGATGCACCGGTAAGACTTCATAATCATATCATGTATAAGCAGCAATATTGTGGATTTGATTATATTCATATGATAAATTATTCCTATATGTGTTTTACTTAAAAAAAAATCTGGTCCTGTCTTGGACAAGGACTCTGTAAAGTAACAATAATATGAACTGAGCTCTGAGCTCATTATTTTACCAGGTTACTGTGGTCAACAGCAAGTTCCTAAAAAAAGATTAACAGGAGCTTCAGCAGGAAGTACATTAATTATTATTGTTAATTTGTACATGTTGTGTTCATTGTCATTAAATGAAACAGCTCCTTAATCCAACAAGACAATATTAAAGATTTTAGTAACCTCAATGTCAAATTTGATGATTATGCTATATGTTGTTCAGGTCAGACCAAATATAGAAGATAGATGGGGTAACCAACTTTGGAAACATGTTTAGTAACATTTTGTCGGATTTGGAGACCCTGCTGTACTCCTTCAGCTGTTCACTTCAGAGCATAACAAAAAGCACTTCTGTGTGAAATATCATACTAAGATCTCTGCTAAGACAAACATAGCTACTTGTCGCCATCTAGTGGTGTAGTTATAAAGGACTTCAGATACTTCAAAAATGAAAATGATGTCATCATTTAATCACTCTCATGTTGCTCCAAACCTGTATGATTATCTTTCTTCTGTGGGACATAAAAGAAGATTTTTTTTTTTTTTGTCCATTCAGTTGGAAGTCAACATTCTATAAAATATCTATATAAAAGAGAGTCATATAGGTTTGTAATGACATGAGGGTGAGTAAATAATGACAGAATTGTATTTTTTTGGGTGACCTATCCCTACAATATTGAAAAATCTTAAAAGAGACATTTTAAAACATTTCCATAATTATGATAATAATTATTGTTGAATTAGTAATTAAAATATATTCATTTCTGATATGTAAAATTGCTTGTACATGATTTGTAATACTTACCATACAATGACCAAAATATATCAAATTAAATATATTTAATTGCGACAGCCAATTGTATTGACCTTTAAAACTGTATGGCATTCAAGAGAGTTAAGTTAAAATTAATATTAAAATGAATAAGAATAACAAAAAGAATAGAGAGTATGACACAATGACATATGATACTATTTTTTCTATGATACATTCTTGGCCTTCTTGGAATTTTCAGAATAAATCACCCTCCACTTTCCTTTTATATAAAACAAAAGCTTGAAATAGAAGATAGAAAATATGGGGGTTGGAATGACACTGGGGAGGAGTAAATGATGACAAAATGTTCATTTTTGGGCAATCTAATCCTAAACATTCAGCAACAGCAAGTCTTGGCCGGCCTTGATCTGTGTTCTCTGTTTTCCACAGTTTTATCCCCTTTTTTATCCCCTGGAATAAATCAGGTTTTCAGTATAAATGAGGAAGCTACTGAATTTCCAGCACTCACTCCCCTGAAAACCCTTTTACTTTTACTGTCCATCTTGCTGGTGGTGAGGCACTTAACGTAATTAATTACAGTTTATATTGTACACAACAGTTTGATCCCTTCTCTGATACAACTATGTGAGTAAATACGTTTCCGGGATATTTTCGATTGCTGTCCGTACGGGAATTTATGTGGTCATTCAAAATGAATAGAATTAATTTGAGATAATGATCTGAATACGGCAGAGAAAAAATATTGTATCAAGAGTCAGCAGCCACCCAAGAAGGACCCATAGAGATCATTTTAAATTCAATTTTCAATCTAGCCAATAGCAGGGCTATTTTGTCTACAAAAACTACAGCCATCAGGTCCTAGTCTGATTGCAGCTATAAAATGCATCGACAGGCAATGGATTCAAAGTTTGCCCTGCCCATTAAAAAGCACTGGGGTAAAATGCTGATGATGTGTGCTGCACTTGTGATGGCTCTTTATCTGGATGGGCCATCAGATGCTACTGAGAAGGAGGGGGTGGAGGGGTGTTTACTCAGCAGGCACACGCTCTTTCTGTGCACTCAACTGAACAGCCCACTTGCTTTTGCTTTTAAAGCGCTTTTAAGGTGTCATCCGAGAGTGCTTTTCTTTTAAGCCAGTTAAGCTAACACTCAGTGTGCCACCACAAGTCACAGTTTCAGTGTCATTGTGTGAAAGAGAAACTGCGACAATGTGACTTTTTGCTAACACTTTTTGCTAATTACTGATTTTGTTGTCGAACTATTATTTTATTGTTATTTACATTTTATTGCCGATATAACTTGTGAAAGGCACAGTGTTTCATTTTCGCCGCTAGACGTCGCACATTCATAACAATAACAAAGGCGTAGCTTGATGACGCTGTGAAGGAGCGTGGAATGATGGGAGTTGTCATCTTCACCTCCACTGCCGATGGAAATCAATCCGACGGGATTCACAAATCATGTTCATGGATGTGGTAATGAAATAAAGTTGTATAACCGTTACATTTGATCACATGTTTTTATTTCATTCTAATGAATTAGCCGCAAGTAACGTAAATTACTACTCGTAGGCTACATCACTTTATTCGGCGAAATTGACAAATAAACAATGAGGAGGGACATTACACTGGTTAAAACGGCGCATTTATCTGGATTTAAACATTGTTGGAAACATTTAGGATGATGTAAGTGAACGAAATGCATAACACTGTGCTAGTGTTTTTTATTTATTATATTTTATTAATGCAAAAACTTAAATATTAAAGGTATAGCGGAGGATTTTCCCGAATTTTAGAAAAGAACCGCCCTCTCCACTTTTTGAAAAAAGTGCACATGCGCAACACTCTACCTGCTCCCGAGAGGGAACGCCTATTAAATGTGTGCACGAGAGAGCATGCACGAGCCTAGTTCTCATCGTGAACGCTCTGTTTACAAGTTGCTGTTGGCATGGCTCATACAAGCCTACTTTCCTTTACCTGTCAAGTAGAAACTTCGCGTGAAATATTCTCCCAAAAACAATCTAACTCAAAAACATTCATGCAAGACAAAATGTCAAATGCCCTTCCGTGTTTTATTTACTTATTATACTGATCGATTGAGTGAGGACTCAAGACATGATCTGCAATGGAGAAGTAGCTTGTTGCATTTGTGTAATAAATACTATGTGAACACATTGGAATTATCAAAAATGAACACACAAGGTGTGTTCAGCGTGATACCTTTTACCATTTGGTCATAATTACTTTAGACAAATTGAGATGTTTACCGTGTCTGCGCGGTGCGTGACTTGTGCCAGGGCTAGCATCGCTAATCATAGCTTACATTAACTTTTACTAGCAGTGATTTTAAATGGATTTCTCCAAATAGCATGCCAAACTTTACCTGTCGAGTAGAAACTTCGCGACTGAGGCATCAGTGGGAAGCCCAACCTGTGCTTTTAGCGCATGCCAGCGTGTGAAATATTCTCCCAAAAACACTCTGGTCTTGTTTCTTTCTTCAGAGGCCTTTCTCTTCTTGTCATACAATTCGTAGACACTTTTTCTCTAGCGACCCTCAGACATTTTGAAAAAACCCAGTGAGAACGGGCGAGCTTCAATGAATGGCTGAAACCGTAGCTCACCACACACATACACCCGAAAGTGCGCATGCGCAGAAAGCGAAAACTACCTAGGGACGAGCACGTACGACGGCCTTACGTAAACATATCACCAGAATGATTGACAACTAGGAGGACCAATAGTCTTGATGATCCACCCGGAAAAAGAAAATCCTCCGCAATACCTTTAAGCCTTTAAGAGAATTGACATATGGAATCCCTTGAGAGTTTTTTCATTTGTTTCAATTTATGGATAAGGCCAAAATTGCAAAAAATAGCATAGGCTACTGCTCGACTAATTGGACAGTTAAGATGTTATGCAACTTCTTAGCAATTATGGTGCTACAAAATCACGTTTGTGTGCAATTTATCTTGTCGAACGAAATGTGAAAGGAATGTGAAGCACAGACCTTATTTTATTCATAAATCGAAATCCATTAGAAATTCCCAAAGGAACCCATGGTGAATTAGCCTTTCCAGGTTGGCTGAAAAATTGACATCATGACTGAATAGCAATATAAAGCGCTAAATTGTAAAATTAAAACTTGAGAGAGATAGGAACAGAAGAAAAAAATAATAATAATAATATGGAAAAAGAGATGAAATAAATAAATTTTTGGTCATGAGATGTGGAGCAGTGATAGTGAAGAGCTCATGCTCATCCAACAGATTTATTTGGCTCTTGGACTTGGCTCTGTACTAGCCTCTCAAATTAGATTTTCAGTGTAAGTCCTGGAGCTCTGCCATCGAACCACTTGCAGGAACGAGGAGCAAATATTACATAATGAAGAAAAAAAAAGAAATGACAAGATTTTTGTCTACTTTTCTGATTCTGCCTTTTGCCGCCTTGATAAAGATATGCAAAATGATTTATAAAGCTTTTATGAGCAAGCCAAGACCACAGAAGGAAAATAAGCCATAAAAAGGATTACAAAACCCCAAGTAATTAACACAGGCTATATGAGGAAAGCTCAGAGCCAAGCAACATCCTAAATCAGAGAGAAATACCTAAGAAGTGTGGTTTGGCTGGAGCGAGTATGAAATGCAGCAGCCATATACCACTGGCTCGGACAGAGAGTCTAAATCCACTGTGCATTTGTGGCCATGTGGCTTCTTATCTCCGTGCCTCGCCAGGTCATCATTGTAAATAAGAGTTGGCTCCTAATTAATTAGGCAGTTGGAATGGAGCTTAAATACTATAGATAAACTGAAAGGCAGATGTGGTGGCCACTGATCCAGGATCTGAGATCAAGTAGACATTTAGCAGATGCTTTTAACCAAAATGACTTACAATACACATCACAGGGAAAATCTCTTGGCTCAACCTGGGGTTGAAATCATAGTTCCCCTTTAAATAACAATTTAAGGTTATCCATTTTTTCTGTGGAACACAAAAGATTCATATGCATGCTGCACTTTTCCATTAAAGTGAAAGAGAATGCAAAAAGACCAGAAAAGCACCATAAAAGCTCTATAAAATGGTTCATATGGCTCATGCATTTTATTCATGGTATACTGAAGTCATATGATAGCTGTGTGTGAGGAACATGTTCAAGTTTTAAAAAAGTGTGGCTTTTAAATCTCATTCATATTCAAACTTGAAACGTGGCTGGGTGGAAACTGTGATAAATTGTTTAAAAAGAATTGAATTTATTTAAAAATAGAAATATTTGTAACATAAATGTCTTTGTCACTTTTGATCAATTTAATGTGCCCTTGCTGTATCTGTAAACCCCAAAGTTATTCTCTTTTCAAAACGCATAAACTAAAACTTTCGGAAAGCTTAAACAATTTAAATGCATTTGATCCAAACTTTCACAGTCAATATCCATTGGGCCCACTCTGATGTGAACTGTTTGCTCACTTTTTGTGTGCTCTATTCTGTGTATTTGTACCGCCACATGCATTGTTGTGTTTGCTGATTTCCCACCAGTCATCTGAGATTTGTCAACTTCTCTCATCTTGTTTCTCTCACTAGTTCTCTGTCTGACACAGGGGTCTGCTTTTCTGTTATTCCCGTCCTCCGTGTGCTCTGCTTGACAGGCCGTGTTGTCTGTAAGTGACCTCTTTTGCCTCTGCACTTCATTGCCAAACTTGTTCTATGAAACTCTCCATCTCTCTAAGGCTTTACCTCTGCCATGGAGAAACAGAGGGGGGAAAAAGCAGAGCAAAATAACAGGAAGAGAGAGAGAGAGAGCTAAAAGCCCAGGGCGAAAGGTAGCAAAATGATCCGGCTGTACCCATTTTCCATCACTCTCCAGCTATATAACAGTCATTACCCTTCCCAAGCCTCTCTTGGAGACAAGCTAAGCACTTTTCAAAAGAGAGAAGACAATTTGTGCTCGCTGTAGTGGCTCACCTGTCTACAGCTAGTCCTTGAAGTCCTTCAATGGTGTGCTACCATCTGTTTTCAGAGGCTGGTGAGTGCCATCAATTCCCAATTTGCTCCGAGAAAATGCAACTGAGAGGACTTGAGCTGCCGTAGAAGGTCTGTCGGCCCATCGTGGTCTGCTTAGACTCACCGTCCTGAGAAAGTTTTAATGAAGTGAACAGTTATTATGGGAAAAGGTGCAGCCAACTTAGTTGTTATGTTAAGTCTGTCTTTAGGGAGAGATTAAACTTATCTCATGCATTAATTGAAAACAATGTACTGAGTCTGTAGTGAATTTCACTCCAGTGAGTAATACAGTTTTCATAATACATAGACACATAAATTAATTAGAAACCACCACTGAAAATAGAGCAACACGATCTGTCGGTACATAAGCAATTTTCTATTTTAAAATGCCTCCAATTCCAGGTACTTTCTCATAAATGTGTCTACAATACTGTGATGCCACTATGAGGCCAGAAGATGGCAGTCTTGTCTGTACAAGTCTTCACTGATGCTTCACTTTCAAACCTCTCTTCAACATTTCTCATCCCAGATCTCTCATACTCACTTTTGTCCCATGAGCTTTCCAGACAGCCTTTAAATGGTTTATATCAATCCATGGTCAGACGGTGAAATACACTGAAGCCCACTTACTCCATGTACATGAACATACACAGCACGCTATACCTTTGTTCTCAGTTTATTCTCTGCTCACTATCAAAAACAGTGAAGTCTCAGTGCTGTCAAACGCAGTCAGTATCAAACCCTCATGAACACAGATGAGATAGTATTTGATCCAGACCATATGTGGTTCAGACATGCACATGCTCTGCCAGTCTCAGGAGACACCATAAACATGAGCTTCCAGTGAAGGTATACTGTGCAGATTTGCATGGGATTAATAGCGGTAGACAGCTGTGTAAACGCCTCTTGCATGTCGCACAATTATTTCAAATTTCTTTAATATGAAAAATGCAAGCAATTTCAAACACAGTCAATACATAACTACGTGCATTTAAGGTAACCAGTGCATCTAAATACAATAAGTGACAGGTTCAATCAGATCGAATTCCCCTCAGTGTGTCTTCAGGTTTGGCTGAAACCCCTCGGATAAGTGAGCCTATGAAAACTGCCATGCCACTAGATGCGTATTCTCTGTCTGAGGGCCACAAGTAATATCAATTTTTAATCTGACGCACACTTTGAAAATGTTGAGGCGAATTTATTAGCATATGCCAATATATAATAAATAATCCACCTCTGAAGCCTGCTGGTAACATGCATTTTTAATTGAGAATGTACCTAATGTACTGCTGCATTTTAAAACAAATTCTTATGAGATTAATTTTTAAATTGGGTTATTAGACATTAAAGGCTGGACTCCTCGACACCTAATGAAAACAGTCGACATCTCTGCTGTTAACATGTGAAACTACATCAAAGCCACAGTCAAAATGCTTTCCTTCTGATGGCTGTGCTATTTTGTTTGTTTGTTAAGTGCAGGAATCTTTTACATGGCATGAAGGTGTTCAGGATGGGGCACTCTATTTATTTACTCTACCCAGTGGTTTTCGTTTCATTTAAGCAGGTCTTTTTGGAATGCTAATTTGTTTGTTGAGAGGGACCTGACGGCTTTGTTGCCATTCACAGCTTCCTGGTGCAGATGTTGTCAGGTGAACCTTCCTTCATGCACAGCGGTGAGCAGCTTTTTGTATCTCTGCCGACAGGACTGGGAGGGTAGAAGTAGACGAGGAAGAAAGAATAAGTAAAGACTGATTGTGGACCGAAGTGACCTTTGACCTCTTTTATGGTTGCACCCCGATTTTGATGTCCTCCTCTCAGCACAAATAAACATTAACAGCAGCTCCTCTGAGAGCACTTCTACGGAGAGAAAAGTTTTTCGGCACTGAAAATAATTACATTTGGCACAGAAAAGAACTCCTCCGGTTCCCTCAATCAGATTTTTTTACATTCCACAGCCCTGTTGCTGAAGTCAACAAATATTTACATTAGAAAACCATTAGAGGTCCCTTTTGTCTCTTGACAAGATCTCTCAGAGGTGCATTTGGCCAGTTTTCCAGCCCACATGATTCCCTTTTAATTGCGGACAATTAGAGTCCGGGGACTTTGGGGAGCACAGGGCGACCGTCCTGTGACTGTAGAACCATTAAACCTTTATTGGACGCTTTGGCTCTGTGGTCATGCCCATGTGCGGAGGGATGGCTAGTACACAACGGGGAAGTGTTAAAGGGGGCCTCCCTTTTTTTAATGCACCTTTTATGGGTGTTCAAACAGCAGAATAGGCTCTTGTAATGTGCTTCCCACCCAGATGCCAGCGCTTTGTCCTGTCCCACGGCCCCCTCCCCACCTTACATACTTCATTAATTGGTCCACTAAAGACTTATCGCGTTGCACTCGTTTCCAAGCGTCTCGGTCGTGAAAAGTTGCCCCCTCCTCTCAGATTGGGAAGCTCGTCCGTCCCTCTTTTTCTCTGTCCCACAGCAGATGCTACTGTTCTGCCTTACTGGTGAAGGCTTCCAACTTAATTAACACTAAATAATGAAGTGGATAAACATGCCATGCGAGCACATGCGCTCAGCACTCAATCCTGTGCGGTGGCTCTGCACATTGCCTGACGCCCACACTCTACAGGAAGATATCAATGACTGTACCAGTCCAATGAGTCACCAACCTGAAACCATTCAAGCAATTTCATTAATTAACAAGAGAGCAACTGAGTCAGCGGGCTGAGCGAATCACTCAAGCCCTTGCTCTCTTAGACCGTACGACAACTGGATTTTGAACGTTTTGAACGTATCTACTGTTTGTGTGGCATGGAAAAACGCTTGATGAATATTTGTTTTGCATTCGGTGTAGCTCACAATATCACAACAGCTCATGAGTTATCAGGATATCAGTGTTTGACTGTTTGTATCTGTGCATTATACAGTAACTAAGGACTGCATACGGGTGATATTTCAGCCCCAAATCAACAGAAACAATTCGAAATCATACTTTTTGAAAATAATTAAGCTTATTTTTGTAATACAAATAACAAATGCAAATATGTAATATATTTTCATGATGATTAAGTTCATTACTATAATGAAAGAAACTTTAAATATTATTATTATTAATTGTAAAGCGTTTAAACATAATTAAAGTATTTGTTGTGCTCACTTTAGTTATGCTAATTTAAAGTGTATTATAGTAATAAGATTCACAATTGATGATGGGAATTTCATAAAATATTGTTAATAAAAAAAATCCAAACACATTATGTTAATCAGAACTTGTCATTACTGTGAAAATTATCCACAATTATCTGAAATGTATTTTTTTATTTTTTATTTTTTTGAATACCAAAAAAATCAGGCTTTATTTTCTTTATGCAAAATATAATTTTAACTTGATTGTGGGGAAAAATGTAATCTGGCCATTTGTGCATGTGATTCATCCACATATATGATCCAACGCACCCCACCGCTGCCACTTTAAACCCAGATGCGAAAAATGTCACAATGAAAGCTCATTTAGAGGAAATGAATCTATCCTCTGGTTCTGAGGCCTCTAATCACTCATGTATAAATGACTCTGTGCCACAAGCCGAGCACAGGAACAAGGAGTTGAAGAAAGGGGGTGGTAAACGTCAAAGACGGAGGGGTGGGGGTTTATCAGTGTATCTTCTTCACCATCTCTCCCTTATGCCTTGTTGTGTGGGCCCGCAAAACACTTTGACAAACACTTCATCACCACCCACCCCCTTCCTCCTCTCATACGTTCATGTAAAAAAGTAAAGATGAGCCGCTTTCATATGTCTGGTGCAGACACACGGGTGATTACGTGCTAATGTTCCTCATCCCTGTGCTTTTGTTTTTTCCTCTTTCCAGCAGGATGAATAATGAGCGAGGCTGGCTGTGATGGCATGGAGAACGTGGTCCAACAGGAGCATGCGTAATTCTGAAAGTCCGTTGTCAAGACGCACCGATGAGGGCCGAGATGTGTGGCTGCCCTGTTCTGCTGGGATGGACACTTTCTCTTTCTGCCTGGCTAATTAATGGAGCCACACACTCATTTTCTGTCAAACAACCACTGCAAACTGATTCTGGGCTTCAGTGTGTGCTTAAAGGACAGAAATTGGCTTTGGACAAACACTCACATCTCCATGCAAATTCAGTGGAATGGGCATCAGGACGAGTTTCTTGTCTTTTCTCCGAGGGCATTTTGTCTGAAGAAGCTGTGCTTAGATGAGAAGATAAAAAGATGCAGATGTTAAAGTATAATACAGAGCTCCAAAAACATGGCATAAAATCAATAAAAGTAAAGGCAAAGTCAGGTGAGAGCATTCAGTGTCTCCACATCACATCAGCCATGATTGGCTTACTGCACTGTGAATGCATTAATACCCATTTATCATGTCTGAAAATTGGCCTGAATGGGTTAAATATGTGAAAATGATTGGACTAACTAGAAAGTAACTGACCTACTCAGACATTACCACTTTTAGTCACATCAAAATGAACTGATGATCCGTGAGTCAGCTGGTTGCCAGCAAATACTGGGCTTGGGTAAATTAAAGGTTATTGACAATTAGTAGTTACAAATAAAAGATATATGAAATTTGCTTTCCATTGTGTTATCGTAATTACATGACATTTACACCACCTCTCAAAAGTTTGGGTTTTAATGTTTTTGATAAAAAATACAGTAAAAACAGTAATATTGGAAATATTTTTACTGTTTTCTATGTTAAATTAGTCCAGTGTTCAGTGTCACATGATCCTTCAGAAATCATTCTAATTTGCTGATTTGGTGCTCAAGAAAAATTTGAGTTTTCTTATTGTCAATGTTGAAAACAGTTGTGCTGCTTAATATTTCTTAAACCATTTATGACCCTTATCTAATAAAATAACACTGTTCTAAAGTTATTAAGCATAAAGTAAATGGTGTTCCATTGTCGTTAACCCAAAAACAACGTAAACATCAAATGGAACTGGCTAAAAATCGGACTAAAAACCCCAAACAAAGGGTTTGCTCCCTCATTTCTGAAGTTCACCGAGTGCCACTGCTTTGCTGCCCTCCACCCTTCCAGTCCACTCAAGGCAGAAGAAGCATAGAGCTCCTGAGCCTGAGTGATTTCAACATATAAACTTGACACCGGTCATGATAAACTCCCATAATAAAGCTAGAGGAAGGATATCACTGGGCTGCTCGTCACCATAGTTACAATATTCCAGCACAATTACAGCTCCCTATGTGTCTCTCCCTCTATTTTATGTGATCTCTTTAAACAGCAGTAAGGAAGAGAAAAACCCTCCATGGACCTCCAGGCATTTAAAAAAAAAAAAATCAGTGGAAGAAAGAAGGAGAGAGAGAGAGAGAGAGAGAGAGAGAGAGTGTGCAGGGATAATTCTACATTACATATTATTCTTTTTTTTATAATCCATTTTATTCAGTGAACATCTAAATTTGTGCAATTAATGTCTTATTGTCTTTTCATCATTCACTTCAGATTCTGTTAAACATGACTAGTACTTCATGGCCTGGGTAATGATGTTACTCTAACAGTCATGCCGACAAAGCGTTCTTCAAATGAACCGAAATGAGTGGGTGATCAAAAGAGAGTGAGAGAAAAAAGGACAGAATAAAGTGAGAGAGAAGGAGACCGAGGCCAGTCTGGCGTTATTAAGATTGTATAGGCTTCCATTTTAAATAGGCAGTGCCGTAAGCCAGCTGTAGCTAGATTGAGTGCGACTCAGACAGATGAGCTACCTTAAACACGACTATTCCTCCCAGCCAGGAGTAAACACAGCTACTTATAGGTCCTGACAACAAAAGACAAATCTTTACTGCTTCGAGGGATAGTTCACCCAAAAATGAAAAGTCTGTCATCATTTACTCACCTTCATGTCATCCCAAACCTGTATAACTGACTTTCTTCATGTGAAACACAAAAGGAGACTTTCTGAATAATCTTAGTTTGTGCTTTTTCATGCCATTGCAATGAATGGTGACTGAGGCTTCAATAAAGATGCAAAAGCAACATATAAGTGGTCCACAGCACTATAGAAAAAAGTGTTCTGAAGTCATAAAATAGGTTTGTGTGATGAACAGACTGAAATTGAAGTCATTACTGACGTTCACAACAGTTCGTGTGAGAAGTACGATGTCTGATTCATAAATGAATCATTCTCTAGCCTACTCTTAAAAATAAAGATTCCAAAAGGGGGTTTTCACAGTGATACCATGGAAGAACATTTTTTGGTTCCCCAAAGAGCCTTTCAGTGAACAATAATTCATAAATAACTTCTTAAAGTTATATCTTAAGAATTTTCTTAACTCTTTCCCCGCTATAAATACGGCTTTCCGTATTTTCACTGTTATACGGTAGGGGGCGCTATTACGCATCTCCTGGAAGAGTACTGAATCTTCTGATCAAAACACGTGGAAAGAAGCAGCAGAAACAAGCGATCGCATATGTAAGCAGATGCATATGAAAAATAATGCGATCATCAACAATAAACAGCATATAAATCAAAAACAGAGTGGAATGTCGACCCAGGAAGTGGTTAAGACTCTGGGGGTGTTGATGGACTGGATCTACTCAACATTAGCTGCGTTTACATGGACACTTATAATCGGATTGACGGCTCAATCGGACTAAAAAATCTTCATGTAAACACCTTAATTGATCCGATTGAGCTCGATCCGAATGAAATTTCAATCGGATTGAAAGGGGTGCTTATCCCTTTTGTAATCCGATCGAGAGAACATGTAAACACTTGATCTGATTGAAAACCGAAACTGAAAGGACTGCGCATGTGCAATGACGTTAAATAGCGTTATGACATATGACGCACGGAACGAGCTGTACTTCCTGTTAAATAAAGTGTCATATTAATAAAATTCTAAATTCTAAAATTCTCATTTCACTCGCGCGTCTGTGAAGTGAAGCAGGACAACGTCCCACCAGTGCTTGTTTTGGATTCTCATCCACAGACGACTGGTTTTGGCCGTGGGGAGGGGCATTTTTACTGCGTGATCAATAAGCAGCACGGCAAAACGGTTAATATGCTCTAAATTATGACCAGAGACGAATTAATATTACGTCTGCTGTTTAAAACAAATAAAGAACCAATAGAGGAGAATATTTATGCGCGAAAAGCGGGAAACTCCGTATATTCGTGCAGTGTGCGCATGTCAAAACATCCGATCCGATTTGAAACTTGTGACATATTACGCGCACATCAACCCGATTACTTTATTTATCATTCATGTAAACCCCTTGTTCGGATTCATCAATCGGATTGATTTCATTCCGATTGTGTCCATGTAAACGTAGCTATTGAAGCATTTCAGTAGCCTGGTAATACCAAACTCTGCTACTTCGCTTTGCTTCGTAGACAGAGTCTGGCATGGCATAATTGAAAAGCGTTTTCTTTCTCGCGGGGAGGCGCTTGTCTGAGGTTTAAAATCATTGGTTCCCGTAAGCCAATCACATAACGTTTGGTTATGGCGTGTGTTATGCGCATGCTCAGCCGCATCTAACTTCCACTGTAAACACATGTAGTATGATGCGAAAACAAAACCATCGAGCGAAATACCGTAACCGGAGTGAACATGGCTGTGAACGACTTTTGCAGATTATGTGAAGTAAATCTACGCATCCACGGTACAATCAGTGTCTACGTCACGGCTCTCAGCCCGCCCTCTGTTCGTTGATTGGCCGTCAGTTTTCAGGCCGGAGGAAAGCGGAAAGCTATTACGCTGTCTCAGACTGAGTACAGAAGCGAAATGAAATTGAGCAGAAGTAAGAAGTGTGACGTAGTCAGGCTAGCATTTCAGCCAAGTAGCTCCCAACAGGGTTCATTGCTCGAGACTTCATTTGCTCACAATACCACCTGGTGGTCAAATAGTGTAAAACAAGCAGATGCATTACAGATGACCTGATGTGATCTGTGATAGCCTACACTGTATTTTGCACCAGTTAAGGCTTAGAAATGTGTATTTTCTGGTGGTATATAACATAACTGTTTTCTGGGAAAGCTCCCGGGATTTCTCGACACACGCTCCGAAGCCTCGGCACAGAACGTAACATCAATAATGTTTTGATTATCGTTCTGAATCCGATCCGGACATAGTAGACAAAAACACGATTTTCTCAGCTTTTTGCTCAAGATGTTGCTTTTTTAATGAAACTTACCCACATTCAAGTGTTGATAAAAAAAAGAATGCATGAAGCTAGAATAAACCTTTTTTTTATTTTTATTTTTGACCAAAAACGACCAAAAACGCTGGCGGATAAAGAGTTAACTTCACTCTTAAGAAGATTTTCATGAATCTGGCCCCCAGTTCAAAAGAACCATTTTTTTTTTTTTTTTTAAATAAAGGTTCCAAAAGGTTACTTTACCATAGGTGAACTGTAGGCTAACTGGTTTAACATTACATTACATGTAATTTTACTGTAAAGTACTATCAAATTTATGTTTTTTGCAAGTAAAAACTATGAATTATCATATAATTTACGGGGAAAAAAAGTCTATTTTTTTATTAAATTTTTAATACATAATTTAGTTTTTTTCTTATTTTTGTTGTCAGTAATGTACATTAGTGTAATTTGTTATGTTATGTTATTTATTGTTTATTTTAGTGTCATGTGTGCCCTGATGGTGTTTTGTGTTTGTGTGACCCTGTGCACCGTCTATATACAATATTGACCATGTTTTATGAACAGTCCACTTACGATAAACTCTGATTCACCATGTGGCTTTCTATTGTGCCACCCGAATTATTGATTGGTTATCGGTACATTTTAAGGTAAAAAGGCAGATTTTGGTAAGTAGGTATATCACTTCATGAAATATACGGTTATAAGTTGTAAAATATACAGGAATCCTGTAAAACTGGAAACATCGTCACAGTACTGGTATTTTTTACTATGATTTTCTGGCAACCACAGCTGCCAGTTTTTTATGTTTCAATTTTTTTCCAGTATAAACAACCTTTATTTTTACACTTTATTAGCAAGGAGAATAATATTATTGGAGTGGAAGTCAACAAACCCACCTAAAGCTTCAATGTGGATATGTGACCTGGTATCATATTTAAAAATTAGAGAAAATTTACTATTTAATAAAAGGATCTCTCCAAAACATTTATAGGATTTAATGGAAACCCATGATTACATATTTTGAGAAGATGAAGATCATTATAACTAAGTTTGTGAAGACTGAATTAAGCATGATCATATCTTATATAGTTTTATATAGTCATATTATATGTATCAGACCATGAATATGTCAAATATTTGATTTGTATTATTATTTATGTATTTTTATTTATTTTTCCTATAAGGATATTATATTAATTTGTAAATGTGTACATTATCTTAAAGTTTAT
This sequence comes from Rutilus rutilus, assembly GCF_951802725.1. Taxonomy (NCBI): domain Eukaryota; kingdom Metazoa; phylum Chordata; class Actinopteri; order Cypriniformes; family Leuciscidae; genus Rutilus; species Rutilus rutilus. Next base: position 28,535,157 of record NC_140224.1, on the reverse strand, counting down.
TTACCTATTTTGTATTTGTATTGATTGATTTATTATTACTATTATTGTTATATTTACATTTGTATGTAGCCTATGGTTAATTATTCGTGGTAATATATTGTGGGGAAAAAGGTAATCACTTTAATTGTATGAAGCTTTTTGTTAAAAAAGTTAACAAAATAAATAAAAAAGATCCTTTATTTTTGTGAAGAACATTTTGAAAATCTAAAAGAGCATTTATTTTTACTATAAAAAAAACCCTTTTGTAGAATAGAAAGGTACCATGGATGTTAAAGGGTCCTCATTGAACCACAGATGCCAATAAAGAACCTATATTTTTAAGAGTGTATGAAAAAAAGTAATATATACAGTATATAGCGACAATGTGTATTCTATTGTGCAATTTTATTTTTTATTTGATCTATATTACATTCCAAATACATTATTTAGAGTCTCAAAATGAGGTCTCTAACTTGATGTCGACATTTATGATACATTATATGTATGGTGCTTTTAGATTTATATAGTCATTTACATGAGGGTGAACACATTTTTGGGTAAACTTTATAAACACAAAATGGCTGGCCCCTTAAATCAAAAAGATGTTTGTAACGTATACACATTTCTAGTAGTGTGCACAAATACACACTGGGACCGAGGAGACATTTTTGCTGGGTTCAACCCATTTCTCATTAAGCAGACTGAATGTATCAAAGGGGGAGAATTCACATGAGGGCTAAAGTGAAATGAAAGCAGGCAAATCTCTCTTTCTGGTCTGTGCTGAAAGCAAGCAGTAGATCAGCAGTGTTGCTGTGGTTTGTTTGCGGCGGGATTTGGAGACCTGTAGACAGAGCACACACTGGGGAGCAAGCGTGTGTTTGCTCTTGTGTCTGGAAATCTGTGCGTGTGTGTGTAATGCTGGACAATGCAGTTGTGATGGCAGATTAGTGAAGTCTGAGCCCAGAGGTGGGCAGACAAAAGCTGACCTGCGTTTAATGAGATCTTCCAGCAACACCAGACAGAAAGTGTGTGTATCTGTGTTTGTGCTTGTTTGTTTGATGACTGAATGCTCCCTCTTGCTCTCGTCGAGCCCTTAGTAAATATTTACTCTCATTTGAGTCTGTAATCTCAGCCTTGTCTCTGAGTATAGTCTACTTCCCCTCCTGATACACTCCATCTCTATTATTCCCCATAGATATTTCTTTATTTCTGTGCGTTTGCTTTGCCAGACCTCACTAAGACTGCTGTTTCGTGGTTCTTGTCAAACTCCCAGGTTAAAAAAGTGAGAAATGAAAATCACATGAGGAAATTGTCCGATTCAACAGTGATGACAAAAGCATGTGTGCAGACATTTTGAACTGGTCTTTTTTTTGCTTGTAGTCAAATTAAAATGTTTACTACATCTAATATTTCACATTTTAAGTCAAAACTATTAATTGTGTTATGCTGATCCAAACCGGTTTGATTTACTTTCTTCCAGTGTAATGGAGAAATTATGATGTAAAGAATGTGCTGGTCTTTTCTATGCAATTACAATAAATGGGGGCTAAGTTTTAGAGCTTTCAAATAGGGTGCAAAAGTAACATAAAAGTATCATAATAATATCAAAAAGTTGTGATGAACAAACCAAAATGTATGCCTTATTTATCTTCCTCTCCATTAAGGGGAATTAATTTTGTATCAATTCACATTTATAGATATTAACATAGGCCTAGTTATAAAAAAACAACAACCCAGAAGTCTAGAATTAGCTCAAGTTTAAGTAGGCATACATTGTTTTAATTTCTATGTAGCCTACTTTCCGTGTTACAAAAGCAGAAGAAATATGAAGGGAATTAAAGGAATAGAAATGAATTAACATTCTCACCCTCGTGTTGCTCCAAATCAAAATGACGTTTTCATGTGAATTACAAAGTTAGGATGAAGGATGGTGTGATTGTAATTGTCTAGCACCAAAAACGCACAAAAAAGTACCACAAGCAGCTCAAATGATTCGCAAGTTATATTTCAATCGTTCTAAAGTCATTCGAATTGCTTTGTTAAAAAAAAAAAAAAAAAAAAAAAAAAAAAACCCGGAGCTAAATTTAAGTCGTTAACATCGCGTTTGAATCTGGCGCGTAGTTGAGGATGTCTGTTTGTTTACATGAGACGTACGGTAGCCGAGAGAGCTCAACGCGCTGCAACCGAAGAAAACACATGCAAATAATAATAAAAAAAACACCCGCAAATTAAGAACACATCTTCATCATTTACATTACATTTACATTTATGCATTTGGCAGACGCTTTTATCCAAAGCATAGAATGATAAACTGCACGCAAATCTCATTGGCTCTCGCGTTTTTTGTCATCGAGCTATATTTAAATGGGAGCTTTAGGAAGTTTCCTCCCTTCCAATTTATTTATCAGTATCTTTTTATGCGTAGTAACTTTTCAAATAAGTAATAGGCTAGAACTCAGGTCTCTTTACCTGCATATAAATTCAGTGACACAGTAGAATGGAAATAATTCTTAGTTCTTTTAAAATTAGGCCTATTCATATTTGGTACCAGGTAAACTTTAAAAACACTTAAAGGGATAGTTCAACCCAAAATGAAAATTATCACATGATTTACTCACCTTCAAGCCATCCTATAATAAAAGCCTTCTGAAGCAAAGCGATGGGTTTTTGTAAGAAAAATATCCAAATTTAAAACTTTATCAAATTAAATAACTAAGCTTCCGGCAGACGGCCTACGCAAGTCGACTTACGCCAAAAGAGTAACCCCTGACGCGATGTATGAGTAGGATGTAGGAGTAGGCTAGTGCAAGTTTCGAGCCTCTCATGGTTCAAACAAATAGGGCTGGGCAACAAACTCAAGCTCCTCTTCTCTTATATCGCAATCCTCCAACATTCTCCTAAAAATTCTAGTTTTAGACTTCTAATTCGTGAATGGTGTTTTGTTTTGCTCTATCCTCTGCGCTTCCGCATTCGTCAATACGTCATGCGTCGGGTCAGGGCCGAAAATCGATGTGTACGGCCGTCTGTCGGAACCTAGTTATTTTAGTCTATAAAGTTCTAAATATGGGTATTTTTCTTACACAAATGCATTGCTTCGCTTTGGGAGGCCTTTATTAACCCCCCCGGATGGATGGATGGATGCACTTTTTTGAACTTCAATATCAGGACCGCCATTCACTGCCATTATAAAGCTTGGAAGAGCCAGGACTTTTTTTAATAACTCCGACTGTAATCGTCTGAAAGAAGAAAGTCATATACACCTGGCTTGAGGAGGGTGAGTAAATCATGGGGTAATTTTTGGATGCACTATCCCTTTAATGAGAGTAGGCTATTTCATCCAATTGCTTTTGTTATCTCTGAAAAATAGAGAGAAAGAAAACAATTAGGCTACCCACATTTTTGGAATTGTGTTTATTGCAGTGTTTTAGATTGACTTTTCAAATGTTATAAAAATCCAATTAGTTCCCAAACTTTTGAATTAGCCAAAATGCTTTTTTTGTGGTGACACTTTTAATTTTTCGTTTATTTTTTTCATACTGCAAGTTTACAATTATTTTATTGAAATTATACAATTAGATTAATCCTATGAATTTTCAAATAAAATACATTTTTTTTAAAAGAAAGAAACTGATATATATTTGAATTCTTTGAAAACTTTAAAAAGAGTCTTGCTTGCTCGTAAAACTTATGCTATTAGTTCATTTCAGAATTTGTTGTATTGTAACCTCCTTAGAATATTTAGTTTATTCTGTATTTGCTTGTAAATGCTGTGTTCTTTTGTTTTTTCAAAGTGATAATTCTATAGACAAATGAATAGTGATTTATTTTTCCTGAATTACAGTTGGTTTTCCAGAGGCCTTTCCAAACCATGTGATTTTTTTTACAGGAAGTTCCTTTACCAATGGCATCAGGATGTGGTTTTGAGAGTTGAACGGTCTGTCAGATCGGGAGGGGCATTGGAAGATACTACTGCTCAATTTAAAATGAGAAATGGGTGAACACCTCATCTGCTGGGTCTCATTATAAGCCTGCCTTGTGACAGACACCACATTACCGCATCGAAAGAGACCCTTTAAAAAGGGGGGATTTATTTTGTGGAATGAATTACCAAGTATAATTAAAGCTTTAATCTCCTTTTTCCCCTCAACAAAACAATTTTGTATGAACCCAGAGAAGCAATCCAAAATTAATTTACCGCACCAGTGATTAGTATTAATGCTTTGCCATTTTTTTCCTCTTCCGTCGCTTGGCTCTCTCTTGCGCCAAGCTCAGATGAAAGGATATAGCCTGTTGTTACATGCGATATTCATGTGTAATTAACACAAGTCTCGCAGAGCACAGGGGGCAAGCTAGCATGTACTCTTAATAGCTTTCATTCCGGGAACGGCGGCTTTTGTCTCCCGCTGGCAGGGTTGGGGTAGGGTCTAAAACTTTGCTTGTCTAGTCTGTCAGTCATCATGTAAAGCCAGAGTGAACCAACTCTTCACCCCGGCCATGAATGGATGATTTCTATATAGGCAAATGTGACAGCGGGTTTAAGATGATTGGATGCAAAATTCCATGTGGAGCTCTTTTTTGTGTAGGGTTTTTGCAGGAAGGGATGGAGAAATGTCAAGATGCGTGAACTGCCCCATAGGTCTTTATGCTGGTATACGTTGAAGCATTTTGCCATGTTAAAACACTTGTGAAGATGTATGCTCGGGTATGACTATAGCTTTTATTTTCTTGTACATTTTCCTTTCTTTCCAGTTCTGTGCACCTATCTGGATCATGCATGTCTGCATTTCAAAGCAGCTAATGCAATCTTCTTATTTGTTTCTTTTTCAAGAGGTTCCTCTGGTGACCTCGAGACAAGGTGTAAAAGTCTTCTTTGATTGGATGAGACCTTCCAAAGCTAGTGTAATGAGGGAATGACAAAGTACCGTACCATGGGATCAATGTTGGAGGTGGAGAGCTGTTCGTTAGCGTAGATATGTGAACGTCTTTGTGCTGTTTTGTAGGGTGCGAAGGGGATCGATGGTGCGTTTGCTTTGTGTAGGTAAATGATCATTGTGGAGATGGACAGGACCACTTTGTCTTGTGGCCCTAAGGGAACAAAAGACAAATTGGGCTAGAACTCCCATCATCCCTTTCACTCTCAATTCTACAACTTAACAATGGCAGTGATACATACGGAGAAGCTACAATGACAAACTGGGTCAAATATTTTTCAGCAGAGCTTATAGAATATTCAAAGGTTATTTTTAGAAGGAATTTATTTCCAGACAGTCAATATTTAATATTTTATTGCTGTATTTAAGAACCAACATCTTTAGTAACAAATGCCTGAAAAAGGAGAAAAGGGAACTTAAATCAAAGAAATTTGGAAAGAATGTGACTAACTTATGTTGTACCTACAACATTTTGCTCTGGTCCTTGAATTTGGCTCTGTGTTTGTGGTTTCCCTGCGTCTGACAGTTGCGGTTGGTGGTCAGTTTGTGTGTAAATGTACGTTTTTGACCAAAGTTTTCCACTTTTGATGTCATTTCTAGCGAGAAATTGCTGTTGTAATAATTCAATGTGTGTTTAGTTTTCACCAAAGCTCGCTCTATTAAACCATTACGTTGCCTCAGAAGTCTGGCGAAATCAGTTTTGTGAGGTGCCTTCGTGCGCAAACGCTGCCTGCAAAGACAAGTTTTCAGATGCAGCCACTGATTCAGGAAACATGTAACTATCTTAATGAGTGAGTCACTGATTCATTCACTCATTTAAAATAGTGATTAATTCAGAAACAAACGTGAACGGTCTACATGAGTGCTATAGATATGCAGGGGTTTGTCTCCCAACATAAAAAAAAAAAAAAAACCTGTTGGGAATTCATACAGATTTATCTTAACATTGTATTTGACCCACCATTTAATCAAAGTAAAATCAAAGTGTGTATCTTCACCTGAAAGCAATGAGACAGATCTGAAGCGGCACATAATGGATTTACTTGTGGTTTGACACTTATAATTTAAAAATGTTTTATGTAGCCTACAAGAAAAAAACAATGGGCTTTAGAGACCAATTACACATTATATGCTACTAAATCATCCTATATCTGATAGAACAGGACAATGTATGATTGACCAATCATAGTCGTGCAATAAATGTACAAAGCGTATGAAGAGTTCAGATCTAAAAAATTTCTTCTAGAATGATCATTTTTATAAAGCTTGTATATTTAAGTTCAGTCTTCATAACTTAAATGACAATTAATAGGTAATTTGCATTGCCATTTAAGTGAAATTATTGAACTTAAGTATACGAACTTGATAAAAATGATCATTCTAGAAGAAAATTTCAGATGGCACTTTTGCATCTAACTCTTCGTATATTCTACAGTATGTTTAGTGTACGTGAAGTGCAATGCAGGAAATGTCATAGTAATTCAGATGCCACATACATATGACAAGCTCAGAGATTTGAGTCTCTGTTATTGAAGAAAGAAATATTTATTTATAACCATATTAATCATGATAGTAATAATAATAATCATAATAATATAATGATTTCATTAATAAACAGTACTGGTTGTTTGAAGCACATTGGATGCATACAGAAAGAAAACTGAAATTTAGAGTACAGATCCAGGACAGCAGAAGTTTCGTCATTTCATTGTAAATAGAATACTTTATATTGGTTTCTTTTTTTTTCTATAGTTTTTTCCCCCCCACGCATATGTATTTGGAACAACTTCAAAATTTGAAAAAGAATGACCAAGAAAATGACAAACAAACAAAAGAAAAACCCAAATGATAGATTTGTTGTTGCGTAGAGCTCATGTTGTACATGAAGAGAACCTTTAATATAATACATTTTATATTGAGATGACAGAGGAAGTAGCTTTTGTATATTTTCAGTAGAAAACAAAGGGGCTGGAAGCACACACACACATACACACACACACATACGCACACATACACATCCAAGCTACATGGAAGGTAACTATCACTGAGACAACTAACTTGACTTCCATTCAAACTCTTGTGCTTCGGGGATCTGGCAATGACGATGAGGAAAATCAGGTTGGCAGGAGTTAATTTTTTCCTTTTTCGTGTTGGGAAAAGCAATTGCCAAGATAAGTTTGTCATTTCCATTGGCTTGACTGTGTTTGAATGAAGTTCAAGGAAACTGTGCAGACACAGGTGAGCTGCATAGCTGGTCTTACACCTGCCCTAAGATCTAGAGCAGACGACCAGTGTAGATTTGAAGGACGGTTCTGATGAAGGAACAAGTGGCAGATACATGCGCTTGAGTCTCATCGTAGTTCTGACAATAGACTATAAGCAGACTACAGTTTGCATTGGTTCTCTGCTTTGGGTCGAGGAAGACGGCGAATGACTTTGGTGCTCAGGTTAATGGGCTGTTTGAGAGGAAACAGAGAGTAGAAGGAAGACAACAAGCCAAAGAATACAGTGCAAAAGCTGACATATACCTCACAGCAGGGTCGGAAAAACCAGGACATGTAAACAAGTAATGTCTCATACGGACTAAAGCAAAGAAATAAACCCAGAGGTCTCGGATCTCTGTAGAATTGACATCTTTTTGTTAGGTTGTTCAGTCACAATCTCTTCCAGAGCAGAATCCGCCACTCGGTTTTTAGAGTCCCTGAAACAACACGTCTTCGCCGAAGTTCCCGTTGCTAGCTTTCGCATCTGACCCAGCGAACTGTTTTCAATGATCCTTCGTCGGGTAACAAAGTAGTACAGTCGCTGAGATAGAAGTCACCAGCTTTGTAGAAAATAAAGTTTTGTTCTGAGAGGAAAAATGCAGCAAGGAAGAGTAGCATCATTACCTATGGAAGGGAACACATCAGTTCTGTCATGTAACACCTGAGTCCGAGGAAGCGCATGATTTTGCAAAGCTTGGGAATGCTGTCTGTAGAGGTGGGCTATCTATTAAATGTACCATTTCTTCCCACTGAGCCAAAAAACACACTGTAAAAAGCGTGAAAACGTGCAGTTGTTATTTTAAAGATGTATTTCTACCTGATCTGACCCACTTGCTTTCATCTATGTATGATCATCTATTCATCCTAATGTAGTCAGGTTGATTCAGTCCTGTTAAAATGAAAATGTTGACCTGAATAAAACCAATAAATCTAGATTGAACGTGGATCAACTGTTTTCCATTTGCATAAAGAGAAAAAAAAGAAAAAAAAAGAATTAAAGAAAGTGGCTGTCGATAAAAGCCAAATCAGAGCATAATTCTGCTCTGTCTCCTCCAATCGTTTTATGTCTTTCTGCTATTGTCCTGCAGGGTCATGATAATGTCCGTCGGCCAGCTGGAGTGCTCCTGTGGTCAGCTGGACAGTACAGTATCTCCGTCGGGTTTGGCTTCAAAACGAAGACTTGCTTTACCATGTCCACACATTTACAAAGTACTGCTTAAAAAACAAAGACATGTACATAAAAAGTTGAATTACATTCAATAGCTGAACCAAATATACAGACAACAGAAACAATGCCACACAAGTGAAAATCTCTCAGTACTTGCATAAATCGTCGCCGAAAATAAACCTGGACCACCATCGAGAAACAAAAAAGGTACAATCCTCTTGAAGGGTCGCAAAGTCACAAATAGATATATCCATATATAAATGTTTTTCATACTGGTAATACAATAATACAACATTAGTAAATGGCTACAATCGACGTTTGACCACGCTGAGCAGCATGTAATTAGTACAACGTTTAAATATATAAGGATGTGTCACTGAAATGGAGCTCATTAGAAGTATAAAGGTAATCGATTTTTAATAAAACTTTTGCTCGCAACCCTATGACTAAACTGGCATGTCGTTTTCCACCTTGCAGCGGGCAGGAACCCATTTTCAAGATGGATAGGGAAACTCCCGTGACAATACCAAGACGACAGCTCCAATTTTCTTAATTTGTAGCCTCATGACACCACATACAAAAGTGTTTACTACACAGCACGGCCACCTCCACAACACTACAATGAAATGCTTTTTGGTAGCCCTGGGCTCCGGGGCCGCCGCGACCCAACACAACTCTATAAAGCCCCCTTCCGCCCGTAACCACTCACACACAAGAACGCACGCACACGCACACATCCCAGTAAAACCTGCCGGCGGGCCATTTCGTATTGTGCTACAAACAACAGCGGGATGACACCGCATTCCCTCCTTCAGATCGGGTGGTTTATTTACAGTGTCTTCTCTTGTCCCATTCGATGCGACACCTGAATAACAACCTGATGTATTGATTATAGTGGATCTTCTGACGGAATTTTGGAGTCCCATGCAAGTTCGTCTGCCTTCGTTTTTAACCTCTAGACGGGATGAATAACAGCTTTGAGAAGATCGCTGCCCCATGCTAGCGACTAAGCCTTTTCTCCAAGGAAGCAATGCAGTTCAACCCACGACAAAAACGTACTGATGGAAGACCCAGCTGTGCCATATACTCAAGGGCTTTGGATGAAGAGGGGCCACATGGAATCGTGTCTGGTGGGCCTTTAGCCTCTCTGCCCGGCCTCCTCGCGCAGGCCGGACAAGGAGGTCTGCGGTGGGAGGGGGGTGGGGGGTGTCAAAGGACCAACACGTACACCCCCCTCCCCCCCTCCTACAGCGCTAATTCATCACTCTGTTGCTATTTGCACTATTTGTACTACTTTTTTTCTTCATTTCTTTTTTGTAACATATTTATACATACATATATATCGCTATATAGATATATACACTCATCTTTTTCATCTTTTTGAAACCATAAACTTAAAAAAGTTTAGAAAAATAAAAAGTTTTATGATGACCTCTCCTCTTCTCCTCCACCTGAAAGGCTGTCCCAGGTGAAAGCTAACCCCTTTTTTCATCCACAGCTTGGCTGCGTCAGTCTCGCGTCCCTACAGAGATATATAATGCCTTCTCCTGACAGCCTCGGTGTAAGGATTTCCTCTTAACTTCTTTTTGTATGTTTTTTTTTTCATTGGCGCTTTTCTTCCTTTATCCTTTTTGTTCCTTTTTAGCTGATGCTCTTCTCCTCTGTCTTCTTTCTTTATATTTACTAGATGCAAAAGAAAAAGAGAAAACATGAGTTAGTCTGCACTGTATGCTGTTGGACTGCATGCAGACTGTTTAACATGCACATACAGTGGGGTCCAGAAGTCGGAGAGCATGCTTCTGTTTTGCATTCTTTTAATTTAAGAAATTTCCATTGCAAATGATATTATAAGCACGACAATTCGAAGGAACATTTTAACTGAAATATGAAATATATATTATTATTATTTTGGACTTTTTTCCATTGCCATTTTTCTATTCCAAATCAACATATTATCAACATAATGATTTGAAGGAAAAAATCCTATGAAATGAAAAGTATTTTTCAAATTTCCATAAATTAAATGATCAGCATAACAATTCGAAGGAAAAAAATCTATTGAAAAATTCTTATGAAATAATAAATTATATAACAGCAGCATTCAAGATACTCTACAAATTTGTATAAAATAAAAACCTGATGATCATGTTATCTAGAAAATAATAATAATATAGAAATAGAACAAAAATTGAAATATTTCTTATTGATTTAACACCGTAATTGAATCATAAATGTTTGTTATACATCCTACACCTTTATTCCCAGGTTTAAATTACATTCTGAATCCCAGATTTTTCATTTGATCTCAGACTTTTGGACTAAATTACACGATAAAAATGCAAATCATTTAGCAGGAAAATATGTTCTGATTACATTATCTTCCATGCACCGGCTCAATATCAGAAACAATCCTTGGGTGTAACGCTAAACACACATTGAGGAATTATCTCCCAAATCCTGGATTATAGTAACTGAAGTCAAAATAGGGCTCAGCGGGGAGGGCTTCCACTAAATTTTCAGCATAACGAGTGAACCGGATTGATCAGAGGCTCGGCGATATCGTTGCAGTCTGAGGAGGATGTTCGACACTGAGTTGAGAAGACGTCCACCGGACAGGAAGAGAAAAGCAGAGAGAGAGGAGGAGGAGGAGGAGATTCCGGGGTGTCCTGGGGGCTCTCATCCTGAAAGAAGCTCTCTAATTCGGGGAGATATGGTGCCGTGCAGAGAAGCCTCAGAAGAGGGAGCGAGCTGACTTTAATTTTAACATGACTTTGTAGTTCTTCACCCATCCCTGGAGGAGCGCACAGATGTGCTCCGGCATACTGATCATGCCCAATGATGGGCCTCTGTTCTCTGCTCGGGGCGTAATATCTCTGGAACAGACATGGGATCCTCAAGTTTTTGCTTGACAAACATGAACAGAAATCGACTGAGGGAGATGTAAAACTGTTGGTGGTCAGCCATGTCGATGAAAACCAAAAACGCTGGTAACATGATAAATGCTAAGCCCCCTTTTCAACATCCTATTCGAGACTATTTCAGTGACATAACTGAAAGAAAGTAAAAAAAAATACTAGGTATTCAAAAAATACAATGAAATAAAAGATATAATACATTTAAAACAATTAAAATACTAAATACTAAATATATACAGTACTGTGCAAAAGTCTTAGGCATATTAATATCTCCCTGACTATATCTTGTAGTGTGTCAGTAGGAAATATCAGTTTACATTTCCAAACATTCTTTTTGCCATTAATTGTAATAATCCAGTGAGATTTGTATATGCACAAGGAGTCTGACAACAGCCGGTATGATCTGATCTCACCATCGTCGAGTCCGTCTGTGATTACATGAAGAAACAGAAAAAACTGAGACAGACTAAATCCAGAAGAACTGCGGGAACATCTCCGAGACGCTTGAAGAAACCTTCCTGCAAAGCTACAGTACTGTGAAAAGTACTGGCACTTGTGTTAAAATGCTGTAAAGTGAGAATGCTTTCAAAAATAAAATCACAAATTGAATTTATTTATGATTTATCTTCTATTAACTAATTCAAATCAATAAACGGCTTAGGTACACTTGCGCATAGTTTTTCAGGTAGCTTTGCAGGAAGGTTTCTTCAAGCATCTTGTAGACGTTCCCGCAGTTCTTCTGGATTTAGTCTCAGTTTTTTCAGTTTCTTCATGTAATCACAGACGGACTCGATGATGGTGAGATCAGATCATCCTGGCTGCTGTCAGACTCCTTGTGCATACACAAATCTCACTGGATTCTTACAATTAATGGCAAAAAGAATGTTTGGAAATGTAAACTGGTATTTCCTACTGACACACTACAGCAAAAGATATAAATAACTGACTTAAAACCATTTGGGGGGTGGGGGGGGGGGGGGGGGGGGGTGGGGGGTATTAACATGCCTAAGACTTTTGCACAGTACTGTATATACACACACACACAAACTGTTCAAATGTTTGGGGTCAGTAAGAATTAATACTTTTATGCTGCATTAAATTGATCAAAAGTGACAGTAAAGACATTTATAAAGTTACAAAAGATTTATATTTCACATAAATGCTGTTCTTTTGAACTTTCTATTCATCAAAGAATCCTGTGAAAAAATGTATGTCACCGTTACCACAAAAATAATAAGCAGCACAACTGTTTTCAACATTGATAATAAGAAATGTTTCTTGAGCACCAAATCAGCATATTAAAATGATTACTGTAGGATCATGTGACACTGAAGACTAATGATGCTGAAAATTCAGCTTTGACACCACAAGAATAAATAAATAATTTACAGTTATTTTAAATTGTAATAATATTTCACAATACAACTGATTTTACTGTATTTTTAATCAAATAAATGCAGCCTTGTTGAGACACCTTTCAAAAACAGTAAAAAAATCATACTGACCCCAAACTTTTCAACGGTAGAGTATATATAAAACATTTACATAAAAAAAAAAAAAAAAAAAGTATATATATATATATTACTATCAATTACATCCCTTGACATCAAGTCTAGCAAAACAGAAAAAAAAACTAAACACATAGTTATAATTTTCCTTTTATTTAGACACAAAAATTGCTTAAGTATTACTTATTTTTATTTTATGTACATAGCTTTACCTACTGAATCTTGAAGTCCAAAAACAAATGGCTAAGCGAGAGCAGAATGTACCAGTTGGATTTTAACAGATGACGCGATTCATATAAGCTGAAACTTTCACGATGTTAAGCCTACATGAAATGGACAGCAAGAACACATTTAATACTACGGGTTATACATACAAAAGATGACTGCGATATGTGCTCACACACACATATATATATATATATATATATAGTATTATGTACAAAGAGTACAGTTTTTGCTTAAAAAAAAACATTTTCTAAAAATCCCCTGACAGAAGAAAATTGCACAATGAAACAGCACACGGAATAGACACAATTTTAAATGACAGAAAGTTAATGAGGTAACAGCAGATATAATGTTAAACTGCGTTATCATCCAGTGTGACCCAGTCTGGGTCTATTATTGACATCATTCAATGCAATTTAAGCCGATGCATTGTGAACTAAACAGTTACATTATATTATTAACTTCTATTTTCTAGCTTCTAATTTCATCCTGTTTGCAGTTTTGCACCCTCAAACAGACCTCTCAGTAAATTAACATTTGTGCCATCAAATTGAGAGAGATGGAAATCTGCTGCTATGTGGACTGGCCCATGGCCCAGGGTGCCATCTTACAAATCACTGCATTAACAGAGCTAATTAAACAGGCAATCTTTTAATGGCCCACTGCGGCGTCCATGCACGACGGAGACTTCCATCTTGTCAATCTGCAAGCTCACACATTCATTTAGACGACTGCAAACTGTCTCCTCAGCAGTCATTTCATGCTCAGCACTGTGTTTTCTCTCTCTGCCTAAATGCTGGAATTACATAAATGGGTGATTGAGTCCTAATATAGTCGCTTGATTAGTTTAATTGTCTGAAATAGAGATGGAAATGCCTTAGTCAAGAATATGATAGTCTTTTGCATGAATTAACTCAATCCGATTCATTTACAATTCTGCATAGATATTTAACAAGAAGAAGCGGTTTATGGTCAAATTAAAAACGTAGTTTTGCCGCTTTTTAGGACTAACCGAAGTACGTGGTTGGAAGCACCGAACACAATGAGTATTTCATTTCAAAAAGGCTCGTAAATGACCACTTCAGAAAATGTGAATGCAACAAAGTCAGTTAAAATTGTGTCTTCCACAAAAATTAAACTGAGGTCAGAGGGCAGCGTAAATACCTTCCCGATGTAAGGAAAAAAGGACATAAGTTTAAATAGCTCAACAACACACAGCACAGAGAAACTGACTCACATCTGGACATAATATGCTCTCTCCTCTCCTCAGAAAAGGTATAAACAATTTGGATTTAAAGCCTGTTATATTATATTATATTATATAAAAACGTCACCACATAATATTCTTAAGGGTCTATAAATAAGCTTACAAAAGAAAGGACTTTGTACTTTGTATGTTTAACACATAGTGGCAATAATGTTTTTATATGCCACACCTGTCTTGTTTTTCATTTTCAAACTGATCAACACTAACAACATTGTTCAAAGTCAGACATAATAAAAATGTAAAGAAAAATAAGCTTAAATAGAGAAATTAAAATCACAATGTTATTTACAGTGCATGATAAATCTGGTATTCCATTCCCACAGAAGACTATTTAGCGTTTGTATTTTGCTCTCTGATAAACAATAGTTTGGATATTTATGGAAAAGGTCCACTTTTAAACACTTCTCCCAAATGAAAACATTCACGGATCCCCGTACATGACTGCGGAGAAATATGCATCGTGGCCACAAATTTGTTCCCTCGTTTTAGTTTAACCGTGGCCACAAATTAAGAATTCATTCCCACGACTTACTAATTCGTTCCCTCATTTTAGTAAATCGTGGCCACGTTGAACTAATTTGTTCCCTCGTTTTGATTTAACTAAGCCAAGGGAAAGAATTATTACAAGGTGGCCACGATAAGGAACTAATTAGTAAAATGTGCAGATGTATTAGTAAGTCCTGGGAACGAATTATTAATTCGCGGAAATGATTTAGCCTACATATATTTTCACATTCAGTACTGATTTAACAAAATGTAGTTTTTAGTTTCTACATAAACGCCTGCCTTTGTGCAGTTTTTCCCTCTTTTCTTAGAGCCAAGTGAGCCGCACGCAGCACTAGGGGAACAAGGACACATTCGTTTAGGTGAAATATTATGTTGCGCTGTAGATTTCTCCCTACAAAGGTGGAAAAAAGCAATGCATCTAATCTATGTTTTACAATAGGCTGCTGTGATTTCACACTCATGGGAGAACGGTGTGTCTGAAGAGGCAGCCGCAACAGCTATGGTAATAGACTGAGCAGAACGGCTGTGCCACGCGCCTGGCTGGCCTAGTGTATCTCCAAATGAGATCAGTGGTTATTGACTCAATGCTGTTATCTTTAATCTGTGGAGTAAATTACTTTGGATGCTGCCTCTCTACCTTGGTTTCTTTCCCCTTCTTCTATAACTCCACCCTTACAATTCCATTTGAGGGGTGCAGGCTGCTATTTACTGGGGGTGTGCGTGTGTGTGTGTGTGTGTGAGACACGAGGACATGATCAACGCCCAGAGGAACCAGGAAACGAGGGAGGCCCTATTTCACTGGGAGGATTACTGCCACCCCCAACTCTGTCTTTCTCATTCTTCTTCTCTCTCTTCTCTAAAGGCCTGGCATGTCTTATCACAGGTCCTGTATAAAGTGCTGGGCCTCAGGGGGAATGTCACCTTGGGGGAAAATCTCTCACCTTATAGCGCACAAGTGCTTCTCCATTGAGAAAAGAACGTTAGGCTGGATCTTTTTGAAAATAGATCACTAGACTTTCAAGCCTTATTCCACATTTTACAAAAAGATACAACTCATTTATTATGTTAACTAATATCTGGGTGAATATATTTCTATTGTATTTATAAAAAACGAAATACATACAAGCATTCAAAGGTTTGGGATCAGTATGATTTAAAAAAAGAAAGAAATTAATACTTTTATTCAGCATGTATGCATTACATTGTGACAGTAAAGACATTTATAAATGTCATAAAAAAATATTAAGTAGGACAACTGTTTTCAACATTGATAATAAGAAATGTTCTTGAGAGACAAATCAGCATATTAGAATGATTTCTGAAGGAATAATAGTTATAATACTGAAATTCAGTTTTGCCATCACAGGAATAAATAAAAATAGAAAACAGTTATTGTAATAATATTTCACAATATAACCTTTTTTTTTTTACTGTGTTTTATTTATCAAATAAAAGCTTTGGTGAGCATAAGAGATCTTTCGTAAGCATTTAAAAATCGTACCGATCCCAAACTTTTGAACACATTTTTTATGTGTGTGCAAATTTTTCTTTTTGTATAAATTGATTAGAGAAGTTTCTTGTTCAATGATAATTTGTCTGACTCTATATGAAAAGTACGTTTGTCTCTTTCCTAATTGTTTCCCTGCCCAATATCTTAAATCTTCCCCTTTTGGGAACTCTTAGCCTGGCCTGTCCTCCACATACATTTTAGACTTGACTAAAACGTCCTGAAGATCTATGACTAGGTCGCATACTCCCAGCGCTTTACACGTAACTCAACAGCAAATCAATACTGGAGCATGTTGTTTAGAACATCATAAGCGGAACTCTCTGCAAAGGGAGCAGTTTCCCAGTGGGTAGTGGGATGTCTTATTATTTTAAACGCATCAACCCCTATAGTCTGATACCTGGTATATACCTGTGTCTTTGTTAGTTAAAATGTTCTATTCAAAATTATTTTCAAGCGGACGGCGTTTTCCATATTAACATAAGCGTGATGGAGATTTCAGCAATGAGCAGTAATTGCTCCCCCTGTCATCTCTGTTGCAGTGGGATTCTGGACATCTCATCAGCTAGAGGGTGCAATAGACCGTGTAGTGGGGAAGTGTTCTCTCTTTCCACATTACCGCACTATGTTTATTTACAGAATGCCTTCTGAGCAGCAGAAGCGGCCTTGATTAAGTGTATGCTCTTTACGTGACATCTAACAGATTAAAACTGAAGGAAACCTTGCTGAGGGCATTCCTTCATGAATATTTGCTTTTGCTTTGAAACAGGCAGGCTTAGTTTACCTCACAGGTTTAGTTAAAAATATGAATTGTAAGCAAACATCAACATTATATCATACATGTACTATGCTCTAAGATTATTTCATTGTTAGATATTTTGCTTTTATTGCCTGTAAATAATAAGTATGCGTATGAGAAAATGTAACCAGATTTGCTGATTTTATGGCTTTGTTGAAATAAAAACCAAATTATTATTATGGTAACACTTTACAAGTGTTTTTCTCATTTCTTAATATTAGTTAAATGAACTACCATGAACTAACGATGAGAAATATATTTTTACAGCATATTAACCTTAGTTATTGTTCATTTTAGTTCACAGTGCAGTTACTAATATTAACAGATACAACTTTTGATCCTAAAAATGTAATAGTAAATGTTAAGATTATCATTATTAGAGATCAATAAATGCTGTAGAAGTATTATTTGTTAGTGCATGTTAACTTATGTAGTTAAGTAATGTTAACAAACGAAACCTTATTGTAAAGTGTTACCATAATAATGATAATAATAATAATAAATATAGCTGCAAGCAGCAAGTATCGGGGCCAAGCACAAAGAACACGATAAGGCATGCCAACATGACTGGGAACATCAGACCAACTGGCAAACCATTTTGGCAAAATGGCTGAAAAATCATTAGTAGAGTCCTAGTAATATGATTTAATGGTTTATCACTTTTGACCAGTAGCTGTTATGAAATTGATGTGGTGGGGTCAGAGTAAGGTGAGACAAAGTTTGATGTCAATATGCCAAAGCATTGCAGAGATACAGCCTGCAGATACAGATACAGAGTCATTTTGGCATCATGCTTCAAATTTTTTGCAGCGGTATACAAAAACAGTTTTGTGTATCAACACGAAACACATAACTTTTTGTCGGCACAGTCTGAAGATGATATGTTTCAGATGAAGTTTTTTTGTGAAAATCGGACAAACGGTCTAAGAGAAGTTTGAAAAAGTAGGTTTTGAAAGAAAATCACAATGGCGGACAGGACGTTATGCAGACTATGGCAAAATTGGTATCTATGTTCTCAGGAATGACCCAAGGAATCTATTAAGAAGTTTCATTACAATAGGCTAAATTAATAAAAAGTTATTAGCATTTTTGGAAATTTCATTAAAGCCAATATGAGAAAATTAGGTATTGTTCGACTCAGCGTGACACACTGAAACTAAAGAGACCAGTTTTGTGATTTTTGGCTAAACCGTTCAGAAGTTATAAGCAAAAAGATACATTTTTCATATCTCCTAACCACTAGGTGTCACTGCGCCAAAACTGTGCAGGTAACCTTAGGTCATGGTTGTCATAGCACACACCAAGTTTGGTCAGAATTCGCTAAATCGTTGAGGAGATATAGCCTCACATCCATTTTGACGCGCTCTTCGTCAAATTTGTTCGCGCGTTATTTGAAACGCTTTGACGAATTAACTTGATTTCTGTAACTTTTAGTCACCATGGTCTGAAGATGATCTGGTTCAATTTCTGTGAAAATCAGAGCGGTCTAGGAGGAGTTAGAAAAAGTTGTTTTTTAAGAAAATTCAAAATGGCGGTCATAGAATCGTCTTGAGCCAAGGAATCAAAGGAAAATTTTGAATTTTTGTTTCTAGCCCTTACAGTTCAAAAGTTAGTAGCATAAACTTGAGTGCAACTTTGGACAGTTGGTGGCGCTAGAGTTTTCGAGGATTACTATAGTGACATTACAGACTGTCCTCTATCTATGTGCTTAATTACATAAGCGGTTCTGTGGGCTGCCACAGACTCAAGAGCAGCAGAAGGAGAAGAAACGGAAGAATAATAAGAACGCCAATGATTACAATAGATGCCTAGGCTCCTTCAGTGCTTGTCCCCTAACAATTTGTGGAAAAAATTTAAAACCACCAAAATAAATTCCCATAAAATGTATTTTAAGTCCATCTGTGGCAATAGAATACTTTTTTTTTTTCTAAACGTTAAAAAAATCTTGACATCAATCTCCCCAAATTACATAGTTGCAATCATACAGACAATAAATTCATTGAGTTATATAACAGTATGTCAAAGTGAAAGAGGGTGTGAGTGACAGAGAACTACTTGAAAATCTTCATGATGGGTCCATGTAGCTATCTATCATTTTAAACACTGCTGCAATATAGTTTTGGTAAACAATCATAGACGCCATAAGAGATTTGTAAATGAATGTTCCCCTTTGATATTTACTGGAGAAAAAAATAGTAAGGCTATATTAGTAGTTTACAGATATAGAGGTTTTCTTTTCACATTGTAATGAATAGCAGTCATCGTCACTTCTAATAAGTGGGTGTTCAGTGGGGCCTTTAATGCAAAGACTGCAAATATACGTGCGCGAGTCTAGCGCTGCTGTTGTTTTGCTCAAGTTGCTCATTGCTGTGCCATTTAGTCAGGCAAATAAACTCACTTCCTGGCCCACTCCCTGTCCACATAAATCAGCTGAGCTCATGCCCATAAATCTACACCGCGACTAAATGAGAAAACTCATTGGACAGCCCCCCCCGCCCCCCGCCTCTCTGTCACTCAGCCCCTCCCCTCCCGGACCACACATTTCAATACAAACAAAACAGATTCCAAATCAATAGCCAAGCAACAGAAATGCTGGATAACCGCAGGATGATAAGCAGAGCTTTAGACCAAATGTGACTGTTCGGGGAAGGTTCGCGCTTTGCAAACCTTGAAGGTGGAGGTGGGTGGGTCGTTTGTTTGTGTTTGCTTTCTTTTGTTTGTTTGTTTGTTTTTTTGTTTGTTTGGTCGGGGGATTGATTCTCTCTCTAGTAGGGTGTGAAGCGACTGTAACCTCCTCTGTAAAGGCTAGCCTGCAACATCAAAGATGAAAAAACAAAAAGGACCCAATCAGTGTTAAATAGATTCTTTGGGGTGAACAGTTCTTGAAATTTTCTTCCCTTTCGTCTCGTTTTGCTTTTGGAATGAAATTACAGTGTGAATTTCAGGGCGGGTCGGTGTCAGAGTTCAGAGTTTCACGGTTCGACCGGGTTGCGACTGAAACAGGCCGCTGAATCCTGCTGGTGTATTTCATCAGCTGCTCTTTATCGAACCTCTCCATCATGGCCGCCTGCCCCATAGGTTGATCTGATTGGAGACATCTAACATGCACTGCTTTCTCAGACCTCTCTTAAACCGGACCGCAGTAGTGCCCCACTCTGCTCTCGCCAAACACAAAAAACTTCAAAGGCTCTATGGGCCGTTCTCCTCAGCTCCGACCCTGTGCAAAATACACACGCCTTAAACGTGGAATGAATTCTGTTCTAACAGAGAGCAAAGCAAACTAACTTTTTTCTAACCCTCTGAGGGGCTCATTATTAAATACTTTTAACTTGTGATCTGCTGGTCAAATATGATTTAATGATATTCATTTCATTCTCAGCAGGCTCAGTGCAAGTACTGAGAGGAGTTCTGCTCATTTGAGTCGCAACCGGTTCGGTCCCGGCATCACTGAGAACTCTGAGTGCTCACCTCGGCCCCCATGCACCCCTCGTTCGACCGGAGGAGCGCCGGAGGATATTTGCTATGCCTTAAAGTGGCAAATTGAAGTCTTGAGAAAGGGAGGAAAATTTGAAAAAAGAAAGGAAAAAGGAGGCAAAAAAGCAACACAGGCCACAGTTTTAATTAAGTAAATGAAGAGGAAAAAATGGTCTTAATTAATGAAAGCTTTTAGCTAGCAGCTGCACCGGGGAATAGTACGGTTTTGAGAATCACACGGATGTCGACTTGGTAAATTCCAGTCATTTGTCTTAGGCAGAGTGTTTGTCCAATAAGCCTCATGGGCAGGGGGAGGTGGATGCGATGGAATCTTTTTTTTTTTTCTCTTTCTTTTTTCCCTGTCGTCCTCCCTCTATCTCTCGCCTTTTCTTTAATCTCCCTCGGCACGCTGCTGCACGAGCTTGATGGTCGTTAATCTTGAGAAAAGTCCCGACCAACAGCCGCAAAAAAAACAAATCATAAAGAGTTTTCTCTTTTTGTGTTCAGATAGGAGTTTTAGAATTTTTCATCTTTGATGTTAGCTGCAAAAGCTAGCTAAAAACAAACATTAACAGGACGACGATCCCCACATCAGATTGAGGATGCTGATATGCAAAGGAAAACGTCTCATTTGGAAGGTCTAATCAAGTGTCAGTATGCTGGGTTACCCCATTGCATTTAATGAGATACAAAATGCTCAGGATCCATCTTGAAAAACTGTCACATACACATATATCAGCTGATGAGTCTCAGAATATGTGAACATATATCTACACTCCTGACATTATTAATGCAGATGCAAACAGGGTCCAAAATTAACACTTTCCACGCGCCAAATGTGAGCACGTGAACAAATGTCTTTGGCGAGTAAATAAAACACTTCGTCAGTTGGCCGGTTGCAGTATTACATGGTTTTATCTGTAAGAATAATCATAGAATATCATCTAAATAAAATATCTTTTGCGACTTGTGCATAGTCTTACATTTTTTTCCTCAGTAAAAATGATCTGTTTTTTTTATTATCCATTATCTATCTATCTATCTATCTATCTATCTATCTATCTATCTATCTATCTATCTATCTATCTATCTATCTATCTATCTATCTATCTATCTATCTATCTATCTATCTATCTATCTATCTATCTATCTATCTATCTATCTATCTAGTGTTCTATCTATCTATCTAGCGTTCTATCTAAATGTGTAAATAAAGCAAAATACAACTGTATGGCTTGTAAATTTATGGTCGGTAATTTTGGACCCTGAATATGTTCAAGTACAATATTTAAGACTTCAGTCACCCCAACTACATACTGTATCTCCAGCTCACCGCACATGCTTCATTTAATATTCGCTTCATAATATTTACAATTATTCGACTCATAATTGAAATAAATTGAACAGAACGCACAACGATATCTTTCAGCATTATTACGGTTGCACTGGGCTCTGCCTTGTATGTTGTTGGGGTGCTCGGGTCTGTGTAACGTGTAGGACATGTATTAATGTTTCATGACTCACCATAGTGCCCACGCTGTACGTGGCTGCAGGTCCAATCGTGTGGTGATAAGGGTCTGCTGTTGCATAGACTCTGCCATAGCTACAGGGAAAGGAAGAAACGGAGGGAGCATTGAAGCTTCGAGAAGATGGGATGCTCCAGTGAATGCTGTTCATTTGAACTAGATCCATTATCACTACACCCTTCCTCCCTCTCTCTTGCCCTCTCTTTCTTCCTGTCCGATAAAAATGCAATCACTGGCTTGCCATAAATACACGGTATAAAGGTAAGAGTGTGTTAAAAGTGATAGGTGCTCTGTTATTGTTTTGGAGTAAAAGTATTTTTATCTTATGAGCATGTGGTAAAAATTATATTGGTCAGAGAGGGACAAGACACAGAAAAGAAACATGGAAAAGAGAAAAGTAGAAACAGGAAACAGAAATGAACAACAGAACTGCAAGGTCCTTTCTACCATGCAGTACATTTTAATGTCACCATCATAAGTCGGAAAATCATGTTAGTTGATTTTTTTTTTTTTTTATACATCTTCCAGGTGTTTCTTTATTTTCGTCATTCCTCTATTCAAAATGCTTCAGAAAAAGCATTGTTTTTCCTGTTCTCAAAATCCCTTTCCATGTTAGAATTTGTAAAATACCTTTAACTCACAAAAGCCACTTCATTAATGACATCATCCTTCAGAAATATGTATGATAATCTTAAAAGTTGGGTAAAATATAACATTTAAAAAACACACTGCATGTAAGCTAACTCTTTAAGTCCCTCACTAAGCAATGGCTAACATTTACCCTTTATTTCCATCCTGTTAGGAATCCTGTTTTTTTCATGCTACTGTGTAAATAATCAAGTTTAAATAAATAAATAAAATGAAAGGCAAACCATGTTATAGAATTACTTCCCTAAATTACAACATTAGCAAATTCACATTTTAAAAGTTACAAAGTTCTAAAGGCACTGCGGAACAGGAAAGACCCAGCAAGCAAAGAGACGCATGGATACTTTGGATTTTGTGTTGTTGTGCGTGTGCATTAAAAAAGCGAGTGAAGGAGGCAGAGACTTTATGTTCACAGCTCTCTTTATCCTTTTCATGCTCCTTTGCCCTCTCTTGTTTACCCAGGCTGCTCTGTAAAGAGGCACAGGGCTGGTGGCGGCGGTGGCGTTCTCTGACTCTTTTCATTGGTACCGATTTGGAACTAATTCCTCCAAGATGGGCCTTACTTCTTTCTTTATTTATTTATTAACCCCCAACACTTCCCTTCTTCATTTGTTGACTTTCCCTACAAACACACGCTTGCAAATGAGGGCCTGCAGGGAGCAGATAAGGCAGGCCGAGCCGGGTGCCGAGGGCACAGACTGAGAGAGGAGAAAAGAGGAGAGAGGGGGAAAATCCTGGGCCCAGACATGCTATTACATATGGAAATACTATCGGATCTGACCAGGTTTTTGTCGTCCGGGATTATTACAACATCAAAGGTCAGGCCAGCTCAGTGGAGTGAGAGAGCCGAGCAGAGGGGATTTTAACTGCTTGTGACAGACAGTGCAGACGAGGGCGGCTGGGAATCCCCGTAACACTCCAGCCGGGCCAGGCTACTTAACCTGCATCTTAACCAGGCAGCGGGAATTACCCATTCTTAACCTGGATAGCTAGTTCTAGCCATACTCAAAAAGGGTGATTTTTCTCACCTCAAACGGTCTCCACACGATAATTAAGGGATAGATCACCCCAAAATGAAAATTCTGTCTTCAATTACTAACCCTTCTGTGACTTACTTTCTTCTTTGGAACACAAAGACAAACAGAGACGTATCTCAAAATATCTTCTTGTTCAACATAAGAAAAAGTCATACAGGCTTGGCACAACATGAGATAAACCAAATTTTCATTTGCCATTCCAAACCTGTATGACTTTTATTCTCATGTTTGAACACAAATGAAAGTCAATAAGGCCTAATGCTGTTTTGGACCCCATTGACTTTCATTGCATTGACAACAACAGTTAAAAAAAACCCATCTCAGAATATATTTTTATGTTGTAAAACATAATAAGTAATGAGAGTAAATGACGACAGAATTAACACTCTTAAAGAGGCTAGTTCAAAAGTCTAATGCTGTTTTGGACCCCATTGACTTTCATTGCATTGACAACAACAGTTAAAAAACCCATCTCAGAATATATTTTTATGTTGTAAAACATAGTAAGTAATGAGAGTAAATGACGACAGAATTAACACTCTTTAAAGAGGCTAGTTCAAAAGTCTGTGACATTTAAACACTCACTTTTAAACCCCCTTCGCCATGACATATCAAATTAGAGTGCAAAACGCAGAGCTGGCTTATGTGAAAGCAAGGAGTTGAACGACAAGTGATGCAGAAAGAGGTGGAGAGAGAAAAAGAGAGCTGGAGTGAAAGAGGGGACGCAGGAAGGGGGCTGAAATAAGCGCGGTGGAATGCCAGTCTTGTCACCTGCTCTGATGTGGATCTGTGCTTGGCTCTGATAAATCTTACATTATCTGGGCTCTTCAGGCTGGCAGGCAGGGCCGTGCCTTATCGGCACTGACACGCTCAATCTTGCCTAGATTAAACCAGTGCCTGGCCTGATCCAACCTGACAGGGTCCCCACAGGTCCTGGATAAATTACTGACAACCCTGCACCACCTTCGTCTTCACGCACACACATACACTCAACCCTGTGGCCTGAAGTGAGTAAGCTAAGTGGTTACAGAAATTCAGGTTGAATTCAAGTTTAAAGGGTGAGAGTGTATCAAAGATAGGGAAGGGATGTCTAAATGATCTCATTTAAGCCAGTTTAATGAGAGAGCAGATCTGTAAACTCAAACCGGACTTTCAGAGCTGAGGAAACCCTTTTCCAGAAGGACTTCGGAACTCAAATACAGTTAAAACTTGCAATGGATAAGATTATTCTCTTAAACAAGAGAAGGAGCTTTTTATTTTAATTGTAATTTATCAAATAATGACGTAGGACACTATGAAGTAGCTTCATAATTGCAAATTTTGATGTAATGACATTTTCTATTGAAACCGGAAGTTGGGGCAGGGTAATTAAAAAAAAGGCTTTTTATTTTATTTTAATTTTTTTATCTCAAGGGTTTTTGATGCCACAGACCCCCAAGACCATCTATTGTAACTATGCTGTTTAATGTATAAAGAAATATCTAAATCTAAATGTCTAAAATTCTTAAATAATTCTAACAAAGGGTGTCTTTAAAGGCAGAATCAAGCAATAACAAATTTGTTAGAAAAGTAAAAACAAACAAACATTAAATATGTCAAGTTAACATTTTAACTTTGATAGCCATAAAAACACATTTTGTAAAATTGATAGGGCCAGATTTACTAACAGCCAGCGCAAACCCTCATTTGGCGTTAAAAAACGACTATTAAGATTTACTAAAATTTAGCGCTGAAAAGGCGTGGACATTATTATTGCATATGCAATTTAAATCAATCATGATTTACTAAGGTTTAAAACACAAAGGAAGATATTTGGAAGAACGTTTGTAATCAACAGATCTCGGTCCCCATTGACTTCCATAGTAGGAAAAAAATATACTATGGTAGTCAATGGGGACCGAGATCTGTTTGGTTACAAACATTCTTCCAAATATCTTCCTTTGTGTTCAGCAGAACAAAGAAACTCATACAGGTTTGGAACAAATTGAGGATGAGTAAACAATGATCGAATTTTCATTTTTGGGTGAACTATCCCTTTAAAGCAGATGCTAGCTGCAGAACTTTCCACTCCCATCTGCGCTTTTTTGGAATTGCGCTCTCACGCTAATTTGCCCAGTTTGGTAAATCTGGCCCTTAATTTCTCTCAACAACTCTCAACTAAACCAAACAGGAAACAGGAAGTGCTGCTGGACTCTTACCTGTCACTGTAGGCCGCTGCAGCTGCTGCGGCTGGTTGGGCATATCTGTATGCTGCATAGCCACCCTGTCAATTACATAAGGGCATCCGTCAGACTCATGCAAACA
Source organism: Rutilus rutilus (assembly GCF_951802725.1). Lineage (NCBI taxonomy): Eukaryota > Metazoa > Chordata > Actinopteri > Cypriniformes > Leuciscidae > Rutilus > Rutilus rutilus. Next base: position 28,509,098 of record NC_140224.1, on the reverse strand, counting down.
GCAGGACATCGGTGACATGAAATTTTAGAACCACAATACAACTGGACGGTTCATACATTAACAATGCAGTGAATCCCAAAAGCTCAGTTACAACCTTAAGAGTGCTGCTGAAAAGGCCTGTCAATGCTCACTAAAGTCAGCGCTGAGTGATTTAGGTGGTATTTAGTTTGCCAATACAGCTTTTTGTGAAGCCTTTTTGTTTAATGGGGAATTGTCAGATTGACTGCATTAGCTCTTCATATAGATCTCGGCACAGATGCTTAACAGCCCAAGTCCGAACGCGAACCATCTGAGCGTCTTCACTTATCTAAGCTGAGTGCAGCAATAGTGGTGCAACCAACGGCTTGTCTTTCCAGAGCGCATCTATCCTATCAATTGAAATGGCAGGGCAACTATCGATCAGCATGGTAAGTGGCAATCTGGTATAAACAATTAAAATCAGTCAATGTTTGCTTACTGCGAATGAACCAAATGGAAGATTTGGCTGAAGCTATTGAAGGCTGAAGCTATTGAAGGGGCCTTTTAATTAATGTGGCTGGCCAATACGAGTCCCCTGGCTCGGTGCCCAGGGGAGCGGTCTTGACACACACAACGTGCTCATCTGTGGCTGGAGAACGGCACAAGACAACACTAAATATTGCTTGTATAAGCATTAGATGACATCTGACAAAGCTATTAATTGCTCCATTCAAGCTAGCTATTAATAGTCGAGTTGTAAGCGGCATCAGATGACGTTAGTCGAGATGGTTAGCTGCAACAACCGAGCGCTGTCTGCTAGTCATCTCCGGGTGATGTTTTGTGAACGCTTACACTACAAACATGCCAAGCTTTAAACAAGAGGGAATGTATTTGCTGGCTGCAAGCGAGTATCTATGTGGCTGGGGTGTTTATTGAAGTGTCTGCTTTAATGAAACGCAGCTCCGCTCTTTGTTATTTTAGCTCGCTGACATCACTGGTACATTATGTGAATAATCGCGGTGCCAGAGCGCGTGCAGGACTGAGGCATCGCAGATACAGGACTGCACGCTGAATTATAGATGCTCTCATTTATTTTTCAGCTCGGGATTAATGTCCAATGCTACTCTGCTAAGATCAAATGTTTAGCTACTGGAGTTGAAAAAAAATCAGGTCATAGAAAAGTGTGTTCATGGATTCCGTAGAAGTTACAGATTCTTAATTCCGGTACTCCCCACACAGATGGATTTAAACGGATAGATAAGTCACATATGATATTTATATCATTATTTACTCACCTTCACGTCCTTCCAAACACGTATGCTGTTTGCTTGTTTGTGGAACGTGATTTTTTTCATTTTTTTTTTCATACAATGACCGTTTATAATGACCACGGCCTGTCACAAAAGCACCATAAAATCTCGAGCTTGACATCATTAAGTTACGAGACACTACAAGACCAATAATGTTGTAATAAAAGTACTCATTTCTTTAAAAAAATCATTTGATCCCAATCATTTGAGTGAATATATTCACTATAGTCACTATAAACTGTTATTGTATGTGTGAAGAAAAGTTATATAGAGAAGATTTATTTAAAAATCAGCATACATGTTTGGAACGACGTGAGAGTGAGAAAACACTGACAGTAATTATCGAGAGAATCATAATTTGTTGCGTCAACAATTCCTATATAAGTTATCTTGCTTTCAGGCTACTCAAAAGTTAATCGGGTAGTCCGTAGAGAAAGATTCTGACTTCGCTGGCAAGTGAACACGTGTTACGCGCATTCATCAAAATCCGTTCGACTGTGATCTATCTGTGGCAAACATACTATTGTGCATGCCAGGTAAAGGCATCACAATTACGTCCATGTTCATTTGTCCTGTTTCAGATCTAAATGTTGAATTAATTTCCATTTTTCATGCAGTGAAATAATCCTGGGAAAGGGAGGCACGCTCTCTGATCACCTGACACACTAATACGTTCTGACGGCCTGTCAAAAACAATAGGGCCTGGGCACAATCTCGGGCTGTAGAGTGAGGCCTTTGGGCTGTATTTTAATGGAAGCTGAGGGAAAGGCGGATCAAACGCGTGCCATAAATTAAAGCAAAAACACTGTAACGTCGACTTCATCAACTTGATCCGGCGTGATTTTCCTCCCACTTAGAGCGAAACCAGGCCGCAGTGGAGATAAAATGTGGAAGAATGAGACGTTAAGTGCGTAGGGGGGGGGGGTTTGTATTTGGTTCAATCCACACTGTACATGTTAGTATTATCATACAATCCACTGAGATCAACTACAGTCTTCAAAGGAAGACGGTTTAGCGATGTGTGATTTCACTGTTCCATGTAGCGGAATGCACAGGGGAACCCAAAAAGGTATTTAGTACACCACAAACGGCCATCCTAGTGGATTTGCACATGGTGACCTGAGCTGACCTTTGCCCTTATGAAAGATTCAGCACCAGCTGCTCAGGTTAGGCCTGCGCCCTGTCCTCAACGTTGCATACAAACGTTCCTTAATTGACTGAAACAGTGGAAATAGCAGCAGAATGGGCAAAACCGAGTATACTCACATAGATCTCAGCACCGTAGAAGCCATCTTGGTAAACCACACTGCAAAAACACAACAAGAAATAACACAACACAACACATCAGTGCTGAACGTCCACAGAGTTTCCTCACACTGTACAGAGAAGGAAATAAATTATGCAGCGATGCATTCATTCAGCAGACAAAACAATGCACTCCAGACAGTGAGGAAAGGGAAAAAAATAGAGCACATTTGGAAAGACGGCCATTTTCTGTGCTTAGAGGAAAACAATGTTGCTTTATAATGGGCTTTGCTCTGTCTTGTCACTGGGGAAAACTGGTAGGGCTTGCCATTAGAGTGTAACGCACTTTATAGCCATCAAGCGGTCATGTTGCAGGTTAAGGCTGTAGCACATATAATGCGAAAATGACCCTTTGATGACAGTGCTTTTAAGTGCAGAAGTTTACCTAATAATGGCCTCAGGCTTGGACAAAAACAAGGTGAGCTATTTGTCGAGACTGTATGTGTATGTTTTGGGTGAAGGGTTACTCACGCTCCGTAAGCGGGAATGGGAGGGGGTGGAGGCGCGGCACGGAACGTGTTGTAGACGGCACGACCTCTGCCTCTCAAGTGGGCGCCCCTGTAAGCCACCGTCGCCCCTGTGGTTGGATAGGGGAAGCCTGTCACTGGAAAAAAGGAGAGAAGAAAGGTGGTGACATAAGCTTTTGCTTCTAAGAGGCGCACCTGTCACCACCAATCGGCTTTCAGTCGGTAGTGTGACAACACACTGTCATCCTAAAATGTGATGCTTTAAAACAACTCAGACGGATGTCAACCGGTGCGTCATGTTGGCACAAAACATCAAACATGGCAGCATGTTACAGCCAGTGATTCTCAAATTGTTTTGCTTCAGGACCCAGATTTGTGTGCAACCCGATACATTTCAAAATGTGTACAAACGTAAAACAAAAATGTCCTTCAAACTCAAAAGTGATATTTATTAAAGGTACAATATGGAATTCTGGGCTGTCTGTCAACATCAACAACAAGTCACTTGTGGAGGAACTGATGGACTGATATTTAAATTCTGTCCGATCTGATAACACCAATAATTATTTTCATGTTATTGCAGATAATCTGTAAATTATCAATATTAAAAAAATATATTAAATTACATGTTAAATATGAAAACCCTAAAAACTAAAATCTATTAATTTAAATGCTCTGTGAATGCTATGCTAGTGAATTTAGGCATCACAAAATTAATTTTACATTTAAATCTTGTGAAATATTAATATTTGTGTTTTTGACGGCAAAGGTAATCTAAATAAAAAAATAAAAAAAAAAAGCAAAAAGCATGCACAATTAAAATGTAAAAAAACCTTCTAAAATTGGCTCACCACCATTGTGCATCCCATTTGCTGACTCAATAATTGATTTCTCATGAAAAAATGACATGAGAAATCCTCTATAGTGTACATTCGAGCATGAACTGCCACACCAGTTGAGAAGCAATAAACTAAACTAAACTTTCCAGATTTTTTTCCAGCTGAATATTTACCATTAATCTTAGAGAGCGAAACGGTAAGGCAAACCCTGTCTGGGGAAGCCTCTCTATTGTGGGTATCTCTGAACGCTTGTGCGTGGGGTGTGTGTGTGTGAGTGTGTCTGGCTGCTCTCCCACTCTGGAGGGGTGTGTGCGAGGCAGGGGAGATGGTAGGTTGTTGTAGGTGAGACACAAGGTTCTGGCACACAGGGTTGAGAGAGCAGATGGAGAGGATTGTTTAGAGATGCAATCACAGGCTGGCGCCATCCCTCATCTCTCTCCCCCCACACACACTTCCCCAGCCTCACGCCACCGCTGGGGCCAGACCCAGCCTGGAGGAGAACAGGGACAACTCAGGGTCAAGACTGGGAGAGGTGGCAGAGTTGAGAGAGAGACTGAGGCTTTATGCATGAAAGATACACGGACGTGAAAGTGAAACAGACAGAATGAAACTTGAAACAGCGTGTGTAACAATAAATGGGTGAAAACATGTCCAGGTCACATTTCACACAGTCTCGGCCACAGACGCCCACAGACTGCCCGCAGCTCAGTCCATTAGATGCATATTGAACATTAAAACGGAAAGCTCTTTCTCAATCTCGCAAGCTCTAATCTGACCGGATGACTAAGTATGAACACAAAAAAATCAGTCTACATTTCATTTCACCCCAAAGTCAAAAGAAGAAAAAAGGAAATATATTATAATTACTCGTAATATTTTATATATTATATTTTGCATTGTCATTAACAATGACATTTGTTTTCCTAATAAAATTGTCATTACTGTATTTACCTTTTTTTTTTTACTTACCGAGTTTCTATTGTTCCCAATTATGAGTCTCATTACTGTAAAACAATTATTTTTGTTTTCATTTAATCAAATAGACAGTACAACAAAAAACACCATATAGTGAAAATGTAAACATATATACATATTTTATATACACAATTGTGGCATTTTCCTTCTGAATTCTCTCTTTTTTTTTCTAGAATGAGATTTCTGGTATTATAGAGAATTCAGAAGGAAAATGCCAAAATTGATTCAAATAATATTAATGATATAAGATTTGTTTTCTTTAAGCAAAATATGTATTTTTTTATTTCTTTAAGACAAAAACAGCTAAGTATGGCTTTATTTTTGTGTCATCTCTACCTCATTGTTATGTATTTTTCATTGTGCCATATTTTTCAATAAAACATATCTAACAAAAAAATAAAAAAATAACCTAAGACAAACAGAAAAAGTCAACCAAATCCAATAAGTTGATAAATATGGGTGCAAGATCCCAAAAAATGTAGCAAAATAATATCAGGAATTGCTCACTTGTGACTGAGAAAGAGCTGGATGTTGGAGAACATGAAAACATGACTCTGTATTCCTGTTTATTGGCGCGTTCTAAGAGTGCAGTTCCTTTTTCTTTTTTTGAGAAATATGACCCAGACATGTTCGTGACAGGTTTGAGTGTGAGAGTCACCCAAATTGTATTAAAAGGAAAGGAGAAAAAGACGATAAGGAAAATGATTAAAACTGTACAAAGAATAAAAGCAAAAGCATATTACACTCTTTAACCTTCACTGAGTGTGGCCCTGATGAGTCAATGACATAGCCAGAATTACCCATAGTACTGTGCAAGCAAAACACAGCCCAGCAGTGCGGCCCACAAAGCTCTCTTTCTCATTTATGCACCGAATACACTATCACTGTCTATCCTGTGTCTCAGAGGAGCAGGACAGCCCTCTTCAGTTATTTCATATCCCCAAACAGAACCTGCACCTCCTCCTGATCATTACTGTACAGGCATCATCCAAGCAGCCCTCAGTTAATAGTCAATATGTGTCAAAGTTACCCCTTTTAATGAGGTCAGCTGGGTTTATTTTGAGCACATATATGTGTGTCTATAAATTTAGCACACTGCCTTGGTGTAAAGACTTCTTCGATTCACATTCAGCATACTTTTGGCCCTGGGGTTTGCAAGTACTGGTATCATTTTCGTTGGACTCCTGTATCTCCTCTCAGACAAACAAACAAACAAACAAACAAACAATAAAATCTCTTGTACGCGACACACCAATCAGCGGCGGAGAGGTACGGCGCGGCCCTTCATCAGACGTAAAAGAAAGACAGATGGCTGAAGGTAAGGCGTTTGCTCTTTCGTTCTGATATAGCATGGAGCCGTTGACATTTTAATTTGTCCCTTTTAAGCTATAGAGTCGGTGTTAATATGCCAAACAGTGGTCGTCTCTGATATATGCCAGGCCATGGTCAATTTATCCCGAATTCCAGTCATGGACAATGCTCTTATATTTTCTTTGATTTTGTGTGTGTGTACATTATGTGTGCCATGACGTACATAAATGTAATCTCATAATGAGCTATGGGTCTGCACGCAGCACCGATTCAATAATAAGCCATAAATCATTCCAGCCAGTTATGACACTCCATAAAGCCTATGAAACACACAAAGGCAAAAGTGTGTGTGAGCATAAATACTTGCAGCCCTTGTGCTAACCTGTTATTTTAACATGAGAGAAGGTCAAAAACCCTTCACATCTGCACATCTACAGTTTAAACCGATAAGGATGCTGGCACACTGCTGCATTTATCTGGGTTTACACAGGGGTATCTCTGGCGCTGGAAAGAGTCCCATTGGGCTGTTTGGATGGAGGTGTGGGGGCAATTACATCCCCAACCCCCTCAGGTCTCTTTCATTTACTGCAAGACTGGCTCCTTTAATACGGTGCGACTGGAAATCGCCGGATGAGGGCCTCTCTCACACTGCGTGCTATTGTGAAATGTCTTTAGATAATCAGACCACCGATAAACCCATATCATGAGGAAAATTACACCATTGCTAGATTAAAGGGAGTTTTTTCCTCCCTCCGATACTTCTAATATTGTAATTAGACTACTTCATTTCAATTATAGATTTATGTGAGTGGTTTTGTAATTGAAAAAGCATAAAATGCCCACAATGCACCTCTTTTAAAGCCATTACGCGCTCTCAAAAAGGCAACAGATGTGAACGCTTGAATATACTTTATACTTGTAACGTTTGTTGTGTTTCTGTTCTGGCAATAAACCTAGGGCCTCTAAAGTTACCTTTAAATGTTAGCTCGACAAAAAGCCAATAGGATTTTTCCATTGTCAGGTAAACGTTTTGTTCATTAATATAATGAATGCAACGTTAATGAATTTTAAAACCCAAATACAATCACAAATAAAAAGCTAAAGTTAGACTATAGCATAAACAAATGTCTTCAATGTCACCACCACTAAGCTTCCGACAACTCTTTCAGACTTTAAAAGATTTAAAATCTGCAAGTTGGAAAGTTTGAGTTACAATAGTTTGCAAGAGTGTGAGTATAAACACAACAAGGCTGCAAAAGTAGACCAGTGAGTAGATTAATTTTCCTGTTCAGCATGATGACGTTTAATGTCCCAAACAACCTCTGTAGTCACATTTAGCCACTTGCTAGCAACCACCTTTTTCAAGAATTGTAAAAGCCGGTGATGTATTTTACGTTGTAGAATAAAACGTGAAAATATCTTGAGCTTGCGTTACCCACAGACTCTATTTCTGGCACTCTATTAGACACTCTAATAAACCTGAGATAGCTAGTTATAAAATATTGTCAGTTTAACAAAGTAGTAGACAGTAGACCAAGAAGAAAAAGAAAAACACCACAGAAGAATCCAGTTTGTACTAATGCCTGTTATAGCTCCCCCTTGTGGCAACACTGTGCATATTTGTGTTGCATTTTGATTTGCAGTTGACACATTTTGGAATGGAATGACGCATGTAATTGTCATTCACGTACTTGCGTAAAGTATGTTTTGAGCCAGTGACTTTTATTGATCAGACACACATGGCATGAAGTCAAACGTCCCTTTCCAAACATCACTCAATATATTTTATCATCTATTTTTTAAAACTTGAAAACTGCTTTGCATTTTAATCTTATTGGCCGTGTTTGTCTCAACATGCTGCCAAGGACCAAATTCATTGGCTGAGAGAGCTGTCAATCAATCAATATTATGTTTCCCACGTCCTTCATGCCCACGCCGCCTGTACGGATTGAGCAAGGTGGGAAAAACGACCCCCGGATTACACAATTAAGTTTCCCGTGCACGGCTAGCGCCTCAGCCTCGCGTCTGCATCTCTAATTTAGCTTTGGCTACCCAGTGCTAGTTAAGAGCCTGAGGGAGAGAGAGAGACCGAGGGAAGACAGAAGATATTGAGATTTAAGGATAGAGTGAGTGAGTAAGAAAAGGGCAGATGGAAAACACCCCAGGCTTAGATGAAGAGAGAAATAGAATTAGCGATTTATGTCGAGAGAAGGCTGTGAAAAGCTAGAGGAGTAGAGAAATGAGAGCCAGGGAGGGAGTCTTACGGGGAAGAGAGAAGCCCGACTTCCCTGGAAGAGGTTAAAAGCAGGCAGTCGGCGGCCCTCATCAGTCATTCTCCTGAATGGGATTTGAGGACAATAAACCTGTAGCACCCGGACGAATGGAGACGGAGTGCGCTGTCAGCAGCGCACGATTTATGGTGCCCAATTCCGCTGATCTCCCGCACAGAAACTCGGACTGATAAACAGTGATTAATCACCTTTACATCCGATTTCAGCGCCACCCCTCCCCCAACAAAGTACATTAAATGCAGTCATAATTATTTCGCGTGAAAGCTTCCCTTCCCTTTTTTTGAACGGTGGGAGGGAAACAAGGGGCAACACGTTTCCATTTCCATTTCGGCCATTCCGGAATGTTCCTTATTTAGTAAGCGAAATCTATATCTTATTTCCATTTTGTATCCTCTCCACCGGTCGCCCTCTGGGGAACAGAGGAGGCATATGGTGTCGTTTAAGCTTGGCGAACTTAAGAGGCATGTTAAGACGACTTGAAAAATTAGCATCCAATAAATCAAGCAACACCGGCTCCCCAAGCTAAGCTGCTGAAGTGCAGGTGTTGTGCCGAATTTCGACCCCCGCCGAATTGTTACCCCCCTAGCATTGGTAGGTTTAGGATTAGAGGTGGGGTTAGGATTAGGCAATCAGGTACTGACTTCAACGGGGGGGGGGGGGGGGGGGGGGGGGGGGGGGGGGGGGGGGGGTAATAATTTGGCAGGGGGTTGAAATTCGGCACAACACCGGACCACGATAAATCTGATTTGATGGGAAGTTTTGATGTTTTGGGAAGGTGTATGTACGGATGGGTAGGCATGAAGGTGTATATGTTGCGATTAGAGAAGGAATCACATGCACGTTTCAGAGCATACTTGGGGTCAAAGCATGCATAAACATTTTACGTGCATCGGATTGCTTAGCATATTTGCATTTTTATGCGCTCTACATATGCACATTGTGCGTATTCGATCGAGAGGAATCGTGTAACGGCTGCGTTCAGTTGTGCGTTTATGCATGCCAGAACCGAGGGAGGGAGGGGGGAGAGGGAGAGGAAAAAAGTCAGATAAAAATGATAAATGACTGCTTTCTGTCACCGATGGTTATTTAGAGTTTTGCTGTAAAGCTGTCCTGAAATGAACAGATTTTAGTCTAATGAGCAAAAAGGCAGGCCGTTAAAGAGCTGCTATGTGCTCAGCACTTCTTCCAAATGAAATACTGTAATACCATTTCCCCCTCATTAGGATGCAAAGGGCTCAAAGAACCAACGGCAATAAAGAAATCAAAGATCGAGAGGGAAAACAACAGCACAAAGACAGACAACAAGTCAGTCAAACAAAGACGCTTCCTAATCTGTGGTTCAGAAAACAGCCCGTACCACTGTTTCATCTCAGTGGGAAATGATGGCCTGGCTGATTATTGCTTTGTCAAATGCATTGTGCACCGTGGATGATGGGAGAAATGGGCGTCGTTTTAAAATCATTTCTTAAGTGTCTCTTTGAAGCGCTTGCCTCGAAATTTGATCTAGAAATCAAAGAACATCTGAAGAACAGTAAATCAAAGTAAGTATCCGAGCGGGACCCTGTGACCACAACACTCAAATGCAGTTTACCTGCATAAAATTCAGGACCATAGACAGCTCCCACCACTGGATTCAGCTTCCAGCCTGTAGAGGAATACACAGGGGAAGAGAGAATTAGCTCCGAATGCTTATCGCTGTGACCTGTGGAGTGTTTGTTTCTCGATCTTTCGCCTATTAACTCAAAGATAAGGGATAAAGAGGATAAGATTCGGAGGGAAGAACAAAAAGAAGGGGGAAGAGGAAGGGATGTGATATGACAGGAAAATATTTAAGGTGACATTAAGTTGAAGGAGTTAGGGGGCGGCAATATCAGGGCATTGGGAAGAATGCGAGCGATATAGGATGCGAAAGGGAGACAGAGAATGAGAGACAGAGAGCAAGAGAGTAGTGAGTGCTGTCCGGTGTGCTGTCAGTGATAGATGGGGGCTGTAAAATAGCCTCCTCTCACTCCCCATTGGCTGTGACTGAAGTAGAGCTGGGGGGTCTACACTGCTGCTGATATATTTGATTATTTCATTCCCCCTCTCTGTTTCTCTCTCTATTGCAGTCTGAGGAAATGAGCATCAGCCGGAAGAGCTCAGGACCCCAACAAGACCCCTGTGTTGAATGAGCCAGCTCTCAGCTAAGCTCTCCCCCCCCCGGAGCTCCTGAACAGCATAAGGAGAGCTGTAGGGGAGGAGATGGCTCTTTACCTATAATCCCTTTTTAGTGGGACACAAAGTAGACATTGCATCATTCATATTATACATGATGGCAGCTTAAAACCGCAGCCCAAAAAGAATTTGGGAACTTTAAACTGGATTAGATAAAGTATCAAACCAAGTGTAATTTCTTTTAAAGAACCTAAATATTTCACAAAAACTATTTATTTTTTTTTAATGGAAAAAATTATAATTTTATATGATCATTTATAAACATAAATAAATAAAGAATTGGGGTTTAAATTATTTAAACAAATAGATATACTGTCCAAAATTCAGGTTAAGTATTAAGATTTTGGTTTTAATTTATTTATCTAGGATATTCTCTTCAAAATTCTTTTTACTCTTCAAGACTTTATGGTTGTGAAAAATGTCATTGTTATAGTTATAGTTCATAGGTAAATTTGTGATGAAGGATATAATTTGAGGAGAACTAACTTTATAGGACTAGTTGGTTAAAATAAATTGCAAAATGATCCAAAAACCTGACAAAATCATCTTTTTTTGGCAGTTTATTTTGTTGTTGTCCATATACTTCTTGTTTTGACATTGTTTTCTAATGCAATGAAATGCACACATTTTAGTGTAGTGTAATTTAAAGTAAAAAAAAAGCTCTTACCGTTTGTATAGGGGTTGGCCACTTTTTTGTTTGTCATTACTCTTGCCGTTGCATTATTTACCTGTGATAAAGAAAACAGATATGAGAAGCAAAACCCAAATCAGAACGCAACAAATACATGTGTATGTGCCACAGGCATGAGTGTGACAAAAAACTGGTTCATGCTTCTCTGCAAAAAAAAAAAAAAAACTACATTCACATGCTAATCAGCTGAAAAATTATGAGATGCTAAAATGAAAGCGATCCATCAAGCTCTGATCTTCTGTTTTCCTGCTGGATGTAGGATCTAATCCAGGCTGTTTGTAGAAGAACTGGATGATGACATCTGGTTCAACATGTAATGAAACATAGCTACTCTGGAAATGGGCTTTAATGAAACCCAGAGTATATTGGAATTCCCCACTAGCCAAGCTGTGGGAGCTTCCTTGAGGCTTTCTCTGAAATTTCATCTGCCACATCGTCTAGACAGTTCTACATATTCTCAGACACTACAACCCTGAGGCGGTGACTTCATGAGCACTAAATTTAACCTCAGGAAGGAGGAGCCATATTGTACAAGGTCTTCTGGTTATGTGTAACACCAGAAAATTTATAAAATCTTAAAGCTTAAAATGGTGGCTGGTTTATTTATCCTAGAACGCACATGCACTTTAAATGAACCAACCCAATATATATATATATATATATATATATATATATATATATATATATATATATATATATATATATATATATATATATATATTGCAGGATCTGAGCTTAAAAAGCAACATGAAACCATTGTTGTGAGATTTTATTATAATATTGATATATAATCTTGAGCTTGCTGCCTTCCCCCATTAAAGTAAATTGGAGCTGTGTGTGCACGCCTGTTGCCTTCACAGAAAATAGCTGTTCGGGGACATTACCAAGATGGCTGCCGAGTGAACCAACTTGCCTTAAAGGGACTTTAGTAACACACAGAGAGGCCAAGCAGCTTGTTGGGAGGCGCCAAAGGAATTTAAACATGGCCGCTGGCAACAGAAGCCATGTTAGTATTTCACCCTCATGTTAATTAGCGTTAATAGCTTTCCGTTCCACAGGGCCCATGGAGGTCATTTAGCTTGAGGAAACAACTGGCCTCGACTCTCCCTTGATATATAGGTCTAGGTATTGTTTGTGCATTACATGAATTATCTTAATTGTCCTATAGAAAATCTTAATAGCCCTGTGGAGAAGAGGGGGAAAAAAAGAGAGAGAAGTCTGTGTCCTCAAGTAAGACACACAAATGGATAAATAAACCTCGGATGTTTGGGATAAACAAGTGGGATTTTAAGTTAAAACATTTTTTTAACGGTTAACACTCATTGTAAGTGATAATAAAAAGTTCAAAAGCTTCTTTTTTTTAATACAGCTGCACATACACATCAAAGCAGAAAGGATCAAATCTGATGGCATGCACATCAAATCCAATAATTATTACGTCACAAGTGATATTTATCCATAAAATCAAAAAGACACATGAAACGTGCAGCATGCAGACAGCAAGTGAGCGGTAGGGATGCAATGCGATGAAATGAGACGCTGCATGCATGTTTCATCAAACCGACAGCGCTTATGTTCTCGTGGGATGGGGATGATGGGGTATTGATAGTTAGATTAGGAAAGCACCTCAATTTTGCGTCCCTCTACGATTGTACCATTTAATTTCTCCCGTGCGCGGTCTGCGTCTGCACTTGTTTCAAAAGTTACAAAACCAAAACCCTGAGATGATGTGATCATAAAGGATTCCCAAAAAGAATGAAGGGGATGATTAAAGATATTTGAATGGGCAACAAATAAAGTGAGCGAGAAAAGAAGAAAGAGAAGAAAGAAAGAAAGAAAGGAAAAGAAAGAGAGAAAGGTCACAGTCAGCAGGGTTGCAAATTCTATCCATTAATAAGAAGTGAGATTAGGGTGAAAGCTACTGGAAAAGAGACATTGAGAGACAAAGCATTCTGGGAATATATTTAACAGTGACGAATTCTGCATTTGGTAATACTGAAACATTTGGCATGTATGCATGTGTACATTATAGTGAATCTTGAATCTGTAAGTATCAAACTGTCATTCTTTATATAAACACAGATATTGTCCTTGTCTTTAAATGATATAAACAATGTACGGAATATTTCCAAGGCCACATTGAAGCTCAGAAGTTTAATGCACACAGTCCTGCGCTCTAGCTGGGAAGTGCCTGCTCTGTCCCCACACCCCCACCTCTGCTGTCAGCAGTGAGTTATGGCCAACTGCTTCCCAAACGCCATATCCGGAACAGCTATTAGGTATGCACTGCAAACAAGAGTGTGGAACAAGCCCTGGTCTTTTAGTTCATACACACTATGCAAGTACGGCCTGGTAATTGCTTTGGGAGCCCTGTGAGTATGATATGCATACATGGACACTCCATTCCTTGTGTCTGGCATGAATAAAGACCAGCCTAGGAGTCCTTGGCCTGTGAGGAAAAAGCAAAATCAAAAAGGAATTGGGCGCAAAATTAATCCTTTTGACATTTTGCACTACCGTGTTCAACATAGCGCTTGTAGTTTTCCCCTTTTATCACGGATTTAATTAGCTTACACAGCTAGAAAGCTGAGCCACTATCTTTTGAATAACACAAACATACAGTACGTGCTGTTCCAAAACCTAGTGAGCTGCCTACAGAGGCAGTATTTTAAGGGATCATAGCCACAGAGACTGTTCCAAAAGGTAAAGGCAACTCAATTATGCAGCTTGCTAAGATACCTTGTTTTTGCATATAAATAAAAATCTAAAAATCTGTACATATAATATAATTTAACATACATTATATAATAGCAGTGTTGATTATATAATTCATATATGAACACTGCTATTATATATATATATACAGTATATGTAAACCAGTCCGACTCAACCTGCTCCGAGTGGGATTCGAACCATGGTCTCCGGCGTGGGAGGCGGGCGCTTTAACAAGGAGGCTAAAAACTGCAGCCCATGCCAGAGACTACGGTTCGGATTCCGCTCGGAGTGGGTTGAGTTGACCCGGATGGGAGTGAGGTTTAGGTGGGTGAGTATAACTTTCATAGCCCAGTATGAGTTGTCAGCCCGTTCTCATACCCAAAGCGTCACTTTTTCGTCACTTTCTGACATTCGTCAATATCCGACGCACAAAGCACCCTTTAGCGTCCATATGAGACGCATAACCCTACCACATACCTAAACCTACCCATAACCGCGCTAAGGGTGCTTTGTGCGTCGGATATTGACGAACTTTCGAAAGCGTCAGTTACATGACGCCTAAACCTACCCATAACCGAAGCGTCACATATGGACGCTACAGGGTGCTTTGTGCGTCGGATATTGAAGCATGGTTGAAAGTGACGCTTTGGGGTGAGAATGTGTTGGAGTTGTGCATGTAAACCTCACTCTCCTGATCTCAGTATATGTAATACTGAAAAAAAAATGTTCATTGTAATTATAAAGTTGATTATTTTCCCTAATATTTGCATTTGCCACGTCATTTTACGCTCATTAGCATAACAAAGAGTTAGCTTAGCAACATGCTAATTCCAAAGTCTATTGGAATCTATTGTGAATAGATACATCCATCAAATATACATACATACATAGGCAGCAGGTTTTGGAACAGAGCTACTGGGGTATTCAAAAGACCAGTAGAAAACAGACTATTTCTGAACGATCGGCTAATCTAATAATGTGCGTTGCTTAGGTTGAGCACACTGTGACGGTTTGTTCGAGCATATTCACCCCTGTGAATCAACTAGGAGGAGGTGAGAGAAGTTCTCCTCAGCAAAATGCCACCCTCCTTTGAGACCAGCATTGCTATATGGAAGAATGGCTATATATAACCCGCTCCCAGCGCAAGACTGGAGACTTAAACAGCTGAATCTTATTACCGTAGGACAGCTCTAACAGCAGAATCACTGCGTGTTGGTCAGACGCTCACTTCATTGAATTATAACTGGGCGAGTTAACTTGTACTCAGCTGAAACCACTCAGTTGTCTCTCCGCGTAACTACCTTTCCAAAACGTGTCTCGGCTCAGTGTGAGCGAGAGTGTGAGAGTGTGACGTTTGAGTCACTTTTCGGCTGCTGTGTAAGAGCTGTAATTATTCGGCTCATGAAGGGAAGAGGAGACCTGTAGGGAGGAAGAAGTATGAAGTGACAAAGAACTGCTCTTCCAGTTGACTTACCTTAGAGCCCCGCTCGTTAAAAATAATTTCCACATCCAAAATTTTCCCAAATTGCTGTGGAGAGAAAAGGAGAAGGGTAGAAAAAAAAATTAAAGAGGAGAGACAGGGGAGAAAGGAAGACAGAAAGGGAGAGAGAAGGAGTAATTAGAACTCATCTCTTCTGCAGTTTGTCAGGAAACTTGAGCACTTGATTGCACAGGGAGCTAAAATAAACCCACCGTTTTCACTGGAGCTAAGAACACGCAAGACAAACCTTCACACATCACTTTTGCTATGAAATGATACTGACAAACACAACTGATCAGTAATGGGTTACTTTAAAAGTAATGCATTACAATGTAACTCAGTAAAGACAACTAATTGCATGGTCTCTTAGTATGGAAAGTGAAGCATACAGTTTCTTTTGCTACAATCTCTAACTGTTAACTAGCTGAAGTTATGTTTGGGGTGGAATGCTAATTTAGTAGTTAAACACTGCAAAGTATATACTGTTAAGTGAAACAGTAGACATAATCTTACAGTAAACAAATGAAAAAATATATACAACAATTAGTTCCAGGCTTTATATTTGTAGTGGGGATTATTCAGTGACTCATTCTGCAGGTTTAATTGTTATACAAGAAGGTGGTGAGTGAGTCAATGAATTATTCATTCATCCGATTAGTTCAAAACACTGATTCATTTTAAAAAAAAAAAAGAAAAGAGAAGTGACTGGCTGCGTCCGAAATCTCAAACTTTCTAAGTATGTAATTCTTTTAGACGAGCAATTACTCATATAGTACTAATGTGTGTAGTATGAATGTAATCTGGATGTACCACATTTGTCATCTTGTCATTATCATGTGTACTTTTTACTTACTGTTTTATAAAGATTGTGAATTTGGACATACAATTTTAGTATTTCACAAACTATTTTTTTTGTGAATCTTCAGCATGTCTTTATGAGTGAGTCAGTAAATCATTCAAAAAACATTAATTCATTCAGGAATTAAACAAGTGACTGTCTTTATGAGTGAGTCAATGAATCATTCACTAATTTGATTTGTTCAAAACACTGATTGATTCAGGAAAAAAGACAAGTTACTGTTTTTTGTGAATCATGCACTCAACTGATTAATTCAGAAAATATTAACCTTACATGACACACAACATTGCTTGCACAACTATTTGCTCCTCTATCACTCTATCAATTATAAAAAGAATGTAAAAAAGATCAAATTCATGTTACGTTTTTGAAAAAGTAACTTAGGTCCTGTGATGTAAATTTAATTGAAGGCTTTTATTTGTAGCTGCCTAACCAATTGTGCAACACGAAGCTCTCGGCTGGGTCGGGACTCTGGGAACGAGCAGGACATACTGCTGATGGGAGCAAACTTCAAAAGATCACAGAAGCACCCTGCTGTGTATGCACCAGTGCTCTTAATGACACGATATAGCTTGTTATTTTCTGTGGTGTTTTTGACTGATAAAAGCTGGCCAAAGCCATAGGAGAGGGTATTTCTGGCTTGACTTAACACCAAACACCCGACTCAATTAAAAAAAGGATAATTGGATATAGAGCAGCCATCATTGCTGATGATAAACCATATATTTGTTTATTATCTCATTGACGAATACGATCCTCGTAATTACCTGTCACTTCGGTTATTATTTTCCAGCTATTTGCGCTCCGTACTGTGGTTTTATCTGATTGTCATTCTCACGGCCCTCTGAAACGCCCAATCTCTCATTTTTATTCTCTAATTAGCATTAGCCATGAGGCACTGACCACTCTCTCTGAGATACGGCTTTGTCTGGAAGATTCTTTCAGACGCTGAATGCAGCATATGGATTTGCAAACTGGCCGCCAAGGAAAGAAGCCCAAACTTTCCCGGTCTTTGACTGAACGTCGCTCCCTGTGGCCAAAAGGTGAACCCTTAAGAGGCAGCAGCCTGATTAGGGGTGATAAACACCATCCTCGCTGCCTGTAACGCAGAGCGCTACAACGTTAACCTCTCTCGCCTTATGCTAATCGGGATCCTGGTTAGGGAGCTCCACACCGAGGCCTTGAATCAAGCAGGTTTATTTCAACACATAAATAAACATGCCAACGCAAGGTCACCGCTGCTTTAGCCTAAGGAGGAGACAGCTTCTTAAAGAAGTAATTTGGAACAGGCTTAAATAATTGGTTAGATGGAAGCAGGAGACACAGGAGGCTCCAGGGTGCACTGCCATAAATGTGCCGGGAAGCATGACTGTTTATATGAAAGCGTAGGACAGCAATTAAGAGCAATTGCACAAAATGACACATGTGATAAAGGTTCTGTTTGCATTTCTCTCTTCCACTTTGGCGGTCGCCGGAGAGGAATGACGGCCGGCCCGGCTCTCCCCGGAGGGTTAACGGCGCTTAAGCGTTCCATTTAACGTGGCCGGCTTTGGAGATCATTACGGAACGTGGAGGAATGAAAGCAAAACCTTAAGTTCCCCTAATGGGCGGAATGAAAGCAGGTTTTAATTGCTGTCTAAAATGGCTATATTATTTCATTAAAACTAATTACCTTGTCAAGCAGGCCGCATTGGCTTCATTTCAGCACAACAGGGGAGAAATGGGCCTTCCAGGCACCTACGGCTCAATGGGATTGATCGAGGGCCCAGGTCACTAATAAGGTTAAGAAGAGCCGCCTTTCATCCGCCCAACCGTGGGGAAAACCCGAGGCGGACTGTATGTGCATGTTTGCGGTGAGGAGGAGGCTGTGCGCGCTGCTCTGATCGCACACGGGGAAAAAAAAAGTGACGCCTCGCAGTTCATTTTGGCCGGCTGTTGCTTGATCAACCACGCTTGTTTTTCCAGCCCAATTCAAATTCCACAGACAAACCCAAACAGCTGCTACTTGACACGATTTCCTCCATTTGTTCAAATTAAGATGATTTTTTCCACTCTGCCAGAGTCAGATTCAAACACTGGCATTTGCATCTCAGCATGAACCTGCTCACAACCGCAGACAATTCGCTCTAAACAAAGTCTGCGGACGCTAATGGTTTTAACCCACCCTAATGGGCTTATGGTATTGCTGAAATATTTCCCAGGGTAGTCATCTCTGGGAAAACTGAACTAATCACACCTAGTCACCATAGGCCCCATCATCACCATTGCCGTGCAGCAGAGCTTTAATAAGAGTGTAGGCCTACATGAAATTAGGATCAATGGGAGACCGCAGTGTGAGACTGCTGGTGGTCCACACACTTGATAGGTTGGGAAAATGCTTCACGAGAGTTGTTTGAAGCTAGTCACAGACGCTGTGCAAACGGAGGGAGAGTAGTTAAAAAAGCGAGTCAGTAGTGTGACATTAAGTTAGTTTTGTTTGGAAATCAAGCAGGTATTCATTATAAACCCATTACAAAACCATATGGGGTTTCTACTCTTGTTTAAGATTCTAGGTAAACCTCTGCATTCCATTGGGCGATCAACATTTTAGAAGATTCCAACCTCTAAGGGAAATACTGAGGGGAATAACGGTCTATTAATCCAGAATAACAAGGCACCTGTTTTAATCTAACAATAGCTTTCTCCAATGGTGGGGGGGACATTTTTATTACTAGTATATACATACAGCATGCACTGATCTGTAGGATTGCTCAAATAATTGCAGTAATACGAGTATTATGGGAGGAGTTGGACAATTTTGCAGCCTCAGTGTGGAATCGTCATGGTGGTGCTTTAAAACCAATTTCATACACTAGCATTAAATCCACATATTCATCTGTATAATTGCTTTGGATGTCTTTTTCTAATTATAAAATGAGGCTCAAATAAGGTTGGGTAATGGAGCTTTTTAATCGTCGCTCTTTGTTTGACTATGGTCCAAGCAAGTGTACTCGAATGAGGAAAAAGACTCGTAAAATTGCAGTTTTCATTATCAGCTATTCTAAATTGAATTTCCATCTTACTAAATTGAGAAATCAGAAATGGTTTAGAAAGCTGTCTTGGAGTCAAAAATGAGCGTGATCTGTGACGTTTTTCTACAATAATCCAGAGATAATTCAGTTGGAGGCTTCATTTAAAATCTATATAATAAAGAGAACTGAGTCTGAGAACTGAGAGAAAAGTGATAAAATACTCTTTAAGCACTATGAGGTGTCTTATGTACGGAGCACCTAAAGGGACACGGTGATGCAAAACAATATGAGATTGGAGGAAAAAATACATTTCAATGCTTGTGCGTTCACTGGCAAAAGTTTTGCATTCCATCACAAAATTTTGGCATTCCCAGGAGAATATTCGCGTTTGCTTGCAGAACTTTCTGCATTCCACCGAGAAAATGTTCGTGTTCTTTGTGAGTGAACGCAAAGTTTCTCAGGGGAACGCAAACATTTTGCGAGTGTCACATGTTCTTTCAGAAATCATTCTAATATGCGGATATTCTGATCAAGAAAATTCTTATTATTATAAATGTTGAAAACAGTTGTGCTGCTTAATATTTTGTGGAAACCGTGACATTTTTCTTCAGGATTCTAAAAGTACAGTATATAAACTTTTAGGAAAATAAAAGTATTAACTTTATGTATGGGGAAATGAAGTCTGGACAGCGTTTTGCAGAAGCCAAAGATATATGGGTAGCCAGTGCTTAAAGAGTTTTAAACCGTCAGTAGATGGTGATCTTCTCCCCTTGTGCTTCTGTCACTTCTCACCATTCTCAGACTTGCCTTTTCTCACATTTTTTGGGGACTTTAGAGGGGCACAGCGCTTGTCCGTCCCATCCTCTCCCACTAGTCTATCTATGGCATGGGATAATTGCACCCCTGGGTCCCTGAGAGACTTCACAGCAAGTTGCAGAAGTCTCTTCAGACAAACATACACACACTTGGTCACACATATGCCTGTTTTCGCATCGGAGCTGTCAGCCAACACAAACCTAATGAGGATAAACTTCTAGTTTTTAACCACAGTGAGGAGCGCTATTAATTACGTCTCCACTGGTGGGACCAATGCTTGGCTCCCTGTTCATCACATCAACACTGGGCAGGACGGGGGAGAAGCAGAGAGGAGAGGACAGCCTCTCTTAGAGACAACAAAGAGCGTGAGGAACAGATGTTCTCAAGATTCAGCAGTCAGGCTGTACCCAGAGTCCTCCACCAGTTTAAGTGTTACTGTTTGCTATACAGTGCCCTTTGTAAACACAGACTCCGGTTTTTAACAAGCTGGGACCAACAATGTTTTTTTTCTCTTCTGTACGCTGCCTGTAGCCTCCAGTAACAAGCTGCCAGTGTTTAACGCAGCTCCCTTGCTGGCTGCTGTTAATTCAAAGGTATGCTGGAGTTTAACTGTACGAGTCCTTGAGTAGAGATTGCTGGTTAAAGAAAGCTCCAAGTCGTTCATTAGTTTTGTGTTTTATTCTAGCCGAGAGTGCTTACATCTAAACACAGATTGAGGAGCAGTAGTTGTGGATAAAACGCTAAATAATGACAAACCATTACCAAGCCTGTAGCTGCTCTCAGTATAACAATACTTTTTGATTGAATACCCTTGTTTAAAAAAAAGTTTTACTGATCCCAATACAGAAACTAAAGCTAATAGAATGCAGTTAAATCATTTAGCACTTTATCATGCTCTTTCTAGCCTTGGAGGGAAAAACTGAACATTTTGAAAAACAAGAAAAAACGTAATAAAGTAAGATATTTGGCCTACACGCCAACTATAGAGGTTTACAGAATTAAAGAATAAATACTTGGATAAAGTAAATCATTAAACTTTTACAATTAAAACAATTCTCGCAAAAGGTTACACAGACTTTTTAGGGGTTACATAAATGCAATCCAATAATTGGTCTTAGCTATATAGTAAATAAATTAAACAAAATATGATTGTAATAATATAAATACTACTGGCAAAATGGATAATGTGTACAGAATCTTTAACTACACATGGTCATATGAAATAAAATCTTACAGTTAGTTCTATATGTGTCTATAGCTATATGTGTTTGATTCACTAAAAATAACTGATTCTAGTCCACTTCATTTAATTAAGTGGACTACAATGGTTGCACTGTATGTTTTTGATTCATAAAAAAAATGGCTCATACGATTAATTTAATCAGGAATAAGACTACACTGGTTACATATGCCTTTCATTTGTTGAAAAAAAGGTCTTGTAAGATTAATTCATTCGGGAATTGGACTACACTGGCTGCAACTCAAATAAAAAATGCCCTAGTTTAGTTATACTAATGCATTACCTGACTACAACCACAATATACCTAAACTGGTTTTACACTGATGCATGTAAGATCAAGGTCCTTGTCAAATTAAAACAGGATTGATGATCAGGCCTTCCTAAGAGACGCAACCTGCTGCAATCTGGCTGAGGCCTGAGACTCACCCCGAACATTTGCCGGAGGTCTGGGTCACGGAAGCGGAAGGGAATGTTGGAGACGTGTAACCGTTTGGGCTGCTGCTTCTCCGAAGAGTCTGAGGGCTGGAGCTGAAGCTGCTGGGAGCCGTCTGTCTGTGCCACGTCGTCCACTTGCTGAAAGACACACAAGCACAGCTCTGTTAGTTCTTACCTCAAATGCTGTCACGGCCTGGAAAAAGTGCAGCGGGCAACGGTTACGGAAGGTGAGCCACTGGGTGAGCAGGGGGAGATCAGGGCATGCTGGTGGCATATTACAAATTCCCTCTGCTCTGCCAACATTTGTATGTGGCGGTGAAGATTAAGGAAGCTGTCAGGAAGTGTGGATACAGATTTAAAGAGAAAAAAACTCTGACATGGGGAGACCAGAGAATGCATTTACTGAGCAGCCGCCTATAAAGACCTGAGGGAGAACAGGAGAGGGAGAGAGAAAGTAAGCGTAAAGATGGTGTGCTCATCTGTCCATCATGTGGAGGAAATGGTAGTGACACAGCTGTGCTCAAGGATGGACTGCTGTCCGTGACACACATTTATCTTTCACCTCACAAGCCCTGATACTCCAGCCTTCATCCCATTCTCAGTATTTATCTCCCTGTCTTCTGAGCAGATGCCCTGTCATGCATGGTGTGCAATAATAAACCTGAATATGCTTCATGCAGTGGTGTTTCTACTGGAGATCAACCAATATTAACTGTCAGACATTACTGTAAAAGTCCAATATGAAAACAAAAATGTTTTTCCTTTTTCTTTGACAATATAACTAAATAAATAATCAGTACACTGTATACAATGTAATATGCATTATTAATGTAATATCAACATTAATTTCAGTATTATAAATATGAATTTCATATATTTAATATTAAATACTATTTATGATTTTCATTTACAACTGTGCTGTTTTTGCATTCTCTATGCAGATTTTAGAAGAAAATTTGTGGCGTGGATTAAACATAGTATAGCAGGAAGAACAGCCGAAATGTGCTTAAATATTTAATAAACAAACACAATATCCGTGAAAATATCAGTCTAGTTAATCCAAACTTATAAGAGAATTTATACACTGTAAATTCAATCATACCAAATATTATGAAACAATACAGAAAGAAATGCTATGAAATAATAAATCAATATCTATAAAGAAAAATATTATCTAACAAAATGCTCTTGAGGGAGGATCAGGTTAGTGCATAACTGAATTAATAATTAATCCAGATGTGATGCAATGGCTGACAGACTCCTTTGCGTTTAAAAGTTTGTCTTGTTTTTCAGCCATTCTGTTCAGACATGTTCAATGAAGGAAAAAGCATGGTGAGCGCAGCACCCGAGCGGCAGCCCTTCATGTTCGTAATGAATTAGAAGAACATGGGAGCACAGATGAAGAGATGATGTCAGCTAAACTTCCCTCAGCTTAGCAGGATCAATGAGAGAGAAGTGCTGAAGGCAGCTACATTTGGCTGGGCCCATAGACAGCTGTATACTAGAGCAGACTCGCGCTGTAGCGAGACAGAGAGAAAGGAAGAAAAACAAAGAAAGAAAGAAAGAACAAAAGATAGGTTGTTGCTATGTGGTTGCTAGGGTGTTCTGCTGGGTTGCAAGGTGGTTACATCCTGGCCTAAAACAGTCTCCGTGGCCACTTTCACACAACAACAGAATACGGTCGTCAGTTCTGTATTTGTTTCTTTAATACAGTTGCGTTCACACACGGTTCAGTTTATAGGAGTGACAAACGCATTCTATAAAATAATTCACACCCGTAATTTTCATGACTCGCAACTGCATTCTCGGAAAACCCGCGGTGTGTGAACGGAACCGGACTAGGACTGGGACTAGCTGTCTGCCACGTCATACAGTGCGAGAGAGCCAGGATTTATGTGTGGTTTTGGTAACTTACAGGTAATGTGTCATCTGAAGGTTTTAGATCCAGTCAAAAGGGACTGTTCTTTACCTCTTTACCGGAGCTGTTCTTGTCAGTTTTAAGTTCTACGCGCCACTCAAATGATCCGTTCTCCATCGAGATATAAAAGCCTCTATCAGTTAAGATGAACTTGCGGCTCTATTGGTCTCTTGTCGTGTCAAAAGTGAGGGAAAGTTACTGGTAAAGGAATACGAGCTTGACTCCCGTTGCACATTCATACAGACAGTATTCGAGATGCTACTGTAAGTTGCTGAATGAATGGGACATTTACAGGACACCTGTAAATAAATGCAGTTGTCAATCCCAAAAAAACTGACAGTGTGAACATAGAAATAGATTGGGGTCCTACAGGCTGAGTCTATGGGATATTTGTGCCTTTTATATCATCTGCCAGAAAAAAAAAAAAAAAAAAAAAGTAAATTAGAAAAGTAAAGCTGCATGATTTGAGGCATCATGTCCGCAGCACAAACAGTGAGGAATATGTTAATAATAAAACCCCTAACCCTTAGTATAAACAATAGTAGCAGACTTACATTAAATACTTCAGTGGAGTATGACACGCTAGATATGGTGACATGGCTAGGGTTTTGGCTAAGCCCAAAACAGGCCAGAAAATAGACCTACATTTTTCAAACTTGGATTTTGCCACATAAAATTAGCTCAAATGAATTCTGAATTCAGAGAAGAGATAAAAAACTGATGAATAAAAACTTCTTCACGCATGATGTCTGGGGATCCAATTGAATTGGGTTGGCAATCATTTTTGGTAGTATTCAGATTTAACTGTACATTTCTAAGCATGTTTTTCTTGTATTTCACGTACACAGTTAATTATAATAAGTGGGCAGGACAAATTCCCCCTCATTAAGCACAAAACACACAAGAGATATGAATCATAGAAGACAGCAATATATCAAGTATTAGGTAATGAAGATATAATGAGATATCTATCACTCCATCCCTTTTCGCTCGCACCCTGACAGAGAAAAATAGAGGAAAATGCGAAGTAAATGCAATTATGTAGACACAGCTAAGAACATAATACTAACTCAAATGCAAAAGATTTGGACCTGCAAGGTGTTCATTTTTCCACTCATTACCGAGAGAAGGTGAAAAATGGCATGATAAAATATCAGATGAAATGAGATTTTAAAGTTTAACTCGCTGAAGAATATCATTATTGCAGAGGACATATGTCTTTACAGGGGAAATTACACTAGTAACATGACAGAAGCAACTTTACAATTCTATGGGTCTTGCGGATTTATCTTTTTCGCTATTAACAGATTTTTATTAACAAGTAGACAAACATCTTTACATCTTATATGCTTATCTAATATTTGTTCAACCAACCTTACTGAAAGAAAAAAAAAGATTAATTTTAACCTTACAGTGGCTACAACATGACTAGCTCTACCAAAGGCAATTTTTAAGGGAAAACAAACACAAAGCTAAGAGTAAATGTTTTCCTGTTAAAGGACGACGCTCGAAACTAATTAATGTATCATATGCACAATCACAGAGCCACACAGCAAGGCTGGATTATGGTGGTCCAACACAAACTATTGCCTAAAACTAAACTAAACTAAAGACACAGGAGCCGTCTTTGTGGCTTAAAGGTACAGTTCACCCAAAAATGAAAATTGTCATAATTTAATCACCCTTAAGTCCAAGTTCCAAACCTGTTTGATATTCTTCTGCAGGGAAATGTTGTTTTGAAAAAGATCTCAGTCCATACAATGCCATAAAAAGTATTTTTTTTTCTCATGTCCACTGTTGTTTTAGACCCTATTGATTTTCATTGTATGGACAAAAACAATTAAAATATAGTTCAACATATCTTCTTTTGTGCTTTGAAAAAGAAAGAGAGTCGTACAGGTTTGTAATGACATGAGGGCGAGTAAATGATGACAGAATATAATTGTTTTTGTTGAACCATCACTTTAAATTGGCCAGACTGAACTTTTCTCCCTTATTAATGTACATTTATTTTGTATTTAAATGTAGTTCCATTAGCCAGTCAACTAGTCCCGGTGCTCCCTATGAATGATGTGCTCAAATATAGCCAAACATACACCCTAAAGTCACATGGTCAATCAGTCTTATTTGGGAATGATGAAGGTAAGTTTGAACTCTTGCTACAGGTTATACAGCATAACAACAGCAAAACCTCTGAACCATTAAATGTCGAGGGTCACCAACTTCAGCTTTTTCCATCTGACAACTTCCTCATCTTCTCTAATGCACAGACTCTCCCAATGGGCTCTCCAGGGTCTCCGTGAGAGGACACCGTGTTTACCAGCACATTGGCACTATCAATCATCGCAGCTATTTAGACAGTCAAGCCCTGTTAAGATAAAGCACACGGGTCGGCTCTGGATCCACACAGCCTGTCGTCCTGCCCCTTGTGTATGCAGCCTGAGGTCGGCGAGCAGCGGAGGCCCGTAGCCCCTGCCTGATGGTGGTAGATGGAAAGCCGAGCAGATGGATGGGCAAGCGGAGGTGCAATTACCCCCTGGTGCCCCCGCTCCCTGGGCTGCACCTCTTCCCGTTCCCTCATCCTCATCCATCACGCCGGTGCCATCGGTCATTCACATGCTCTGTCTGCAGTCGCTCTGGAGAGAGCCGAGCTATCTATCATGTCTAACAGGTGAGCGGTGCGAAGGCGCGGACTCGCCCATTACCGACCGGCGGAGCGTGGCCTCTGAGAGCCTCCGATTCCTCGCTCTGCCCAACCAAGTGCTGGAGAGAAGGATGAGGGCTTTGATTTGCTTACTTTATGGGAACAAGTATTGACTAGGTCTTCTCAGATGTAAGTCATCATGTAGCAGCGAGTAACAGACAGTGATAAAAATGAAGAGAAATCACGGGGCTACTTCGCATTCATCTTGCACGCTTTGCTTAAAATGAGGACAAAATGTGTATCGCCATAACAAGTGCTTTGTAAAACACACAGTCCGGCTCGCTCACTCTCGACTATAATGATATAATCTCTCTGGCTTTATTCGGAGCACTTCTCCTGCTCTTGAGCATGGCAGCGTGGAGTGCTCTTCTCTGGAGGACTTGACACCAGGCCAGGAGAGGGAGAGGAGAGGTACGCGTTCGAGACGCTGCACTCCAGGTTCGGATCTAATTATCTCATCGTCACTGCTAAGCAGCCATCTACAGGGGGTTCGTCAGCGCAATTTGCCTTTTAATTTGTGTTAATTGCATGTTAATTATATTGCAGCTAGCATGGGCTGCATCTGTCTCTTTCAGAGACAAGGTTTCAGAGGGCTTTGCTCTCCCAAGTTCCGCAGACGAGGTGAAAGTAATTAAAAGTGTTCGATGTTCGAGGCGGAGGCAAACTCACTCGGGTTGCATTCGGGCAACCTGCATTCGGGTCTCAGAAGGTGGATCCTGCCAAAAAAGCTAATAGTAAATCCATACGGGAGGATTTTACGGTCAGCTAAGAAAAGCTCCCCAAATTAACCCCAAGTAGGTATATTAGCCCCTCTAAAGGTTTATGACAGCCAATTACTACAACTGAAGTCTGGAATGTTACACAACGTTCCATTTGCCAGGGTCTGGGATTAAGTATGCCAGATGATTTACTGAATGACAAACGTGGACAATTTAGCGCTCTAACATGCTCTGTCCAGGACTTTTTTTTAGTAAACATGCGTCATTTCAAGTT
Organism: Rutilus rutilus; assembly: GCF_951802725.1. Lineage (NCBI taxonomy): Eukaryota > Metazoa > Chordata > Actinopteri > Cypriniformes > Leuciscidae > Rutilus > Rutilus rutilus. Next base: position 28,481,566 of record NC_140224.1, on the reverse strand, counting down.
TCAATTGATTGTTCCCACATGCAACCTGAAAACATGCGGAAAACACGTATTTTTCGGGCTTTCAATGTTTGATTAAGATTTAAGATGTTTAAAGTAACAATTTATTTACATTCATCAAATTTAGAACTATAATATAAAAGCTATCTCATTCCGCTTTCTAAAGGCCAGTAAGAAATTATTAAATTATTTGCTATTATTTTTATTCTATTGACATAACTAGTTGTAAACAGAAAGGAAATTCAACGTAATAAAATAAAAACATTTAATAACATTTTAATATCGAACATTTTTATGACAGTATAAAAGCCATTTATCTTTAAAATGCCACACCTACTAATTTATACACAAAAAATATATAGCTGGCATTATAATAATATAATAATAATACATTTTATTTATAATGTGCTTTTCTTAAACCCATTATATATAGATCCCTCAAAAGGAGATCATTCATTTGAGTTTTCTTGCTAGACTTTCCAAATGCTGGACTACAATCATTCCATGCAGCCGATGCGCTTCTTGTTTCCATTCCTGTTGTAGAGGAGCAACTTCCCTGCACTTCACGTTCCACAAGGAATGGAGCAGCCAAGCAGCACCAAGAAATAATTGCCTGAACATTATCATACACCACCACATTGGACCTAACATCCAAGCCCCCTTCTCTACCACAACGCCAGAGAAGGCTTGTGTTTGCACACATCCGTGTGTGCTTGTGTTAGTATGTGCAGTTGGGTGGGGAATGAGTCCTGCTAAATCGTTTCTATTGCCGCACTCATTCAGTGTTATCTGCAAATCACTTTCAAAGTGCTCAGCTCAGCACTTCCCCCTTCAGAATGCCCCTACAACCACATAATTGAAACTATCTGATTGGAAAGCTGCCAAGCAGGTAGATTACATCCGATTAGGGCCAAACCAGCGCTTCACTTAAAGGGATTAGCTTGAGCCGCTTTATATTTTTTTTGTTCTTCCACACTTCTGCTACCCTCCCCTCCGATCTCATCATCCCTGCCTCCCACTGAGATGCGAATACAAACCGTCACCTGTCACCTAGAAAGAAGACACTGGCCTTTCAGTCTTGCGCAAAGCTCTAATTAATTAGACGAGCTATAATCTGACTCGCAACAAGTTTAGCCGCTAACAAATATGGAGGCTTAAAGAGCGCATAGACCTGCAGTACTATTATCAATGGCACAGTAAAAACTACTCAGGGAAGGCCGCCAAGAATAAGTGCAGGAAATAATGGCATTCCCTTAATAACATAACATCACGCTTCTTTGAGCAGTACGGCTGTGTTTAAGCAAGTTGCAAATCACAGTTTAGACAATCCCACCCAAGGCAATATGACAGTCGTAGTGGAAAACTGTTAGCACGTACCCTAAAGAGAGGTAAGTAGTCTTTTATCGCCGAGTTACCAAGCATCTAGAGTCTGTGCTGTTGTGATGATGTGATCTGATATGTGATCTGATGTGATTACCGTCCACTCTCTGAGGTGTAGTGTTCCTTCTTTGCTAATGATTCTCCACAGGGAGAGAGAAAATAGGGAGAAAGGAAGAATTTCCCTGGTGGGTTTGGCCAGAATGACAGTTTAAGTACATCTTCCAATCGAGCTGTAGATTAGCCCATGCAGCCAGAGCTCAGGTGCCTTTACTGGGCCTGTCAGCATCGCTTCTCTGCGATCTGCTGAGCCTGGGATTATATCTCCTTCCTTTAAACCACACCACCTCAGAGCTTTACACATATCCCAATCAGAAAGAGAAAAAGATTACATTTTTCATCCGTTCACCCCCCCACCCCCCAAGGCCAGGAAGACCTTGTACTTCTTTTTGCATTGAAGAAAAGTTTCATGCTCTTTAATTTCTCTTTCCCACCCTTCTCTAATGCCCTTTCTCTGGTTGTCCAAAATTTTAAACATTTCCTGTGAATATAGTGACTATATCTGATGCTCAAGTATTTTTTACAAGGACCACAGTATAGGGGTCTTGTAAAGAATGATTCTCATGCCCTGAAACCAGCCCTTTATATAAAATCTAATAAAATCTAAGTGCTAAAATAAAAAAAATAAAAAGACTCTCAGGGAATCATCGGCCCTTTTTTCCTGCATTTCCTCCAAGTGTAAGTGTATGTGTTAATCAAAGGCCTATAGGAACCAAGAAAGGGTAGAGCAACTTACCCACGGGACCGGGTCTAAGGACAGTCTCTCCTCTCAGAGTTTCTTTTATTTCATCATGTGCTTGTCATATGCTCAGACAGAGCACTCGTTAAGTGGTCCATTGAGACGTTTGTGATATTGTTAGCCATGGTAAATGGCTCCATGGGGTTTAAGATATGGAGCCATGTGATAGCCATGGCTTAAAGCTTAATAAAATGGAGGGAGAAAGCAGAAGAACTCTTTAAATGGAGAAGGATGGGTTTTCTCTAAATGTCTCTTATTTTGTCCTGTCCTTTTATCTTTATAGTTCGTTTCATTCTGAACTCTTCTATTTCCTAGCCCCAATTTCTCTTCATCTGAATGCAGAAACGTTAAAAATGGGATGTTGTGATTTTGTTCCTTATATGACTCAATTCCGGAGAAGAAAAACTGCAGATAAACAGAAAAACTACAGATAATCATCTAATGGTATATTTCCCATTGAGGTAAATGTCATTAGAAGACTTGCAAGCTGCAACAGTTTCCTTTAGTAGACATTTTGTATATCTTGATCTGATCACTTACACCAACAAGCATTAGACTATTGTTCAAACAATTTTACTAAATCAAGTATTAAGTTGCAGCTCCTAATAAAAAAAAAAGTTTCGGCCAACCAGGGTATTGTTAACTAAAACTTAAACTGTTAAAAACATTTACATAACCAACTCCTCTTACTTGTGGTGTCCCTCAAGGCTCTATTTTTGCTCCAATTAAATTGCTCTTCCTTAAATTTTCTTCACCTCAATGAAGGCAAAACTGAGATTATAGTTTTTGAATCCTCATAAGCTGTTAGCTCACCTTGTTTAAACTTTGGTCATTTGTCTCCATTTGTTAAACCATTAGTGAATAATTTGGGTCTGTTCTTTGATAGTGCTCTTAAATGTGACAAACCTTCGAGTCCAAGCTAAGGTAAAATAATTTCTTGCTAAGGACTTTGAAAAGGTGATTCATGCTTTTATTTCAACAGGACTTGATAATTGTAATTCAATTTATGTGGATATTTACCAAGCATCTCTGGCCCATCTGCAAATGGTACAGAATGCAGCTGCCAGGCTCCTATAGGTGGAAATGAGAGCACATTACTTGATTTTAAAGTGTTGTTACTGGACTTTAAATCCTTGAACAGAGTTGCACCTGCACACATTTCTGACCTAGTATCTATTCCCAATCCAGTAGGGTCTCTAAGTTTATACAACCAGAGACTGCTACCTGTAAATGTTCCTTCTATGATTTTAAAGTAAAACTCAAAACATACAAATTTTCTCTGGCTTTTAATCATACCTTATTTGTATAGTTTCTGGTCTTGTTTGTGATTGTAATCTGTTATGTGGTATATGGTTTTAACGTTGTGGTTATTTGACAATGTACAGCACTTTGGTCAACAATCAATGTTTTTAATGGTGCTATATAAATATAAAGTTGACACTGACATTTGTGTTCATTGAAATAATGTTGAAATAAAATAAAATAAAATATTCGATGGGGAGGGGAACTAAGTGAAAATTAGAAATGCTGCCTTCGCAAGTAACTGAAATAAGTTGCAATGATAAGTTGAAGCACTAACTGAGCTAATTGGAAACCAAAACTGAAATAAAATAAAATTCAACCTAAACAGTAAAGTAATAATAATAATAATAATAATAAAAAATACTAAAATTAAAACTAAATTCACAAATAATTAAAAAATTAAAATTAAAAGAAAATATAAAAATAAATCTAATTCAAAATATTATTAAAAACTATAACAGTATATAAATAATACTGAAATAACACTGCAGCCAACTCGAGCATTTTATTTAATAATAAAATAAAATAAAATAAAATAGATGCTGCTAACAGTACTCACTGGTATGCTGCTAGTCCCTGTAAGGGAAGGCGTGCTGCTGTCAGTGCCAGGTGGCTCGCTGTGTGTCTGTGTGGGTGTGTAGATAGTGAGGGCTGCAGCGTGCTCAGGGACCGGACTGGGCCCTGTGTAGTCCTGCCCAGGGTGGGTGTATTCGCCAGGCAACCCGTTCTGAGGTGGAGGGGGAGGATACTGCGCTGGGGCGTACGGCTGAGCCATGGCTTCTGGGGGAGCTGGGGCCTCCTGGTTACCCTGGAAAGAAAGAAAAAGAGAGATTCTATCAGTTTTACTCTTACGTATCTCATACTAATCCAGTTTCTCTGGCTGTTGAAGGAACAATGCCTGCAATGAGACGTGACAAAAGCGATCATCGCCCTGTATGTCTGGGTTGTGATGATAACATGATAGGAGAGAATGAGACCTAATTCCATGATAATGGCAGAACAACTTCTAGGACAACTACTGCACCTGACAACCTGAATCATACATGATAAGCCTTAGATATTAACACCACTTATAGTGATAAAATCCAAGAACTGATACGTATCCCTGTTCCTGCTGCCGAGACAAATTGCCATTCACCATTATTAGTGAGACACACTAATATTCGCCTTTAAAATAATTAATCTTCGAAATATATTATTTACTTATCTTCATGTTGTTCCAAATCTGTTAAATGTTAAAAGAAGAAATTGTTAAGAATCTTCACACAGCTATTTTACAGCAACAGTTCATAGTGGCTACATCTGTCAAACTCCAAAAATGAGTAAAAAGAAAAGCACCATAAAAGTAGTCCAGATTAATTGTGCGCTGTGTTCAAAGTTATCTAAAGCCATTCAATAGATTATGTGAGGATTTTAATAACAACAAAGGTTGTTATTTGCTTGTTGGTGTCTTACCTACAAAAGCACTCTGACCGACTCACTGAATCAGTGAGTTGAAGTTCAGAATCAGAAATCTTTTGAGACCGTTCTTTTAAATAATTTGGATCGACTCTGTTCTCAAGTTCAGCTCACTCAATACTGAAGAGCATGCTTGTTTATCAGTGAATAACAACATTTCTCTGTTCCTCACACAAACAAAAGCTAAGTCACATGACTTCTTTTATGGTGCTTTTATGGTGTTTTTTGGAGCTTGACAGACGTCGGGATGAACTGTCACTGTGATGAAAAACTAAACAGAAAATAAATACAATAACAGCATACAAATTTGCAACAGCATGAGGGTGAGTAAATGATGACAGAATTTTAATATTTGGTTGGACTGTTCCTTCAAGTGAAGCTGAGAAGTGATTTTTCTTTGTCTTATCTGAGACGCGTGGGGTCCCGGCTGCTGAATGGCTTTGTCTGGGCCCTATCATATCAGCTCTCAGAGAACATTAGAGGACTGCTTGATCATTACAAGGCAACAAACTTACTTTATAGAGCAGCGCTCGATAGATTTGCAGCCCGAGCGACAGGGTTCTAAATTGCTCTCTTGGCAAGCAGCATGTGCGAGATCAATTAACTGATAAATTTTTGATTATAACCTTTGATTTAAATTACAGGTTTCTAATACGAGCTGCTGTTTCCCCTTTTCACGGCCTTTCTCGTATTTTCCCTCATATTCACCTCCCTCTGTTTCACTCATTCAGTCTCACTTAAGCGCTTTCTCCCGCTCTCTGTCTCCACGCTGGAATTAAATGAGTATCTACCCCCTCATTTAGGTCTGAAGAGGTGTCTTTCTTTCGCTCTGTGTATCAGCATGTAAATGAATGTGCTTTTTCTTTCTTCACATCCATTTCTCTCCATTGAAGAGGATGCAAATGAGATTCTTTACTCTGCTGCTTTCCCATTGGTTTTGAGTCACCGAAGAACACGATGTTTTCTAATCTTATCAGCGAACATTATAGGATTGTGACGGCGCTTAATTTTTCTCTCTTCGTCTGACAGGTGTCATCATCTGTGCTGGAGGAGACTGACTTTGTGATGGTTCTTGGTGTGTAGCTTAAAGACCCAATGGAAAAAAAGTAGCTTGACGAAAACATTTGTTTGCCCTGTGTTGACGTATTTCCTGTTGAAGTTTGGACGGAACATTAAGAAGAGATAGTAATATTTTTAGAAGTTAAAGTAATATGCTATTAAAATAAAACAATATAACAATTTAAAATTTAAAATTTAAAAAAATGTGCTACTGCAACAGAAATGGACTAAAAGTCTTAAAAAACTTTATTTGTGCATTTATTTATGTGCATGAAAGTGTGTTACATTGATACTACAGATGGTCAGATGGCTTATTTTAGGGAGTGTGTGCGTTGTGAGATGATGAGAAGTACTCATTTGGACAGAATGCAGGTGTGTTAGTGTGTTGACGTTCAATGGCTAATCTCTCTGGTAGTGCACTGTGTGTGCGTGTTTGTAATGACAGATGACCTGGCTAATCTCAATGGTAAAACACTGATGTGTGTGTGTGTGTGTGTGTGCGTGTGATGACAGATGAGGGCTACTCTCTAGGGCAGAGTGCTGTTGTCAGCACAGGTGCAACTGGGTCATCAGTACAATATACGTGTGTGTTTCTGTAAATGTGTGTTTGTGTACTGTACTGTACCTGTCTGAATCTTGCTATATAAAAGCTGCTTACCCCCAGGGACTCATATCAACGTATTAATCTTACACAAATTTAGAACCTTGGAGTTTGAACTCGTCCTGAGAGCTCATGGCAAAGAGAGGCAATAACAGTTCCTTTAACCAACTTTTGGGTAATGGGATCTCTGTTACACTCACTTGCTCTGCCTGCTCCTTAATTAATCAAAATCTGATAAACTTAAAAAAACAAACAAAAAACACAAGGCACCCCTGGACACAAACGACTTCTTGTTTGGAACCACATAATAAGTTGAGCAAACAAAAACATACTTGAATCTGATTTGAATTTGAATTGAGGAAGCAAACAAAATGCAGAATTGCATTCAAATTTAATGAAGTAGAATTAAAATGAACTGAAATTCCAAGAAACACACTCCTACATGTCTAATTTCTAAAAATACAATTAGCCTATTTAAATGTAGATAGATAAAGTATTAAAAATAATAATTTTTAGTATAAAATATTAGTATATAAAATAATATATTAAATGATTCATATATTGAAAATGATTCAAATGAAAAAACGAATAATATAAATCTCTGGTGCTTGTGAGCTGTTGGCTCTCGATATCCCAATCCCATTCCCTCAGCTTTGCTGTCTTTCTCGATTGTCCTTTAATATGGGCTAAAAAGGCCATAAATAAAATTACAAAAAGAGAAAATCTCAGCAGAATTTTGCTTCCTCCGCCTTTTCAGCCGCTGTCAATTACAGAAGGCCAATGAAGAGCCGTAGGAAACACAGAGCCTTTCTTTCCCATTTCTGCTTGATTGTTATTAACCTTTTTTCACTGACTAAGCAGCATTAGGCGGCAGCAGCAGCAGCTTTGGCCAGGGAGGGTTGCAGTTTAATAGAAGTGGGGAGAAATGCATTAATGTAAATGTAGTGGAAACAATGAGAGGCCCGGCCATTGACATGTTGGCAAACAAATGAGGCTGTCCTCACAATTAGAGTCAATGCTCCATTATCCAAATGAAAAAAGCACTCTTCCGTGGCCGAACGCCGATGGACAGGCATGGAGGGGTGAGAAGAGAAGGAACGGGTAATAAGGAAACTGGGGAATTTTATTACTTCTCAGTTCTTTCTATCTGTTTGCACTTCCTTACAATTGTCTCAAAGTTCCAGGAGCTCAACCTGAGACCCTGACGCAACGTGCAGACCCATTTTGATGAAACATACAGTTTGATACACAAACACACATGCCCGTACATGCAACTCCAGTTATGTGGGGCGCCGAACTAAGTTTTGACAAGTGAGGGTGTTCTATTGATTTGATGTGGAAGTCTGTCTCTCTCGGTATACGTGTTCGTACATCTAGCTCGGCATCTTGTTCTTTTATCCCCCTCCTCAAGTTGCACCATCCAGGCGGAGTCTTACTCTTTCCTAGTCAGACAGAGGGAAAACGAGCGAGGCAGCCATAGCCTGGGGTGGATATTGTAATTCACTAAAACATTAAGCAGTATTGATGCAGCCCCCCCCATCTCAAAGCACCGATGGGGGTGTGGTCTGTCCAGCGGCATGAAAAACAGTACATAAGCCTGACAGGGAGGGGTGGCCTCCGCTCCATCATGGGGTCTAGGTAGAAAGCAAGGTGGGGGGATTCAGTTGAGGTGCTCGCACGCTCAAAGTCTTCTGGAAATGGCTTTCGCTTGAAATCACCTTATTATTGCCGTGTGTGTTGACTCCGCGCTATGAAATATACAGAGAGCTAAATGGACGAGTAAGCCACATTTTCCAAAGATAAGATGAAGGATAGAGAGCGGCTTCCTTTGCATCTGGTGGGCTATGAGGCGGATGAAACAGTCAGTAATCCAGCCTCACATTTTTTGACGTGTTTCTTTCCGGCTCTTGCACCTGCAAACATGATAATGTGCTTTATTTTCTCCGTCTTACACCTGTGCTGAAGGTGTTTGGCCTCTAAACCCGCCTGACCTCTGTTTTCCTGTTGTTTTTATGTGCATTATGTTTTTGTTTTTTTTATAGAAGGTTAAGCGAAAATGACCTAAGAGAGCTGACGCCCAATTAGCTCCCATTAGATCCGCCTGCGGTCACAGAGAGCTTGAGTGATGACCTGAGCTTGTACCGTACTCCACCACAGACGCCGAGTGGATATGCTGTAAAACTGAACCTTTGGGACTGTCCGTCATCGCAGCGGTCAGAGAGTGACCACTACATGATGTGAGGTTACCGAGAGATGAGAGAGACAGATGAGAGAGGAAAGTTGCGCTGAAATGTCTGAAGTCAGTTGAAAGAGTTCCTCAGAACTCTGGTGCTTGAGTCAATTGAGAAGCCTTTTAAATTCTAATGGAATTCCTGCTAACAGGATGCAGAATTGCAATTCCAATTTAAAGAATGAAAGAAAATCATACAGTAACAGCCAACTTGAAAAGGAAACAAACTTTGAATGTTGCTATGATAAAGATTTGTTTGCAAAGTAAAAACGTACATTTTGAAGGTTATAAGGCCAGATGGGATGGATATGTTTTATAATAATAATAAAAAAAAGTCTTTAATGATCTTATAACGAATTATCACATAAGGATTTTTTTTTTTAAACTAGGACAGGAAATGTGATTTTTGTTGTTGTTTAAACAGACAGAGACAGACAACTAAATATATTACTTTCTAAACAACTGAATTTCTTTGAATTTCAATTTAGTGAATTCCTATTTCTGTCATTACAATTCAAATTGTTCAAATTACAATATAAAGAGCAAATTCCGATTTTTGTCCAACTCTACTGTTACATTACATCTACTGTACAGAGTTCAGCACCATGGACAGCTCCCATGCTGCACTGGCTGAAGGGAAACACAGAAGCTTGCTGTAATATCATAGATCTGACCTCTTTGTGTCTCTTCACACATGTAATAACTCTACAGAAGTCTACACACTGAATTACACAAATCCTGAGATTATTTCAAATGTCCATCACGGTTGTAAAAGTGTCAAACCACACAGGAAATACATACAGGCTTCATATAGAGGAAACAAACCATCGATCCTTCATCTTACATGGGTAGACTGAGAGTCTGAGTTGAGCAGAGAACTATGCAGGGCCGTGGAGCGGAGAAAAATCACTTGCTATGTGGTTTTGTTTTTGATAAACTTAAATCAGAAATTGATATTTAATACAGCCCTCCACTGCGGCAGCTTTTATTTAATCAGTGCCCTTTTCACATCGTTCTGTAGAATGAGACCTCGATAGCTTATAAATGTGGAAGACAGAAATGAGAAGAGTGAGCTTTAGAGAGAACCGAAGGAGGAGAGAGAAAGATCTCCATCAATATGACTGAGACCATGCCAAACTAAAAACATCCCTCGATCCTTGTCGTCAAATTGCTCCGGTAAATGATTTCTGCGATGAGCTAAATGGTATTATCCACCCCCAACCTCTATTCCTCCACCCTCCGCCAGCCTTAGAGCCCCAGCCGATGCTCGCTAAATTAATTTATTTCCTTCCCAATGGGGAGAGTAAGTGGGGCATCCTAGTCATTCAAGCCAAGATTTAACCCTCAGCCTCACTACCGGGACCACGACAGCCACTCCACAGGTTGCAAGATGGATGGATACCAAGATTGCCAAGAACTCAAGACCTTTCATCAGTTTCAAAGGGAGGACTTATGCAATTTTTGATTAACGCTGTTGGCAAACGCTTGCGAATGCTCGACACAAACACGGGAAGAAATAAAAATCCTCAGTGGAGCAGATCATGGATGCTCAGAGCTCCGCTTGAAGTTTGAGATGTTTTGCGAGTGGATTGGACAGGCGTGTAAGTGACTGTCACAAGACCATCAAGTATAGAAGATGCTGCTACATCAAGAACTACAGAACAGAACAGGGTATTTTCATACAAATCTATTGCTTCAAACACACACACACACAAACAAATAAATAATAATAACAACAAAGTACTAATGTGTGTGTATGCACACAGACAGCATAAACTCAATATAAATGTGAGAAAAAAGAAACTAGAATGATGATTTAATAGGCCTATATATAAAGTAATTATAAAAATATATAATTCAAAGAAGAGATATATACATATTTCTTATTTTTTTATAATATATATATATATATATACAATGTATATGTGTGTATACAATTTATAATACAATTTTTTTGGAGGCATTACTCCAATCTTCAGTGTCACATGATCCTGTAGAAATCATTCTAATATGCTGATTTGTTGCTCAAATTCTTATTATTATCAATATTGAAATCAGTTGTATATTACAGGTGTTTGATGAATAGAAAGTATTTGAAATGGAAATATTTCATAACATATTAAATGCATTTACTGTCAAAGTTCAATTGTATGTGCACTTGTGGAATAAAAGTAGTTGTTTAAAAATATATATTTAAAAAAATATTTTTATAATAAAAATATACCTAATTTTTGGTAACACTTCATTTTACCATGTCCTTGTTTCATATGTTACATGCACTTACCATAGTAATAACAGTAAATTATGCATAATTAGAAAGCAAATAACCCTCAAACAAATCCTAATCCTACCCTAACCCTATAGTAAGCACATGTCGTTAATTTATATTACTTAAATGTATAATTACATTGTAACAATGAAACCTTAAAATAAAGTGTAACCATTATTTTATTTTTTTTACTATTACATCCACCTCTTTGTTGTGGTATTGATGCTTTGGCAATACTGTATGTAAAACAATCATCCCAATAAAGTACTTTGAAATTGAAATTGAAATTGAGTGAAGGGTGAATTTGGGCTGGTCGGGGCCAGCCGGTATCGATCGCCTCTCTTCCATCGCCGCAGGGCTCGTGCCACGCCTCTAGTCTGATTACTGCCAAGCACTCTGCTGGTGCAAATTGGATTGAAAAGCCCCTCCCAAGCATACTTAGGAAATCGTTTCCAAGGCTGGGCTGCTGCTTCTCTCACGTCGGCCAAGCACGGGTCCTTCCCGGTGCCCCCGAGTGCTATGGGCACAGGCCTTGTGAGAGGTTTCGGTAAGGCTAGGATCCCCCCTCTTATAAGCAGACATAATCTATTTCAATCAGTGAGTCATAGGGTCCATTTCTTCTCTCCCAGCTATTAGGCCAATGCATTCATTCTCTCACACACACTCACCCACTAGCACTTTTACCAAGTGTGTGAACTCAAGCGTAAGAATGAGAGCTGCTGTGGTGTGTCTGTCTCACCTAGTTGTAACACGGTGACATAAAGCAGGTTTGAAGGGTGAAATTTAGCGCTGTGAGACAGCAGCACTCTTAAAATGGTGAGCACAGCAGTGTAGGAATGCTATTGTTTTTTTTCCAGATGATAAAATCCTCTGTGGGGACAGCAACGTGAGACGTGTGAGTGATTTCCCGTGCAAACGGCAGAAGGGATTTGGGATCAACGGAAGCACAAAGGTCTGCTGTGTTCTAGAGGACAGCAGGCACAGAGGAGAAGTTGCTGTTAAGTTTGGAGTGTGAGAACTGTTTACTTCTGGAACTACAACTGAGTCTGTCTGAGTCGACTAACGCTGGCCTGAGAATGTGTACCAGAGGAAAACGCTTTTGCTAAGAAGCTACCGTAAAACTTAAAGACTTTAAGACTTAAGGTTTTCTTAAACTTTTCAAAAGTGTATTTTCCATATATCATTGGCAAATAGTTTTTTCATGTTTCAAGCATTAATCTAACAAACCTTAATGAGATTTATGGTTAAAACAACAACAATTTGCAAATGAGGTAAGATTTTTTTTTTTAACTTTTTTTTTTTTTTTACATATAAACACTGACAAATCTTACACATTTTGCTTTAAGCAAGTTTATATTGTTATAAGGACGTTTAGATACTGGTAAACAAGACAAAAAATACTTATCTCATAAAATTATCTTAATTTCAGACATTTCTCCTAACATTCATGATAAAATGAGAAACTATCTATCTATCTATCTATCTATCTATCTATCTATCTATCTATCTATCTATCTATCTATCTATCTATCTATCTATCCATCCATCCATCCATCCATCCATCCATCCATCCATCCATCCATCCATCCATCCATCCATCCATCCATCCATCCATCCATCCATCCATCCATCCATCCATCCATCCATCCATCCATCCACCAAATACCATCCATGATGTTTAGCAATCAGGAACAAGACAAGGAATTATGAATTTTTTGGACCAACTTGATTTCACTGTGGGGGGTGTTAGTGAACGCCACAAAATGACTTGCATTGACACCCAGAGAACCAACTCATGAATGCTCACAAAACCATACATACATACAGATGCAAACATCCAACACGGCCCTATAGATTTCTCTCTGTGAAGCCCTGTGGTGATATGCACAAGAGAACATCTTAGATATGCAGACATTCAACATTAAAGACAGCACTGGCTCTCTCTATCCCAGTAGGTGAACTGTATGGATGTAGCATTGCACCCGCAGGACCCGAGCACATGTCTCAATGCCCCCTAAAGCTCCCAGTCAAAGACTAATACAGGGAAAGGGGGCACTTCAAAAGCAGTAAACAACTATTTCTCATATATTCCTCCCTCGGAGCTAGTGCGGATCATAATATATAAATAAGCTACTTTTATATTCTTTGAACTCCAATAAAAGCAAAAAAGTATCTGGGATACTAAATCAAAAGAAGTACATGACCGTTCTGTTTTAACATCAGGTTTTCCTGTAGGTTTAAAAATATGATAACCACCCCATTTTGTCCAGATTGTGGGGGCTCTAATGCACAAAATTAAGCTGGATAACACACACACACACTGCGATTAGTGAGGACAGTGTAAACAGAGAGTGCATCCTCTTTTGCTATGGTTAATATTGATGGTTATCTACAGACTTCTGACGGAGGGAGACACTGGGGGACGATTTTCCCAAAACACAGCAGACATTTAGTCAGTAAACAAAAATATTGGTGGTCTAGTAGGATCCATTTTAATTAGACAAATCACACCATTTACACTGCTCTCTGCTTTATTCCTTTCCTGATTGCTCGTTCAAAAAAAATTTAAGCTTGCGCTAATCATAGACTCCGGGGGACGATCGCTCCCTGCGCCCACTGCAAGGAATGAGAAACAAACTAATTTAGAAGGCTCGGAAATTTCTTCTTCTCATCTCTAATAAAACCGAGAAAACAAAAGCTGCCCATTGCAAATCAATAATACACTTTCAGGAATCCATGTGTATCATGAATCCAAACCTAGAGAGATAAAAATAGAAGAAAAAGAGTCTGACTTAAGTTAATATCTTATGTTTAGTGATAACATCCTGCTGATTTGGGTTATAACCTATAACCTGTCGAGTTGTCAAGTTCACTTATAATATCTGACTTTGGGCTTCTTTTCAGGCAAGTCGGGTTAAAAAAATCATGGGTTGCGGGCTTATTAAAAATGCCGTTCAACGTGCAGGCATGTGACGTTGTCAATGATAGTTAATAGACGCAAACAGACATACATTTTCAAAAACAATGCCACCAACAGAGATGTACAGAGATGGAGAGGAAACATAGGAGACGATGGACGGTGCAGGGAAGAGAGGGACCTAATTTAATTTTTTTTATATTTTTATAATGTATTAATCATTAACGGCTAAAAAAAATGAACAAATTTTTTTATTTATTATAAATATGCGGCTATATTGCAGCTCCCTATTCTTCCATCTCCAAACCTATTCTTCTAAGAGGTGATCGGAGGATAGTGCACACTCCTGCTTTGTTGCAGTTTGATGATTTTTGTGAGATAACTTTTGCTTTTCAAATTCTGAGTGGTTTCAGTTTAATATGCTGCAAGCTCATTAATTGATAAATAATTGATAATTAATAATATTGATGATAATAAATAATATAATAATATTGGGCTTGTTTTTGAAGCTGCGGTTGCTTATTTGTTTGTGCGAGAGTTTGCAACACTGGTCGTAAATGTGATGTTCTGTTTGGAGTCTCAGAGGTTTTCATTTTAAAGTCACCATGAAACTGAAGTTGCGATAGTCTATTCTAGAGTATAGAGTAAAACGGCTTTTCAGACAAGAAAAAATGTAGGGCGACACTTGATTTTGTCCATCAGGAATTGATTGGATGGTTGGGGTTTGCTATTGCTGTGATCTCATGTGACTGACAAGCTGTCCCGCCCTCACACCAGTCAACACGTCATCAGAGAAGAGTTGTTGTTTCAAGAGGCAGGGGAAGTTATTTTGATTAAAGATTACGAGGGAATATGGATTCAAAATAATAATAATGACGTGCATGGATACATTTATTAAAAAAATAGTGCAATATTCTATATATTTTGATTTCATGGTGACTTTAATATCTTTAAAAAACACACACTTAAGTTTGAAGGTTAATGACTTTGCCAAATCTTATAAGAACTGATTTTAAGCTAAACCCGATAGTACAATTCAAATACCCTCAATAGATATTAAGTGTTTTTGGGGTCTTCGAGAGAGGGAAAAAGATTCAATAATATCTGTGTCCACTTGGTTTTGATTAGGTCGATCATTTTGAAAGGAAACATTTCTTTGAAAGGAAAATAAGAAGCCAACTTAAAATGTACAATCATTATTTTATATGAATATCATTTGGGACACTGAACATAAAAACAACAGTCGATTTCAACAGAACATGAAGGTTAAATTGGAACACAGACGTGAAGTGAAGAAGAGAAATGAGAGCGTGACGCTCATCAGCATGTCTATATCTGTCATCTTGACGTGGTTATAATTCCACCCATAATTCCACTCTGTCACATTTGTTTTGTCCCGTCAACATGGTTTTACGTTATACATGTAGTAAACGAACGCAAACAACTGGCCAAAATCTATGTCCAGTTAGTCTAGACTCAGTTTTGCTCATCTCTCTCTTTCTTCCTCCATCTGACCTACTATTATAGTCCCTACCTGAGCAGATTCATAATACCGCTCTAATTCGTTTTGTCCCTTGACAACAGTTTTTAATAACTTTTATTAATTAGGGCTGTCCTATGGCCTGTCAGCTGGAATATTATTTTATTCAGGGACCATTAGGCTGTCTGTTACCCCTGTGAAGTGTGTGTGTGTGTGTGTGTGAAAGAGAAGAAACTGCTTCAGTGAATGACATCAGCATACATCACTTCTGAAGTGACATTATTGCTCATTCAGACCCAGACAAAATCCGCTACCCTTTTATGCTTTTTCTGTGCCGATTTTAGGGGAAAATCTGTTAAATTCTGCTTTAAAAAATGTCCCAGTCATGCAAATAGGCTTATTTGCACACATATCATAATAGTATGGCTCATAATTAACGAAGCGAATCGCATTTCAGGTATTAACCCTTAATTAAATTACAATCTCCTGCTGAAAATCCAGCGTGCCCCCGTTCTAATCGTAACTTGCTTGTTCCTCTAGCTGATTTAAATTTCTTACAGCGCTCATCGCCACAGTGTTTGAGTAATTCTGTAATTGAACTGTAGAACAATAGCCGAAAACATTGTCTGCACCGACGTGGGATTAAACACGATGCCGCAAGCTGTCTTCAGCTCACCTCAGTGATATCAGATGTCGTTCTGCCGTACAAGAAATCTCTCGCAATAAAGAAGACAGAGATTTGCAGGCATTATACTCCAGACGTGAAGTGGATCTGATGGTCTTAGAGCATGAGACTGTGTGCTACACCGCAGGGAATGAACTGTCCTAGAACTCTAAATTGGTATCAATGGCAGGGCATTGTGTACTAAGAACTTCTTGCTTTGAAACCGACTCAAAGTTCACATCATTCTGCCCTCATTTGACTAAACTGTTGAAGTAAATTAGTCTAATGCCTTTAGGAGCATTATTGCATGACACGCAGAAAACCAAAAACTTTTCGTCCAAATAGATTTTGAATGCGACTTCCAAAACAATTAATCTTTGATAAGTATTTTAATAAAAGACTTTTAATGGACATTGCTAATCATGCATTGCAATTTGTTTTTTCAAGTTTCATATGCTCACCAAGGCTGCATTTATTGGATCAAAAAATACAGTAATATTATGAAACTTTTTTATTATATACTACTTTTAAAAATATATTTTGAAATATAATTTATCCTTGTGATGGCAAAGCTGAATTTGCAGCATCATTATTCTAGTCTTCAGTGTCACATGCTCTGATAATCTGATTTATTATCAATGTTGAAAACAGTTGTGCATCTTAATACCTTTGTGAAAACTGATAAATTTTTTCGCAGATTCTTTCAATAGAAAGTTTAAAAAAAAAACAGCATTTATATGAAATAGAACTCTTTTGTAACATTACAAATGTATTTACTGTCACTTTTGATTGATTTAATGCATCCTTGCTGAATAAAAGTATTAATTCCTAAAGAAAGAAAAAAACTTTTTCAAACACTTTGGTCATTTATTGCCTAAGGAATAAAGCGAGACAGGGCGGTTAAAGATGCTAAAATAAATACATTTTAAAAAGTTGCATGACACTCCTGAATACTCGCATTTTAAATGTTATTTAAAAAATGTCCTTTGCACATGAGTGTTGCTTTTCCAATACTCCTGCTGAGCATAAAGCACTTTCAAGCCTGATGTGTGTGTGTGTTTATGTTACTAGTTCTTGTCTTGGCTGCATTGTGCTAAAGGACATGCAGAGGAATCTAATTTAACAGCTGACTGAGTAGCGATCAGCCAATGTTCCCTGCCCCACACAAACACACACACACGCGCACACACACACACACACACACACACACCAGAGGTTCTGGAAACCTGACCCTGAGAAAGAGAGCGCTAGACCCCTACATCCAGACCTGAGACCACAGAGAGAGAGAAATAAAAGAGAAAACAAGAGAAACCAGAGAGAAGAAGCCAGAGAACGCGTGCTCTATACAAAGATATTCTTGAAGCAGAGAGAGATGAAAAGCAGAACAGGGGAAGCTGAGAGATAGATAGGGAGAGATCAGCGTTTGGGAGTATTGGAGGGATGAAACGGGAGCGAGCGAAGCAGAGCTGCTTGTAATTCCGGACGAGTCTTCGCTGGGGCCGGTCGCGGATCCCACTAGACCAGCTACATGATATTCACTAACCCCAGTAACAATGGCAAACATATGTAAATCAGACACAGTGCCGGATCCAATCAGGGCTCATCACAAAGCCACTGACACACTCTTCACAGGCAGCGAAGGCTCAGCACGCACCGTCTCACTCTCTCGGCTCCAAGTCACCGTCTCCCTGCTCTTCTCTGGTCCGTTTCTGTGGCACATCATGTAGCTTTGTTTGCGCTCTTGATGTCTTACATTCTCTTTTTTCGGCAACATTGTCACAGTCTCACAATTACATCTTTCCTTTCAGCCCTTCTTTTCTTTCCCTCCATTCATTCTCTTGCCATGTTACGCCATGAAAGAGAAAACAGACATGAGCATCGCAGGACAGCTGAAGCTAATTAAATTGCTTATCGATTCTAATTATAGAGATTTCTACTAAAGGGACTGCGACCAGTCAAAGCACATTTTCTGAACGTACATTAAAAATGTCTTTGTTATCCGTATTGCGTTTTTGCTCTCGTTTTAGAACGCGGAGGAAAGAGACACAAGCTATCAATACTAATGATCCATGAATCTCATCTCCTTAATGAAAGGGGTGACTAACTAAATCCACCGCTCGAAAACTTCCCCCAGCAAAACAATCGCACAGAAGTCGTGCAAACGAGAGCTGAATGGATGGACAGAGCGGTTTGAGGAGCAACTGATGGATGGAATGATGAAGATCGCACGCAGATGGCCGTTTGAAAGAGCAGAGCGACAGATAGTCTCGATTGTCCACTTGTCTCTGTGAACAGAGGGAACAGAGGAGCTGCAGATCAATACATTGATAGGGATCTGTCAAACAAGGCCACTGCACCGAACGGTGATAGTTAATAGTAATACGTATCTGATTAAAAGGCGTGCGTCCAGTTTATAGCCGGACAGGGAGCTGCTGATGAGGTGTAATTTGGAGGACGATCATCGATGCACTTACACTGCTTTTTAACCGCATTAACTTCAGTGCTCCTGAAAACAACCATAGAAGGCTATAAGCTTATCAGTATTGAGGAAATCCCTGCTGAAAACACCAGCTGAGACCAGCATGAATTTCCATTCTGGGCTAGGCTGGCTTATCTAGGTGTGCTGGTTTGGAACACACTCTGTTGAAATCACAAACAAAGAAGGAATCAAAAGATGCTGACAAATGTGCCTCTCTTTTGATATATCCATTGTCTAAAACTGTTTATTTATAAAAACCAACAAGCCAAAGTAGAATATCATCGCTGTGGGACGGAAAGTTCATATCTCCATTTTTCATCTTTTTTTTTCCATTACTATTGTTAACCCTTTATGTCTGTCTGTGGGTTTTGCAAACACTGTATTTAACCAATGAAAGTATTAAAAAGTGCTTGTGACTAAACCTTGCAAGTCCATTGGATCCTCAAACAGTCGGTAAAACCTCATAACCCCACGCAATTTGGACTGTCTGTGCTTGTTTGCAATACAAGTGTAAATAAAGAACTGATTCTTTGAATAAGTACAGCATTTTCTTTACTCAAAAAACATATAAGACTAATGTTTTATGTAGGCTACTTGAGTAGCTGAGAAGAGCGTCTAAGTTTAGCCATCAAGTCATAGCCAATACGGTCTTAAATAGTCTTTGCATAACACTTTGTCTCTAATAACAAGAAAATTTGGTCAAATTATAGAAAAACTGAGCAGTAAACGTTATAACCTGCAAGTTGATGAAAAAATAATTAGATATACTTACTAATGACGGACAAAACATGTACAAAATTCTCTGAAATTCATGGTCAAAAACCTAATATAATGCCACATGCAAGTGTCTGACCATATATGAAGCCACAATATCAACTTTGACAACGTGGTGTTTAATAAAAAACAAAACCCAGAGTTTATAAATTTCCTGAAAAGTAGCTTTTTTGGAGAAATGAGGTTTCCGCCCGACAGCGACAATATTATGCTCCGGTTGACTAAGGAGGTCTTGTTGGTTAAGAAGATAAAGATGCTGGTCCTCCATCTAAAATACAACACATGGTCTGATGACCAACCATTTCTGTTTGCTGTGGAACTGTAGCATGAAACAAGCTGTACGAACCCCCTGCTGTTCTGTCTAAGATATTAGCATAGTGAGAGAATCAATTTATTTGTTACCTTAATGTCTGTAGAAACCCATTTGGCAAGACTTTCCCCCAAGAACTCTGCAAGGTGTAAAGTTGAAAATGTCTTCTTCTGAAAATGTCTCCCTCATATTTGTCTCATCAGAGTTGTTTTCCTTGTATCATGCATAGACCTATGTGAAGTTTTGTCTTCATTTTAACATCTGATGGCCCCAGTAGAGTTTGCTCATGAGGGAGGAGGAGATACCAGAGACTAGAGGTGTGTGTGATGTTTGACCTAAAAAAAAAAATCTGTTGGAATCTCTTCACACATGTATTTCATGTTCTGAAGATGGTGTGAAGAATGCACTCATTGGTGAATACCTCCCCCCCTCTCTCTCTCTCAAAATCTTTCTTCCTTCTCTAGACTGCCTGCTCTTTCACCTTCCTCTTCTAGCTCATTCTCTCTGGCCCCCGGTCCTTATTAAAGGTGATTCCCGGGTGTGGAGAGTCGCCGGCAGGGCTGTGGCCACCTCTTTAATGGAGACAAGCTGGTAAATCTTTCATGCTTTAAGACCGTTTCATTGTAAAAGGGGACCGGCTGCAGCGTGATAACAATAGTGCATTATTCATAGGGTTCCAGGGTTCTCAGACAGTCCAAAGCT
Organism: Rutilus rutilus; assembly: GCF_951802725.1. Classification (NCBI taxonomy): domain Eukaryota; kingdom Metazoa; phylum Chordata; class Actinopteri; order Cypriniformes; family Leuciscidae; genus Rutilus; species Rutilus rutilus. The sequence continues at coordinate 28,461,148 of NC_140224.1, read as the reverse complement.
GACTCTTCCCTCAACTGCTGGAGGGATAGAGTATGTGAGAGAAGGAAAGAGAAAAAGACAGAGTGACAGAGTGTCCGCAATCATTGGTACCTAAACAATCATTCCTTCTTCCAGTCAAAGTTATGTCATTATACAGTGACAACTGACAAGTATATCCATCATTGTATATGAACAGTCTTCAAATTTTGATGTAAAAAGACAAAGTTAGCTCCAAGAATAGGGTGCAAAAAAGGCCTTGATTTTTTTTTAGTTTTTCAAAAAGTGTTGAAGAAATCGCATAACCTTCAGAAAATGTTAATCTCCAACCTCAAGAGTTTAAAACTAAATATTACACGAGTATATAAGCTGTTTTACTTGTTAATCACTTTCTGAGGTTTAACATTTTTGCACCACTGAAAAGTTTATGTAGCAATTGAACAGTTAATAGCATTAGCTAAAATAGATTTTTTTTTATCCTAAAGAAATGTTGAATTATGATTTAATTTATTTAAATACAGACACATTTGTTCAAAAAATCCCAGTTTTAATAAAAAAATACATAAAGCAATTTTATGTTTAGTTTTCTCCCCCCTGCTGTACCGAACACGTACAATAACTTTTCAAGTTTATTTTATATAATAATTTTCATAACACAAAATATGGGATTCGTACCTTTAAAGGAACACTCCACCGTTTTTTGAAATAGGGCTTATTCACCTTCTTTCCTACATTTAGATAGGTTGGGTAAATGCATTTTTGTCTCAGTGCATGCATTGATTTAGTTTGACAGGGTCAGCACTAGCTTAGCTTAGCTTAGCATAATGAATGGAATCCTTTGTTGCCAGCTAGCATGTCCTGAGTAAAAGTGATATAAAAAATAAAAAAAACACCTAATTACTTCTTGTGGCCTGCGTATTCACAACAAGTACAAATAGTTAACACTAGGTGATTTCCTAGGCAGATATTGACTTATATATTAAGGACTATATTAGGGGGAAGCACAGGCGAAGCACTGCTACTTGGGCGTGATATCTCTGAGCCCAAGTAGCAGTGCTTCGCCCTAATATAGTCCCATGTCAATATCTGCATAGGAAATCGCCTAGTGTTGATCTGCATCGCTATTTGTACTCGTTGTGAATACGCAGGCCACAAGAAGTAATTAGGTTTTTTTTTTTTTTATATTACTTTTACTCAGGACATGCTAGCTGGCAACAAAGGATTACATTCATTATGCTAAGCTAAGCTAGCGCCGACCCTGTCAAACTAAAACAATGCATGCACTGAGACAAAAATGCATTTGCCCACCTATCTAACTGTAGGAAAGAAGGTGAATAAGCCCTATTTCAAAAAACGGTGGAGTGTTCCTTTAATGCAAAGAAAAAAAAGAAAAAAGAAAAAAAAAAGCAAGGGGATGCCAAACTGTACTGCATTCATGGAAAATGTTAGCTACATTGCTATATTACATTAGAGTTGAACCATTTATGGAGAGTTTTTGACAAATTTGCCCTCACCACTGTTTCCACTTCAACTGAAGCACATCAAAAGTGAATTTGCATTTCATCATACCATGTTCAATACTATATGTGACGTCACAACCAGCCTATCGGCACAATTCCCTTTCCCCTTTCAATACTACCAGAGCGACTGTCACTAACACTTTTTAAAACAAAGTGACACCTAGGCTACACTGATGAAAAGAGAAACCAAAAGAAAGTCGAAGCTAATCTAATCACCAAAGTTGAGCTGAGGAGACTGGAGGTAAGGGAAGGAATGATTCACTCCAGTTTAAATTTTTAATTGGATCAAGCGACCAGCACCTGGTCTCAATGTCTGGTTTGCACCAATCCATGCTGATCAATGGCTCAGTGAAGCTGAGAGCCTGGCTCAGGTGAGCAGGATGCAAATGACAGGGTTTGAAAGTCCTTCGCCACCTCCCGAATTCTCCCAGATCAATTTATTACTGGCCTGATCTCGTTTTCCTTAAGGCAATACAAATTCCCAAGACAGCTGTGAATAAGCTCATTGAAGCGTTCAAAGATAGATAGATACAAGTGTATCCATACAGGCAGGCAGGTCTATGCACAATCTAGCACTTGTCATTCTGCATTTGTACTCTCTCTTGGTCACACACACACATACGCACGAACAACAACAACAACAACTACTACTACTACTATTACGACTACTACTAAATGCCTAAGTATGACAAAGAGTCAAGTAGCAGACTACTATGTTAATATAAAAAAGTACTAAATGATCTATGACTTTCTCTTAATGGGGTTGTTCACCCAAAAATCATCATTTACTCACCCTCACGTTCCAATTGATTTTTTATTTGTCTATTCTATGAAAGTTAATGAGGTCTAATGTTTTGGACCATTTACATTTTCGAGTGAACAATCTCTTTTAAATAGTTCTAAGCTCATTTTTTTTTGTCTTGTATTGAAATTGTTCAGTTTCATGGTAAATGCATAGACCTATTGGAGAATGCAACAGCGCCAAAGTAAGTAGTAGTCAACAAAACTAAACAAAACTAAAAAAGCAGCACAATAATAATAATAAAAAAAGAAGAAGAAGAAAAAGAAGCACACACACAAAACAATATACAAAGATTCTGAATGGAAAACACTTCAGTTACTAAAACCCCTGGTTACAAAAGAAAATAACAAAAGCTGACACACTTGTGTTGGACTTGCATCTTAAGTTCAGTGTGAATCTTTTATAAGCACAAAAGGACGGGAGAAGGAAAAAAAAAATGAAGCACGCTTACAGTGTCTTTGATTTGAAAATGCTGTTTTTTATTGATATTAAATTGAATGTGTTGTAGTCTGAGGTACAACAGTCTTATCAGAGTCGGCTGAGTTGAAAGGGTCTGGGCTTCCAGGGAAATCCGTGTTTTCTTTTCAGGCTGAGTATATAGATTACACTCACTGAGCCACGCTGCACAGGGGAGGATTGTATTTTCTCTCTCTCCCGATTGTGATTTCTGGAGAGCGCTTATCTGCTCGCTACGAGAGGAGAGGCTAACGCTGTCTGTTTCCCAGCATTCCCTGATCCAAGACCTTGCCAGCTCTTATCGATGTCGCTCCCGAACACCGTTACACTGCTCCGGGCACCTGCTGTGCTCCAGGTAGGAGGGGGTGATGGGGGTTTGGCGATGCCCTCACAACCCAGAGATAACAGAGGAGGAGACAGAATGAGTGACCAGAAGCCAAACACACCCCGTATGAGTACCTCGCTCCCACCTGTCCCGAGTCCGTGCCGTGATGCGGATATGCAGGGACAGCTCTGTGGGGTTGAAGGTCAGCTTTTAATTGAGTGTGCAGAGGAGATGGAGAGCAGGGAGGCCGTCTATCATTCCCTCAGCCACTAATGGGAATTCACCCGGGGTCGGGACTGCTGACGCTGGCGCAATTGCACCGGACAGTGTTTTTTATTTTTTTTTATTTTGAAGACTAATATGGAGTGTAACATGCCTTTAAAGGATGTCCCTATCTCCTTTGACCACAGCTGGCTAATAAGGAACATGGCCTGTCGCTCCACTCGGGACGATTCATCATGTCAGATATTCATATTCTTAAAGGTCAATCGAAGTCACGAAAGAGGAAAATATGCTTTGTTAAACTATTTTCTCCCCTTACAATTTTTCCCTGTCGTCTTTTTTTGCTAACCTTATCATATAAACAGACGCCGGACTGACCGCGTGGGGCTTTGGAGGCGGGCTTTCAAAAAATGATTGATAACAACAATTACGAAAGCCAACAAGTTTCATTTCATCAGACACTTAGTGCGACAAACCTCACAAACAAGCCTTAGATTCATATGCGCAGTCGGACGCACTGCACTTTTCCAGCGGAGGGCGGTTTTGGATCTTCACAAAGTCTCATAATTAAGTCAGGATATAACAAATTACAGATTTAAGGCGAGACTTGCCAAATATAAGCAGAGATGGATATTCATCTTCCGCTATCTCATTACACCGTAAAAGTGATGAGAAGGTTATGGCTGCATTTGCATAGATACTGGGAAGAGCCTCTTTCGCCGTCATTAGCCATTCCATCTTGTGCTAAATCTATAGCCGCTCTGAATTTTTTAACAGATAGAAACAAGAGCCGGCAGAAGAGCCGGTGGAGACTACATGAATTAAAACCGGCTTACATATGTTAACGCCATCCGACGTCCTCGGAGAGACACTTTTCAACGAGATTCTGAAGGATGCACAGGGAAATCATGGCGATAAATAAGGAAAAGGGTAATTGCGGAGGTACAAAATGGAAACGGGTGAGGGAAGGGAGACGGCGAGGGGGAACGGCTGAGACAGACTCTAAACGCTAGCTGCTGTCAGTAGAAAGTGCAGCGCTTGTGGTTCGATCCAGCCTTCCTCTGCCACTAATGACTGTCAACATGGCGAGAGGGGCTCTGAAGGAGGAGAAAATTACTGGCTGAAAAGCAATTGACTGATCCCCATCATTTCTCAGGGAAGCAGTGACCTGTGAATATTTCATTATGGGGAAAAGTCATGCGGTCCATACCAATGCCCGCAGTGGAGCGAGTGATGGGGGGGTGAGGTGAAACACTGGCCCCATTTCCCCTTCCTCCCGAGCCCTGTCACCGGCAGGTAAGAAACAGCTCCAAAGCCTATAGCTGTAAACTAGCGCTTTTCCGCTATTTATAGCAATGGGACCAGCATCACATGAAAAGACTGCAGATCCAAGGACAACGTCAGCATTAGGAGTTTACAGCGTTGCAACATCAGTGTAGCTTGCACAATGTTTTTTCCTGTGGAGGTAAACTCACCCGAGCCTCAATTCACCCCTGAACTGCAAGAGATCGCTCGCGGACTGACCTCAGAACACCGACACATGACGACATGTGCAGTTTAGTCTCAAATCCTGTTTTTTACACTTTATTAATAGCCTTATTAAGTACACTGTATGATCATCACGTCTCTTTACTCAGGAGCTACACTAAAAGCTAATTAGCGCTAATTTGACCAGTTGTCCTCTGGTGGTACAAAAGTGCTGAAACAGGAAGAGCAGGGTGGAAAGAAGTGCACGCAGGCACAAATACCTCATTTTCAGACATTGTTAAGTACATCCCTGCTGCCAGAGACTATCGATGAGCGGAGACAGATGGATTTGACGGGCCTTTCATAAGCAAAAGATCAACAAGATCAATGGGCCGTTTTGTACACGCCACAAGCTAAATACACAGCCACGCTTAACCTTCAAAAGTTCACACAAACTCCTGTGATAAAAACAAGAATGGCTTACGGAAAGGACGTGCTTTAGGGAGACGGAAAAGTGCAAAGGGAAACAAGCAGGCTAACTCTGTAAACACAAATAAAAGTGAATTTTCTGAAAGTTTTCAAAGTCTTTTTTAATTAAAGCTTTGCTTATTATTGGTCTTTTTTTCTTAAAATCATAATTTAAGTTAAATCATATTTTTGATAATAATGAATTCATATAGCAAGCACTAATGTACAAATGATGGACATCTATGATTAATATGAAACCAGTCAGTATCAGGGTGTATATCTCTCAGTCGAGAAAGGCTTTATGACCAGAAAACACTTCAGAAAGGACAATACAATTATGAATTTACGTTTGTATATAATATATATAAATATCCATATGTAACTTAATAATAATAATAATACTCATTTTCAAATACATAAATTAATAATCAAATCACAAGAAAAATGTAATCAATTTACACAGTGTTTGTGTGAATACAGTATGTATTCAAAAATATTATTTTCCTTTTTACAATGTTTATGTTTTTAGAAAGTCCCCATAACTGTTTTCAGATTCTCCAATATAAAAATGACCCTTTTTAGTGTTTCCTGAATCAATTCCAAATTACATTGGCCTTACTTGGAAAGTTCATGAAATATAAAAAATAATTTATCTTTTTTTTCTTTCTTTGTCATAAAGCACAGTCCACAAGCCGAGTAAGAAATGATTTAGTGTTAAACATTCACTAAAGATATTTAATATATCACTTATATTACATTACAAAATATATACACCATAGATACTTCTCTGGAAAATGAAGAATTAATGGTTAATTAAAAGATGTCAGCAAATTTTAATGGTACAAAAGGAGAAGGCACTAAATAAATCATGTCAGCCATTGAACAGACACAATTAATCCATGACAGCTCGAGAAATTATATTTTCAGTGTGATTGATGGCTCTGTTGAACTAATGTTGAATGAAAACTTATTACAACTGAAAAATCAGCATTAATAATGTACCAAATCTCAGCAGCTTTACTGTCCACTGAGCATTTATAGCTTTAGCACAATTCTGCCTGCTAATAAGGACTCACCTGAAATCTATGAGTCTTTTCACTATTGACTCACTCTTAAATTGCATGCAAAACAGCAGTCAAGACTGATTCGTTTCTTTCTTTCTTTCTTTCTTTCTTTCTTTCTTTCTTTCTTTCTTTCTTTCTTTCTTTCTTTCTTTCTTTCTTTCTTTCTTTCTTTCTTTCTTTCTTTCGACGGGGCGCAGGGGTTGAAGGTGGGAGTGCAATAGTGCTGATCCTACGAAAAAAGACATAAAAAGCAAAAAATAAACAAAAGCCTGCAGACAACTGACATACTGCCGATTCTAATCGAAGTGGTGGGAAATATTCGGGTGTTGATGCTTATGTGTGAGCTGGAGTGTTTGACAACACACACACACACACACACACACCTGACTGAGCAGCTGATGAAAGAATCATTCATGTCATGTCAACTCTAAAACTGACAACCAGACGCAGTTAGAAGCCAAACACAGTCGCCAAGCTAGTCTCACACTTTTATTATTTTAGCTACATAAATATTGATGCACCACTTAATATAATTTTTTTCTAACTAATGTCTAGTTTTTCTGTAAATGCACCTTTTTTCACTGTGCAGACTGTTATATTCATTGCAGGTTTACTTACACAAGTTAGCAAGCCACTGAAATCCTAAAACCAAATATTTCATACTCCCATAGCTGTTTGTTTTACCAATCTGACTTGAATATAAATAGACTGAGATTTTATCTCTGTTTTTTTTTTTTTTATGTCTCTCATGTATCATACATGCACACACCATTAGATGTATGTGCCTGTGCACACACACAGAAACACACACGCTCACTTTTCCTGTTCCTGTAAGATATACTTCTTAATCAGCAGGATATATGTGAGCAAATGAATGGCTGAGTTGGAGAAAATTCAGCGAGGGAAGTATCAATTATTCAAAAGAGAACATTTTGCACTTATTACTTAACTAAATCCAGCGGCTCCAATGACAGCTTACGGGAATGAATCATTTTGGTCCAAAGGCTCCTTGCAGGCTACACTCCTATATTTTCTCGACCCCTAAGCATGCAGACGAACACGCACGCACGCATCCACACCTGCCAGTCTCTCTTATTGTGCTGTCTTATCTGAACATTACCCACAGATGGAGCTGATGTGCCCCACCTCACATGGTCAGTAAAGGCTGCAGTGCGTTATGTAACGTCCCATATAAAGAATTGATGCACACTCAGGTATGTCGTGGTGCATGGCGGCATGCGGTCCTTGCTGCTGTAGTCTGCTTCAGAAATAAGCGTATTTAAAAGCTGTTCTCACTGCCTATATAGGTAGCTGCCTTCTTTGGCAGTGTCCTAACTGAAACAGAACCAAACAAATGATCAATTTGGATTCTACACAGGCAGGAACTGTGCGTCATACAAATATTGCTCTGCATGTGACTGATAGCAACAGGCGGCAATACTTTAAGCATGAATATACATAGCGCACACAAATAGTGGGTAGAATAGAACTTTGTGAATTATTAATATTAATTAAAATATTAATGTTAACTATTATTTAATCTGACTTAAAAGCAAAAAGCAAAAAAAAATTCTCGTATATATGTACACATTAATATGAATATTATAAACATTAATATTAGTATTTAATTATTATATATTGTAAATGTAATTTTCAAATAATTTAGTTAAATTACATGAACATTTCTCGTCCCCATATTCAATACATTTTCCACTCAACTGCATTCTGGGATTGTATTGTCCTTAAAAGATGAGATGCTGCCTTAGAATAAAAACAAAGTATATAAGATGACAGAATGCCTTTTTTAACAGACTTTACCTCAATACCACACCATAGGACGCCTTAAAATGAAGCAGCTCACTACCTTATGGAAATGAGCAATTAAGTGAGTCATCTGTATAGTGGAATGGGCTTTAAACCTCCTCTAGTAAGACCACCACATGCTCTTTTTTTCTACTTTTCTGCAATTATACTTTATAGTGCTCTGCTTTACTCTTGAAAAGCACTATTGCTGTACTGCTAATATTGTTGAGTCCAGTATGATAAATTGCTTGTGCTTTTCTTAATTTGTAAGGCGCTTTGGATAAAAGCGTCTGCTGAATGATTAAATGTAAATGTGCAATGTAAATGAGTGAAACTTCAATGCGAGAAGCCTTCAGACATCCTGTCTCTCATCCACGGCTTTTCTGGCCGAGCACCAGAGTCAGAAATAGATGCTCACTCCATACTGTGTGTTCACGGTGTACTTTGGAATTGCACAAAGCAGGAAAAGGTAACAGATTGTAGGAATGGCTTGTTGCCTGTACATAAAATCTATTTTTTCTCTCCCATGGCTCAGTCACAGCCGGACGAAGTCACCTCCCATTCTGCACACTAAGGTGGGTGCCACCCATAAAACAAATGGAAGAAAAAAATTGCCTTCCTTTTGCCGTTTCCGCCTTTGTCACTTCTTCCCAATAATATTTGTCAGCCCTTAAGGTCCTTGAAGTGGAAAATGGACTTTATTTTTATGATGTGGCAAATTAAAAAACTTTTGAGCTCCAGCCCATTGCACAGGAGGCTCTGAGAGGTAACTGGCGTAACCATGGTGATGAGATGTTGCCCCCCTCTGCCGTGTCTCAGCCCACTAAAACCCAGCGTCTGTTGCCCATTCAATCCAACTGCATTCCAACAACATGATTGGGGGCGTTTTGCTTGGTATAAATTTGTCAATGATTCGCATATAAACCGTGACCTCGAAGAACATCACCATAATTACATGATGCTGAAAAAGTAAAATAGTTTTGTCCTCCTTAAAGGGATAATTCACCTAATGAAAATTCTGTCATCTTTTACATTGTTCCATTTTGTGTATCTGCAGAACACAAATATGAAGACTGTTGGGGTCCAAACAACACTGACCTATATATATATATATATATATACACATACATATACACACACACACACTGAAGACTGGAGTAATGATGCAGAAAATTCAGCTTTACAATAATATAAATATATTACATTTTAAAACATATAAAAATAGAAAACAGTTATTTTAAATTGCAATAATATTTCACAATATTACTGTTTTTACTGTATTTTGATTAAAAAAAATACAGTCTTGGTGAGTCTTGGTGAATCTTAATGTTTCAAAACTTTTGACTGGTATATAATACAATCTAAATAAATCTTTTTTTATTTTTATTTTTATTTATTTATTTATTATCCCATTATTATATAAATTGTATAGAATTGTATATAGTGTTTTTTGTATTTTATGTATAAATATACATGTTACTGTTCCATGTATGTTGCATATAACAACATTTATGTGTATATTTTAATGTTGTGTTGGATAAATATAAACAAGTAAATTGTCGGGGCGAACTATCCCTTTAACAAGCTAATCAAGATCTTACCAATGTATTGCCAGCCGAATTGGGCATCTCTATGTGGCCACTCTCCAAATCTGCCCACAAACCTGCTGCTAACGTGACAAAAGGTGTTTCCTCTTTAAACTGATCGGGTGCCAAGCCCACACTGCGTCGCGATGAATCCGTTTCCCCCTGTCCACTGGCATGTGCGTTGTCATTTCTTCCCAGCCTTCTCTGTGCCCAACTAGACCCTCTGGAACAGGAAAACAGCTTGGTCCCCCTTCCTGCTTCACAGCGGTCTCCGTGGACCTGGTCCGGCAGGGTCGCAGTGGGGACCGGGCCTCTTCCATATCTCTCCCTTCCCCTGGTTTCCGCTCTGACAGCTGTGGGTTTGTTACCAGGAGCCGATCCATAAACCACACACTCTCTACAGCCTTCCACCACTCCCATTAAATATATATGCTCCAAACCATTAGGCTGCCCGCCTGCCTTGCAGCACCCTGGCAAGGCTAGTACGTGCACACACACACACACACACACATATCTCTTCAAAAGCCAAGTAGGAAAGCAGCACTACATTTGGTTATTTATTTTCGAACTGAATGATACACCGGCCATAAAACTGATTAAAGCATCAACCTACACGGCGGCGGTTGCGTTGACCCCGGGTGTGCTCCGTACACACGTCGAGGCGAGAGAGAGACGTTGTGGACATGGGTGAGCTGGTGCTCCAGGCTACACTAGAGATGGCTGCACTACAAAGCCCACTCAGGAGATTACTCAGTGCACAGGGTCAAAACTTAAAAAGCCTCTGAGGTATGCATCGCATTGAAAAGCCTACACTGTGAGCCAGATTCTTCCTCTCTCCCTCGCTTTCTCTCTCTCTCTCTGGGGTGGGGGATGATCAATATGGCGCTTTGCTCCTTGAACAAATTAGAATATGCAATGGGCTGGATCCAGACGAGTTCTCCACAGCTCTATTAAAGAACGAGCGGATTTTCACTGCACACGCCGAAGCCAAATAAAAACTGCAACTGTGTTGAATTAACAGAGGCATGAAGGGACTATATGAACGTAGAAAGAGCGAACTCTTGACCCCGAAAATGTATTCTCATTTACGCCCCAAACCCCCACCTCCCTGCAATCCGTTACTTGTCCCTACATTTTTTTTTTTTTTTTTTTTTACCAGTCACCCATTCAGAATCCACTATAATGACCACCAGCAGGACTCGGGTCTGGCTCAATAGGCAATATAAGAGAGAGTGAGCAGCTGCTATTGGCTTAAACGATGAAAACTATTGTGTTCAGAAAGAATCAATCAGGGCTTTTCAGAGTAATTCGATTCTATTCACAAAGGAGTAGGAAGCAATTTGAAAATGGAAATGCCACTTGACTTTCAAAGGAGGGGAGGAGGAGGAAAAATGAGGAGAGCCGGTAATGTAGGAGTATGCATAGCAGATAAAAAACAAAGGAAAAAACATTCCTGCACACACAGAAACTCAATATACACACCGTCTCACACACAAAATACATCGGTCGCAACCTGAAGTACATCACCAGGTCAGTGGTGGGTTGGTTTTGATAACCACGGCTACACAGAAATATTAGGTAGCACAACTGCTTTCAACATTGATAATAATAATAATAAAAAATTTTAAATCCTGAGCACCAAATCAGCATATTACAATGATTTCTGAAGGATCATGTGCCAATGAAGACTGGAGTAACGATGCAGAAAATGTAAAAAATATTAAAATAGAAAACTTTTGATCAAATAAATGCAGCCTTGGTGACTTCTTTAAAAAATACAACAAAAATGGATTTTGTACAATAAATAACAAAAATAAATGTGATTACTCAAGACCTCTATTTTTGCGATTTACAACATTTTTGCTATTCCAAAAAATGTAAAAAAAGAAAGCTACTTTTACGCAGCTCTTGTCGATGATAAATGGATTGATAGCAGGCTGCACGGTGTGTGCTCCATCATCTTATTTCAATGGTCAAGAATGAGGAACTAATTAAGTGCTAACTAACCGCTAATTAGACCTCAATTAATCACATATTAGTGAGCTGTTGGAGGGAGAGAGGAAAACGTATGACTGTGCATACACAATATGAAGCTTTGTCGAGATGTCTTAAAAAAAAGAAAAAAAAAGTCATTTAAGAGGTTCAATCTACAATTCAGGCGCAGCTAAAACTCATTTCATAGCCTCAGAGAACACGTCAGGTGATTGATCATGAATATTAGCCACAATTTGCTTTGATTTGCCTCACAATGAGCTCCAGCGGGAAATGGTTGGTTAGACACAGCAGTTATAAACAGTTTGATCTTTAGGTCATGTGCTCAATCAAACACAATGAGGGAAATTAGCGGTCTATGAGCTTAAAATAAAAGGTGTTGATGGGTAGATAAGCGGCGGGGTCTCTAAGTTTGTGTATGTGTGTATATGTAGATGGGTCTCAGTGTCAGCGCCAAAGCAGATGGCGTATCTTCTCTTATGCGCCTCTGAGAGATGCGGTCAGTACCGTGTCAGACTGCAAACAGCTATCTGTGTGTGTGTGTGTCCTCCTAAAGGCCGGAGTCTATACCTTGAAGGGTCCCAGACGCGTGAGCCGGTCGGACCCCAAGGGAGATAAGGTTTCTGCCTCAGACCAGGAGTGCTGGCAGGGCAGTTACAGAGCCCCTAGTGCTCCCCTGTCCTGTTGAATCATTGATGGATTGAGTCAGCATTCCCCCCACACACATACACACCTATCCTGACACACACACACACACATACACTACTTTGGAGGTGGCTTTTTAAAAAAATTCAAGTACCATTCGGAGACTCATGGGAGACATTCTCCCCCAGGAAGGCGGTTCAACGAAATCAACACAAAGCAGCGACACTCAGAAACCGCCCAGTTAAGATTGAGGCTTATTCTCTTCACTCCTCCCTCTCTCTTTCTCTCTTCAGCAGGCTTCTGGAATCACAGAGCAGCCGGTCAATAAACCCAGATGGTCAAGCCCCAGGATAGGGTGCAGCCTGGCCTGCCAGCACCACCCCCGCCACACACACAAACACACACACACATATACCAGCTCATTCCATTGAGAAGGTGAGATCATCCTCAAAGAAGATCTCAAGGTCGGGTACGTGTGATGTATGTTTACTTCATGTTTATCTTTGTTTTTGGAGGGTGGTGTCGGGAGTATCCCAGCATGCCACTCTCCAGGATTTGGGCATATCCTGAAAATACACAGATGCACACACACACACAGGTACAGAGACAAGGGACTCCATTGCTTCTTGACAAGCAGCCAACAAGCCCCCACGTCCTCCTATGCACAGAAAGCGCAGACGGAGAATGATGAAGGGACTTAGCCGTCTTATTATACTCTTGATGCAAGAAAATGCCGCCAACATCTAAGATTCAACAATCTGTGGAGGGCAATTAAGGATCTCTGTGGAGGAAAATATCTGATGAATACACTACATGGGCAAGATTAATGGGTTTGGCTATGGTGATTAATTCCAGCAAAGACTAAATTTAATGCTAGACATTCTAGAGAATTGTGTGTCCAAGTTTGTGATAACAGTCTGGGAAGGGTTCTTTTATTTTCCAGCCTCACAATGCTAAGCGAATAGCATTACATCTGAAATGGAAGAACTCGACTGGCCTAAACAAACCCAGACCTGAACACCTCTGAGATGTGTTTTAACACCTGAGTCCGTCTGCCAACATCAGTACCTCACCTCACTGATGTTCTTTCATCTGAATATGAGAAAATCCGTGAATCCACGTGCCAATATTTAGTGGAAAGCCTTTCCAACACTGTAAAAAGTGAACAGTTGGATCAACTTAAAAAAATTACTTCAATTGGTAACACCTAAAGAAATTAAGTTTTCTCAACTTAAATTATCACGTTTTATCGTGGAAAAACGTGATAATTTAAGTTGAGAAAACTTAATTTCTTTAGGTGTTACCAATTGAAGTAATTTTTTTAAGTTGATCCAACTGTTCACTTTTTACAGTGAAAAGAGTGTTACTTCCTAAATTCCTTATTAATGTTTTTTTAAATTAAATGTTCATCTTTTAAAGTAGATGTGGTGTGTTCATATACACTCCCATGCAAAGGTTTATACATATATTTAAATAAATAAATGCATTTATACAGTAAGGATGTATTAATTTGTTAAAAAGTCACAATAGTCAAGTCAAGTCACCTTCATTTATATAGCGCGTTTCAAAGCAGCTTTACAGTGATAATAGGAAATTAAAGTAACAGAGATTGTTTTTGCTTTACAGCAGCTCTAGAATAAAGTTATTGTCCAGCTAAAGTTAGTTTTGATTGATTCACTTCCGTTGCAAAGATCATTAGTTATTAACTTAGGGGCCGCTTACACGACACCGTTCTAGCAGAAAATGCGCTCCGGCCCGCTCATTCGCTCAACAACAGTGCCTGGTGGCTCGAGAACGCAAACCTTGAAATAGGTTCCAAGGTGCAAGCCTTAAAGAATTTTTATATATATATATATATATATATATATATATATATATATATATATATTTTTTTTTTTTTTTTTATCTCTGCGCAAGCTTTAAAAACGCAAACCTGTGAAAACGCTGACGGCGTGCACATGTGTATTACGTGTTTAGTCTATAGGTATGCACGTTTGAATATATATGTGCGCAGCAAGAAGTCCTTCTTTACAAATTTACCTCAACAAACTTGTCTGGCCTTAAAAATGTATAATACAGAATTATTTATCACTTCCACGTAGCCATGTGAACCGGAACTATTTTGACAACGTTTTATCTGTACAGAGGTAAAGGGAAGGAGAAGGATAATTATATAATTATAAATATCTTTACTGTCACTCTTGATCAAATTAATACATCCTTGCTGCATATTAATATTGTAATATTATATTACAAAAGATTTATATTTCAAAATAATTGCTGGTTTTTTTACGTCTCTTCATCAAAGAATCGTGCCAAAAAAAGTATCACGGTTTATACAAAATTATTGAGCAGCCCAACTGTTTTCATCTTTAATAATAATAAGAAATGTTTCTCGAGAAATGTTTTTGGCCATATTGTGCTGGGCTCAACAAAAAGGAATTTTTGAGCTAGTAGTTACAATATCTTCACTTGCCCCAAAAACTTTTTACTTTAGCAATGTATTTTTATATTTACAAGAAAACTTATGTGTATGCTTTATTAAGAATATTTTATCAAATAAAAGTTTAGATCTATTCTAAACTTGAATAGAATTCCAGGTGAGTGGGACACTTTTTTGCCATTGAGATGACTTGGAAAAAGTGACCCAATCAACCTGACTTCACCCCTATAATTACATAATTTGCATGTAGGATATAAAGAAGCTATACATCTATAATGTAACTCCATTCAATTTGAAACAAACAAAGAAACCATCACAAAAAAAGTTTCTGTTTCTGTCTGAAACTCTGCCACACTATTGAGCCTTGATTGTGATGAGGGTGAAACCATAGCCAAAGCTGTACTTATCAAAAGTGTCTCTCTTCTATGAGGGAAAAAATAAAGACAAAAAACAAATCCGCACACCGCATACACAGACTGTTGCATGCATACTCTCAGGGATGTACACAGACAGACACTTACACCGGTGCATGTGCGCACACACAGAGAAAGCCAGAGGGGCTACTGGTGTGAGTGGCTCAGCAGAGGCCAGGGCCGAGACTGAAGAATTAATTGAGGTAGTTTGTTTCACACCGGGGAGTCTATTAAATGCCATGTCACCGCAATGCCATGGGGAGTAACAGGCAAACAGTACCCAAAGTGTGCGGAAAGAAAGGCTGCAGAGAGTGAAAAGGAGAGAGAGATAAAGGCTGGGTGAAGTGGTGGTGCTCTGCTGTCTGCCGTCTCCCTAATCAGCAGCCTTCAACTCCCCCGAACCCCCCCTCCATTTCTGCCTCTCTCGCCATCGATCGTCAACGCTGCCATTCCGGCCCCCATTCAGAAAGCACGCTGGGGAGCCAAGGCTATCATGGCTCTCCATTGTCTTTTTATTGTCCTGCTGTTTTACATTAGGACTTGTCCTACCAGAGAGAGACGGTATCCCAGCATTCCTCAGCCTCTGGTCCCTGATCCGGGCCTGTAGCCGGAGCTGAGTGTCCGTGACAGCCTTATCACCTCCGCTGCGCACACGCACACACATTTCTGTCCGCTGGACACAATCCATTGGCTTGCAGCGGCCCACAGTGCACTGCAGGGTCTGAAACACTTCAGCAGATCACCTTTAGAGACAGTAATTATCCACCACTGGCTCTACACAAAGAAGTGCACTAGAACAGAGAGGTGAAAACTTTTACATTTCACCCAAAAAAGGTCACACAACCGATACAAAATAAGTTTGCATTTTGTGACTGCACCTCCGATGTGCAGTTGACACATGCCAATTTTTGAGTTTCAATACATCCACCTTTTTAAAAGACCTATACAATCACTGACCATATTGCACACAAAAATCTGATTGGATAACTTTAGGCAACTTTCTGCAAGCTTATTTCAGTTTATTTCAAGTTTAACAAACACACACAGAGAAATTACAGAAATTACATTTCTGTCATTACTTACTCACCCTCATGTCGTTACAAACCTGCAAGACCTTCGTTCAACTTCAGAACACAAATTAAGATATTTTTGATGAAATCCGAGAGCTTTCTGACCCCCCATAGACTGCAATGTAATTGCCACTTTCAAGGCCAAGAAAGATAGTAAAGACATTGTTAAAATACTCCATGTGATTTCAGTGGTTCAAACGTAATTTTATGAAGCGACAAGGATACTATTTGTGCGCAACGACTTTTTGCCGCTGACACTATGCATAACGACTTATTGAACAATTTCTTCGCTTCTGTGTCTTTATTTTTGCGCATAAATGTACTCTCGTCGCTTCATAACATCATGGTTAAACCACTGTACCATGGAACGATGTGTTTACTACTTTTATAGGCCTTCAAAGTGGTAATAACATTGCAGTCTTTGGGGGTGGGGTGTTGTTGGGGGTCAGAAAGCTCTCGAATTTCATGTAAAACATCTTAATTTCTGTTCTGAAGATGAACGAAGGTCTTACAGTTTGGAACGTCACACACGGGTGAGTAATTAATGACAGAATTTTCCCATTAACCCTTTAACTAGATATTGATGTGGTATTGAGTATTCTGGTACAATCTATTTATGATAAAACCAGCAAATAGTTGTTTTTTCTATCAACAAAATGGTCTGTGTAAGTGGGAGGATTCTAGCCAGAATAAGATTCACTAAGGTGACTATGCGAAAGTCAAAACCTCGGCTGTTCAAGACTATGGTTACAGTTCTTTTTTACAATCACTGGGACACATTTCTCAATACTTAGGTCATTTTTTTCAAAACTCTTCACACTGTTCTCCTAGCCAAATTTCAACTTGACACAGCAGTTAATTTCACATTTAAAATGCACTAAAACGATCAAAACACTTCATTCATGTCTGTATAAAATTATTCCTTCCTGAAAGACAATTGTTTATGTAATCAGTTACATCTCATTGCTTTGATAGTATTTTATTTTTTAGATTCAGAACGTTTCAATTTTGTATTACTGTAGAAATGTTGCAAATTTCTGTCTTATTCAGTTTTGTGCTGCGCTAGATTTTTACTTAAGTTTAACAGTTTTGAAAAAAGTATGTAAAACATGTGCAAAACGGCCTGTATAGTACATAACGTTTTGGTGGTGTTTGTATCCAAGTGAGAAAATAATTCATGTAATTTGAAAGTAGTAGTCATTGAATGCATTTTGTACCAAAGCAATGATAAATTATCCACAGTTTAGCCCACATAGACGGCTGTTGTGATCACTATGTGAAGAGTTTTGAAAAAGTAACCAAAGTATTAAAAATGTGTCCTAGCGATAGTAAAAAAAAAACTGTAATAAACATGCTTGATTTTAAACAATTGATATTATACAAACCTGCTCCCCTCTAGACAGCTCTCCAGACAGTGTGTACAGGTCATACGGCCCCTGGGAGTCCCGTACCCCCCACCCCACACACACACACACACACACACACACTGGCCTGCATCCAGTTTACTGTCTGAGGACTTACTGTAGACCTCGGAGCATTTCAGTAACTTCAGCCTAAAATACTGACTGGCAAGCTTTCCGACCAATCAAATTAATTTCCTGTAAGAAATGCCAAAGGTGACACTTTAGAAAATGGAAGTGGACATTGCAGGGGTACGCACCTATGGAGGAAGATATGGAGAGGGAGAAGAATAGCAAAGAGTGGTTCTGGGTCATGAAAGAATGACCAAAAATTGCCTTTCGCACTGCATCTATCTAAAAAGGCACCTATTATGGACCTTTGCTCTAGTCGATTCAAAAGAAATAAAGCGTAATATACAGGGAGCAACTGATGAGGGAAAAGCACAACACACTCACTCATTCAGAGAAAACAAACAGCCCTCTCATCTGGTCGGTCTACACATTCCTGCTGATGTTTACAAACCTGCCTTACCATCCCTCTTCCTTTAAAGCAATAATTCAGCCAATTTTTTTTGAATTTTGTCATTATTTACTCACTCATATGGCTTTCCTTGTTCTGTGGGACACAAAAGGATTTTTTCTTTTGGATGCAATTACAATGAATGGGCACTGGAGCATTCAAGCTTCAAAATAAATGCAAAAAAAAAATATATATATATATATACATACATATATATATATATATCACAAAAGTGCACATATGACTAACGCACTTTATTTGAAGTCATCTAAATTCATACGATAGCTTTGTCTGAGAAAAAGAAATGTATGTCATTATTCAATTATATTCAACGATTTGTTATAAATCGGACTGAACTGTTCAACTCACTGATTCAATGAACTGGCCATGAAGATTATGAATATAATAATTCCTCAAAAGAGAGTCTAAAAAGCTACAGAAGCCTTGAAATACTAAGTCACTAGTCATATGGACCACTTTTATAAGGATTTTCTGGTGCTTTTGGGTCATTTTTTAAGGTTTGAAGATCCACTCCTTATTCATTCCAATTGCATGAAACAAAGCAAACCGTATGTTACTCAAAAGTTACTCATTTTTTGGGCGAACTGTTCCTTTACTGTAAGTGTGTTAATGTTATGTTTCACTCTCTCTCTCTCACACACATAGTCTGTCTATGTCTCTATCTCTCTCTTTCTTTCGACTGTTTACCAACACACATTCTCACCCACTCATTAGTACGGCATCCTCTACCTCAGTGCTGCCTCGATCTGCCGTCTTACTCCTGGAACGAGTCACAGTGCATCCGCTGGGAAGGGAGAGACTGACAGAGCCTCACTCAAACAGCTGCGTTTCTTACAGAATTGCACCAACTCTACTGAAAGTGCAGACAGCACTGCGATGACTGGAGGTGACAAGCCAAGTGCGAGCTACAGTGAGGTACAAAAAAAGAGATAACTCATGAATATCATAATGGGAACGAGCAGGCAAATCTGCTCAGTTTATTTGCAAGATGTAGAGTGACTGAAAAAGAAGGATTCTATAGGAACTTAGGAGGAAAACACATAAAAGAAATAAATCTAAAGGAATGAATGAAAAAAACACCTTGAAGATCTTGGCAGACAAAACAAACCTTCCACATACTGTTTAGCATACTGTACTTATGTACACTTTGTGTAATTAGATGTGGGTTATTTTAGTATGACTAAATTCAAAAACACTTTAAAACCCTTAAAACTAGAAATCTTAAAGGGATAGTTCACCCCCCAAAAATAAAAAGTTGTCATTATCCACCCTTGTGTTATTCCAAACCGGTATGCTGTTATTTTTTGAAGGTTCTTTATCTAAATAAATAAAAAAATATCATAAAAGTGCAGTAGTTAATGCGACCAGTGCGCTACATTCAAAGTAATCTGAGGCACATTCAATGAATAATCACTTTCCATACAATTTTTTTTTAACTTGGAATATTGTGTCATTTAACCACTTTTTTTGGAACTTGACATAGATTGCGTTTTCGGAAATCCACAATTCTCCTTTAGTTTTCCACAGAAAAAAATAACAACAACATGAGGGTGAGAACATAATGTCAAAATGGTAAAACAAAAATATTCCTCTACGCATCTATTTCAGTGCTTTATATAGCACTAAAACAGCTATTTAAAGGAACATATAAATTAAAAAATGAAAAAATCGAGTGTGTTAAAGAAGACCAACGTGCATACATTTCAGGTACTAGCCAAGATAATATTGTCCTTTGCAAGTTTTACATAATTAATCTGTGTTTTGCTTGGGTCACACTGTCATGTGTCTTGGCAACAAGGACAGGAAGTGCAAACAACATGCAGCCAACCAGAGACTCGATAGGCAAACCCGAGAGGAACATCCACTCTGGCTCCTGCTACGGCTTCACACGTTTGCACCTAGTTTAGCGCAAAATAAAATATTCATCCGTTAAGTGGTACAGCATTTTGCGCTTGTAGCAGCACATGAATATTTCAGACTATTATAAAAAAGGACAGAAAAAAGTCAGAGGGAGGGGTCTCAAACTGAAGGACGAGAGAAGAGCTGTGAGTGTGTGTGTGTGAGTGTGTGTACAGAACTGTTTTATGATGTCGCAGAGTGCATGGGGAGAAGTGCGTGTCAGAGCTGGGGTTTGTACAGGTGTAAAGACAGCCATTAGAAAGCTGTGCAGTTTTGTAATGGGATGAGGAGCAGATGTGACACACTTACTAAAAGCCACACACACACACACACACACAATACCAGCCACCCCGTAGCATATGGATGTTTACTCTCCTTGCAAACACAAGCGGGCTACAGGTTCCCGATGAATAAAACGGGAAACTAAAAAATCTACATAAGTCTGCTAAACTTCATAAAGTGCCAACTCCAGAGCAGAGCTCATATGAGATGACCATGATAATATTTCCAGGACCTCCACACTTATTATCTTTATTGAATCCAACAGTTATATGGTTTTCTCGCCGGTGGCACAATAATTGACCTCAACAAACAAAAACATTTATATGCCTACTTGTTTTTCCCCCAATTTTGCGAGCACAAAAACAATTCTTTCATTCTCGCTCTCTGATCCAAAAGTGATTTGAAAAGTCACGTGACGCGCTGGCCGCTCCACGTATCCCGAGGCGGTCCAACTTCCCCCGTCCTCTCTGACCACTAAACCGCGAGCAATTAAAGCCCCTCCTCAGATAAAACCTACCTTTATTTCTCGGCCCTGCTTTCTCGGCCATAAACTACACTCATTTGGCGTCTGATTGTTGGTGGCAGCTGTTTGATGGGGTAAATAAAAATGCAGTAAATAATAGATGGCTCAGATTCTCTGTTTGTTTGGTGCCTGCGAGGTGCGGTGCAGCGCAAATGCGGGCTTAGACATATATGCAGATATGCGCGTGCCGACACGCATGCAAATATGCAACCTAATACAAATGCGTCTCGGTTCAATGTTATATCTTCTGACAGTGCAGTACGCTTTGTGGAACCGCCATGGGATTCAGATCAATTACTCAAGGTATTATTTCATCTTAAAAAGGGCTTGTTTGGTTTGTGGCTTGTTTAAATGCAGAATGAATACACTTGAATGGATCCTTCTGATCCAGACGGATACATAAACATTCAGATCTGCCATATATATAACGGTGAGATGCCCAATAAATTCCTTTTGTTAGCTTCAGTGCCTAATTGATTTGGATCTGTTTAGAAAAGACGATAAAAAAGAGGGGGATTTGGTGTAAAATGGAATGGGGGGAGGCATCTGTTCCCCGGAAACTGCTCCCCGTCAGCCAAGCTCCATTACTGGGCCTATTCACCGCAGTATTAACCCTGTGTCAATGGACCTGTCCAGTCTGCAGACCCCCCCGTCCCTCACCCTCACCCTAACCGCCCAGCTGGCCAGCCCGAACCCTGCTTACCGTCCAGCACCGGTGCTTTTTTCATCCTGATAAACGCTCATTTCCTGCAGAGCGGACGTAATTCCTGAATCCCCTTTGCTTAGCTAATTTACAGCCCTGCGCAGGCAATTTTCCTCCGCGCCATATGAGGCGAGCTTCGCCTTCTCTCAATTACCGTAAATTGTCTGCGAGCGCAAGGGGCTGTGAGACATGAACCGAGAGGGCTGGAGGTGATTGGTTGGACGGGGGGTGGGTGAGGTGCTCATTTTCCTGGGGCGGGGAGGGGCGTAACGTGTCGGGCCGCGGGTCGAGTGCTGATCCGCCCAAGCATGGCCAGCGTGTTGTGGACTGTCACGCACACTGAGGTGAAGCTGATGGCTAATTTACAGATGGGCCCCCCAAACCTCCACGGTCCGTGGCCCATAGCCAGAGCCAGTGAATAGCTGACCTCTTTATAGTGTGTATGATATACGTTGCAGGTGCATGTGGGGTTATCTATTATGAATGAGACATGTATTGCTCGAAGCATTAGTAATGTATGAGCTGGGCTTTGGTGGAGCGTGGCTATGGGTCCTAGCAGCAGTCTCAGTCCCTGCCTTGCCTTCCCTATCTCTCTCTCTCTCTTATACACTCACACAGTGCTTCTGATAGCAGCACTAACTCATGTTACAAGCCATAGCACCTGACAGCTCCTGCACATTCAGCACCGCCTGTCCGATTTGGATGCTGGGAGTTCTGCCTCAGGGGCCACACTCTACTCTCTCAGCTCTTCTGAGGAGAAAAGAGAGGAGAGGAGGAGAGCTGCCTTGACCAGACCCTCTCTCTCCAACTCTGCCTGTCTATATTTAATCTGTCAGACTATAACCACATCTGGATCCAAAGCCCCACCTCCTCCTGTTATTTCTGCTGGTGTCCTGCTAAATCCTGCTGCTCCCGTATGAATTTCAAGCCTTTTCCACCCTAAAGTGTAGTTGTTTGGAAAAGCCTGATCAGAAAGCCTGTATTTATGGCAATATTTCGCTTTAGATTATAGCCCTTTTCATGAGAATATACAGTCTTTTAATCACTTTTTAAATGTTCATGTAAAATTACATAAACATTTTTTTTTTATAAAAATAGAATTTTAATATAATATTTGTTTAATAAATTAAATGCTTAAATGAAAAGTAATATGCATGATAATTTTAAATTTTTTTTGTTCTTTTCATTGTTCTTAAATGTATATACAGTATATACAAAGTTAGTTATAATTTACATATTTTTTAATAATTGATCATTTATAATATATACATATAATATATGGTTAAGACAATAATAAAATAATAAAAATCTATAAGCCAATTACATTAAAAAAGTTATAATTTATATATAAAAAAGTGAAATGCAGGGGGCACGACATTGGAATACTTGGGCATTTCTGGATTTCACGCAGTGGCATTTATATCCCCAGTCTGTCTGTGTTCATCTGTTCACCTGGACAACACTAGGGAGAAGCACATTATATTCCACACCAATAAGCCACAAAAACCAGCTGAAAAATGTCGCCCGCTTCCATAATTGATGAAGTTAGGCGGGCTCTCAAGACTTCAGCTCTGTAGACTTGGTACAGCTCGCTCTATACCACCACCAAACGTTTGAGAGAGTGGCGGTCCTCAACCAACAGTCTCTCTCACTCCCCCTCTCTCCTCCATTCAGATGAATTAGTAAAACTTCCATTAATAATGCAGGCATGTTTGAAGCCACAAAAACCAGAGATAGTGAGCGACTGAACAAGCGAGCATGGGTAGAGAGACCGAGGGGCACAAGAAGAAACTCGGCTTCTCTCAGATATCATGTTATAAACGTGAGAGGAAATCTCATCAAACATAATCTGTGCGGCGGCAGACCGCCGGAGAGGAGTGGTTGAAAAAGACGAGAAGGGGCTGCATGATGGAATGATTATGACAGGAGGCATCACTCAGCAGCTGTTTAGAGGGTGGAAAAGGGGCCATAAATCAATTTCACACAGATTATGACACAATGCAGAACTGCGTGAGCTCCGCGGAATTAGCTGTGCACACCGAGGATCATGTTGGGCTAAATTGATCCTTGTAAAGGGAAAAAAAAGGAGAAGAACTGGCACTAGAGAGGGACAGAAAGAAAGACAGAGGGAGAGAGAGGAAGCCAGCTATGAGGCTTTAAAAGACGAGAGATTACAAGGAACAGGGTGGGAGGAACAAAAGTGAAGACAGATTACTGGAGAGAGAGAAAGAAAGATGGAGATAAAGAGGTGCGAAGAGGGAGAGTGGCAGCGGGTCGCTTCTGGTCAATGTTATTGTGGTGGTACTGACAATTGAACTGATGGGGAGAGAAACGCACGTGCCACGGGGATGCAGGAAATCATATGAATCAGTCTGGAACTCGACACAAACCTACTGACACAAACATATGCAAACAGACATTGGATCCAAAGGTCTGAGATCGCTTTTCCCCCCATTTAAACTTCTCAAATTCTGCTGGAGAATATGATAATCAGGTTTTACACAAACGTGTGGCATTTATGCAGTTCGAGTGCAGCTGTCATTGAAGCAAGTAAAGCTGAAATGTTATAAAATTAATGTTTTTTTTTTTATTCAACCTTTCACTCAGATTGTTGTGTTGATCATATAATTAATATAGTAAAAAATTTTTTATTAAGTTGCAAAAAAAGCATGTTCAGTAATGGTCTCAGACTTTTAGACCTCACTGTACATATAAAATAAATAAACACCACGTCTTAAGCATATAAAAAAAACAGAAGTTCCCAGAGCGCAAAGACATTAGCTCAGTACAGTACATGTAAACATGTGAAACACACACATACACACACACAGTCTGACATCAAATGGCAATTTGACTTGACATGACGTGCTACAACTGCAAATGTGCCCTCTATGCCAATAATTTCCCCCTTCTTAACCGACAGAAGTATCTCCAACCAAAAGACTGTACAAAGAGATCTGTGCACAACGGGAAGCTCTTGTTGTTTGGGTATGCACGTACAAAGCACATGGAAAACAGTTTTCCTGTGAACATTTCATTCATGTAATAATAATAATAATAATAATAAAACTAGGTTGGGGTGAAGTAAATGTTAGTGGTGCTTTCCCATGCAATGCTAAGCTGGTGTGGATGGTTGCCAGGGTGTTGTTATTTGGTAGCAAAGGTGTTCTGAGTGTTTATTTTAGCACAGCACTGCAAGGTATATGTTTGCTAGATAGTTGCTTATTGGCCCAATTTTTAAAAAAGCCCATCCTCAAGTCCTCTCTCCCCCATTTAGAGAAAATCTAAGAATTTTATGGCGGGTTGTGAATTTGGACTATTTTGAACATTACAGATGTTAGAATCCATTAAGATCAGAGTTGAATTTGAATTTGCAGCAGGATTTCGGTCAAAACCAACATGAAGCCCAACTACACTTATAAGAACAGACAGAACTTTAAAGACTACGAAGGGATGCGATGTTCCTTCTCAGTGTAAACAGAGGTCCTGATGGGTGGAGACCAACTGATAACTCTCCAACTCCACATGCTCTAAGAAATCCAGTGGACGCACTTGAAAGTGCATATCTCATGGTCATATTCATGATTCATTCATCTGCGCACACAAATCAGTTCTTTTCTCACCCGTCAGTCCAGTTTAGAGGATGATGCTCGCTGTGTGTCATAGTATGTGAGTGGACCCCTGTTGAAGCACACAGATCATGATGATCACAGGCGTGTGATCGGAGGCCAATCGGTCCGGTAATGATGCTGATGTATCATGCCAGTAAGTACAGGAGCACAAGAAGCCCCTTAAGCAATTATGCCAGCATTAAATAATCATTACGCAACCTCATCAGGAAGCCTGCATATTCAATGCTAGGGGAGAGAGAGGGAGAGAGGAACAGCTACGTGATTTTTAGTGGAAAATGAATTTCTGGACTGATGAATATTGAGCAGTATAAGGCCAGGCAGGCGCTTTGATAAGGCCGTTTCTAATGAGAAATGGCCTGTTTTACACACATTTAAAGAAAGGGTGAGCCGAGAAACATACAGGCACATGAAAAAGTATTCAGAGAATAAATGGCCTTGCAGAAAATGGTACATAAGGAGTAATATCTTAAAGGTGCAGTAAGCACTTTCTGGTAAACGCTGTTGATATTTGAAATCTCCAAAACAAACACATCCCTATTCAAAAAGATCTTACCCCGATGTTGATGCACAAAGATAGCACGGTAATCCAAGTAACTAATATATTATAAATATGACATGCTCAAGCAATATCTTAGCTCTGTGAAACAGCTAAACCAACGTTACTCATGTATCGAGAAGAAATAAAGCAACCTCGGCATGCATTTTCAGGCCTTTTAAGGTCGCTCCAACGCTATAAAACTCTCCGATATTACCGTGGGTCCTACCTCTCGCCTGATCGTAACCCTTCTTTTTAAAGTTATATTCCTCTGGCCTTTTCCTCTTTTGTATTTTCTCTGCCATCTCTCTCTTACTATAGTCGTTCTTCTAATGTATTCTAATGTATTGTGCACTGAGCTCTCTCCTCCCCCATCAAGAGTGTATACGCCCCTTACTGCTGATTGGCTACAAGTGTGTTTTGGTGCTCGGTCCAAACCACTTTTCAACAGCGTTTTTTTTTTAATCGCCTACTAAACTTTTAAGCCCTTTGCTGTAAATGTTTGATCCAAACCCAGTTTCGATTTCACCCTACTCAACCTGCAGGTCTCTTCACATTGCACTTTCGTCACAAACTGCATTTATCAATGCAGGAGATAAAGGCAGCGGTTTACCCCTGTAGCTATGTAAAGATTTACGGAAAGATGCAAAATTATTCACTTTAACTCACTTACGCAACTCAGGACAAATTTATATCATATACCATTGAGAACTGTAGTAGAGTGAATCCCTGATCTAGACTTTTAGTGCTTTTACATCAAGCAAAAAAACTGCACTTTCAGGTCGAAACGACTTGGAACTACCTCACAATAAGATGCACATCACCACACATGTCACAATTCAATACATCTGGATACATCACAATTTCATAACTGGATCACCACTGAAATGAAATAAAATTACAGTGAAATTTATTTATTCACTGTTTATTTTGATCTGTCGTCAGACTGTCTGACGTTGCTGCCATAAGGCATTGCTATGGTTGTGTCTTGCTGCCGCAAGCTTTATGCTTTCTAACCTTAAATCTACTTTTTCTTCTTTTTAGTTGCAATTATTCTGCTTATTGTACATATAAAATATAATATTTTATACCAGTAGTCCCATTTTCATTGCGACCACACAGTCTGTTAACAATGTCTGTGCATCCCTCTATACATTGGACTGATTTTAATAACTTCTTGAATTGTGCACCAATGTGTACTAATGAAGTCTGCTCAATAATAAATGACTCGGAATCAGGGGCACAAAAAAACTTGTTCAGGACATCCCTAAATATAACTATAAACAAAGCCCTAAAAAAACCCATCAAATCTCATGTCAGGAAATCTCAGACGTTAATTCTTTTTTTTTTTTCACAAATCTTGGCGAGCTCTGAGGCCCAAAGTGCAAGCTATCTGTAGTACAGTATCAGAAGACATCAAAATGAAAAACCCCGTATGACGCTTGCACTGCACTACAAAGTGACGGGGGATGAAAATGACCTAATATTTTCGATGGAAGTGAATTAATGGATTTTCATTCTCTCTAAAGTGCTGCATGTGTAATTAAGGAGGACTGGCCAGCCGGGGGCTTCTGCGGTGCTTAGCAAACCGTGGCTGTCTCTGAATGTGACTATGCCGCAGCGCTGTACTCTGTGTGTGTGAGTACTTACATGGGTTTTAGCGTATAAGAATATGTTTATCTCAGAGTGTGCAGTGTGTGATGGAGTGTGACGCTGAGGTGAGTTGGGGTGCGTCTCCCACACGCAGCGTTACATTAATTCCACTGGTACAGATGAAGTAATATCTGGAGGGTAGTGTAATTAGTTCAAATTCAATTGGACTCAAATACTTCATTATATACCTGCCAACAACACCAGGGATTGATAGCCACAGTTTCTTTTTCAATTTCCTTTTTTTTTTCCTTCATTAATGGCTTGGAATTAATGGAATGACATGGTCGAGTCAGGCAATGCTAGGGGAGAACATTACAGCACCAGAGCTGTATCATGGGGTTATCGGAAAGCTTGCAAGCATTATAACTACTAGTTTATTGGTTTCATTTTTTAGGCACTCAAAAAATGTAACATTCATTTGCAAGTTACAAAAGTAACCAAAATTGCAACAATTTGTTTTTGTGATTTTCTAATGTTTACAAAGAGATACTGAGGCAGGTTTTTTGAGTTCCCCCCTGAAAAAAGCACAATGTCTCCTACATTACCCATAACCCTCTGAAACTCTCCACTTCCTTACTGTAAACCTCATATGAATCTATTTTTCAGGCTCTGACCATTTAAGATACATAGATATACAATCTAACAACAATAGTGCAAATCACAAATTTAGCAATTTTTTTTTTTTGACAGTTCTGCCATGACGATGTCTTACTTCATACAACACACTTGCTTCAGGACTGTGAATGCAACTGTAAAGACACTTCACACAAACACATTCATATAAACTAATGCCCCAACCTCAACGCTGTTGTCTTATTGAAATATTTGTTCGCACGGCTCAGTGGCCTTTAATCTTCCAGGGATCCGATTTTATATTTGTCTTCTGTGGATTTACTCCCTAACTCTGCCTCTGTTTACCCAGTGTAATTGACAAGCCACTTAGAGGAATGGGAAAAGCAAAGTGGGGCGGCATGCCCTGTGCATCAGCATGCCTCCTCCAGTCTGTCAATGTGTGACTGTATGTTTGTTTAGCATCTGCTATACTTGTCTAAAAACACTTGCTTGATGCACAGGGGACATCAGTTCTCTCTCTCTCTGCTGTCTGTTGACCTGTGGCTGACACAATCAGCTTGTCACTGCATGTAATAAAGGATGGAGATATTCTGAACTTCCTGCTTCTACTTTTAGTATTCGTAGGGCGCTGAATATGTTTGCCGGCCTTCATATGCCAATTACTTGACAGAAGTTGACAAGTTAATGAGAACATAAATGTCAAATTCGGTGAGTTGGTGTGACGGAAATGCAATACCGGATACATTTTTCAAATTTAATGTCACATTCTTTAATTAGAAAAACATGTTATTTCAGGTTTTTGTGATAAAAGTTTAAAGTTCATTCAGATGACGCTATGGATCAATACATAAAGTGGATTTATACAGCAGCCCAAAAACGCACTTGGACACTTAAAATGTATCAATTTTATCACATTCAATGCAAAATATCATTTAAAAATATCATCAAAACCTTTGCAAACAATAGAGATAGCTTTGCAATAACTTTTAACTAAGGTTATCTTTAGTTGAGGAATGAAGTTAAAATAATACAAAATATATTATGTAATTAACTTGAATATATATATATATATATATATATATATATATATATATATATATATATTTTTTTTTTTGGTAAATAACCATCAAACAAAATGCCCTATGTTTGTGGAGGAGTGCAGTGTGGCGCAGCGCAAATAAATAAAACAGAAGCTATTCTTTTTCCGTTCACAAAATGCTCCGGTTATTTGTTGCCATCTGCCCCGTAGATGAAAGGTTAAAGTTACAAAGAGGGTCTGATGTTGCATGCAGGTTTTAGTGCCAGCCTTGGAATGAGCTTTTGACATCTTGCAACAACAGTTCAATACCCATCCAGGGGAGCCTCCATCACCCGTGTTTGACGGGGGAGCAGGCAAAAAGACGAGCCTTGGCACCTGGTGTCTGAAAACCCTGTGACTGTTCTCAGCTGGGGGGAGGAGTTCTGGCTGATGTAAAAGCTATCTTTGATCTGAATAAAAAGCTGAAGGCTCTGGAAGGGTGCACTTTGCCATTATTCATGGGAACTTCAAAGCCTTCGTAATTAAATTGGAAGAACACCTAACAAAGAAACAGCCACAACGGAGGGAGAGAGAGAGAGAGAGAAAGAATAGGAAAAAAGAAGGAGAATAAATACTGGCGCCGAAGCGAAGCCATGTCGAGCAATGTCTGGAAAGATCCTGAGGGATGTTGGGAAGTGGTGCAACCCCGGAGCACAGATGGATCTGGAGGTGGATCTAGGCAAATCACATCATCTCTCCCCTCCGCCCTCTACAGGAACGCCACAGGCTAGCGCACGGCCCGCTATGATGAGGCTGACCACCGTCTACCTCCATTTGTTCTACCTGACTGGTCTGTGAGGGCTGCAACCTGCTAGATACCCCCTTTATGCCCCTAAAACTACCTCCAATCCATCATCTATCCCAGATATGACCTAATCGATAGGTGGGCTCCCGCTGCTGCCAATGTCAGGGATTTTTTTTTCCTCCGTCAGAAGTTCTGTAAAGGTAGGAGTGAGGTCGGAAAAGTGCCGGGGAAAGTGCTGAGTCGCCTTGAGCCCACAGACTTTATTCATCTTATCAAATTACAGCCACCTCAATAACCATCTCATGGGACTCGAGACTGAAGAACAAGATTTCTCAATATTTCCTGCTCTGCTTGATTTCATTGTTTTTTTTCTGACGAATGGTGAACACAGAGTGCATGAATGTTGAAAGGTGCCGAAAGAGGACGCTGATTCACTAAAGCCGTCATCTACAACCGCAAACAAATTTCAGCATCATTAATAAACTCAGTTCTGGATTGAGAAGATTCACAAGCAGTGGTCATTAAAAGTATATGTTTGAGTGTAAACTAAATAAAGTTACAATTACAATCCAATTACAAATTACAGATATGATAATTAGCTAGAATTTAAGGAAATGACCAAATAAATATTCTATCTATCTATCTATCTATCTATCTATCTATCTATCTATCTATCTATCTATCTATCTATCTATCTATCTATCTATCTATCTATCTATCTATCTATCTATCTATCTATCTATCTATCTATCTATCACACATCATGATACAAAACCAACATGTTACAAAATGAAATTAACCCATATTAGGTTTGTCTAAACAATTCTGTACATCTTTACATTTTTCCTCACAATTTTTATTCTATTTTTAAGTTAAAGATATTTTAACTGCTACTTTTAACATCTGCTAATTAAAAAAACAAAATTACAATGTCAATATCTACTGGTACATGAACCATTTTTTCTCTCATTTATTTAAATATACTGTATAAAGCAAAACTGTTCATATTTAAGGAGTTACAGCATTTCAGCCTGATCTGACCTTTCAAGTTGATTTAGTCATATTAAATATTTATGACTTGAATAAAACCAGCTCAATTGCTACCACAAACCACAATTTTAGGTTATTTTTTTTAATTCACATTCATAAAACCGTTTGCTGTTCTGTCACTCCATAATTTGCAAGGATACAAATGGCATCAGAAAAGCCTCTACTTGGTCTCATATGCGAGATTGAAGGCACTCTGAGCTGGTTCCCTCAAGTTTAGTGTGAACGGCTCGAGCGATTAGAGTAATTACTTATGACAGAACACGCGGAGCAGCTAGCATCCAAAACATCCCTCTGCCCGGCCTGTTTTCATTACACCACATCTCACTCACACTCACAAAACTAGTGATCAACCTCAACAGCAATCATCTTAATTTATAATTATCCCAATTAATGTATGCAAATGGGGTTAATTCAAACTTATTGAAACCGTTTCGAAAAGCTGTGCTATCAGCGAGCAGCTCCATCAATTAACATCAATATTTGTCTTGCTTTTATTATTTAATTTTCCCATGGTAATGGCCACAATTAGCAGTAATTAAGAGCTTCCGTATGTGAGAGGAACCGAGCTGTTGATTAGAAGCGAATTGAAAGGTGCCAAATCTAGATCCCTCCCTTCCAGCTCCTCCATCCTCAGGGAAAAAAAATGGGCAAAGAGAGAAAAAAGAACATTTAATCAAGATTTTCAAAATGGAGCAACATGAAACTGATCTACCGCCTTGTGAGAAAAAAAGAAAAAAAAACACACATACTGACAGCAAAGATTTCTACAGTCTGTCGAGAGTATCAAAAGAAAAAAAAGAGGGTGATTAGTTTTGAACGTAATGGCTAGGTGCTGCAATGCATGCTGGGCAAAGTTTTCTATGACATGTATACAAAATGGAGTTTCAACAATCAATTTGCAGCAGTCACAAAGGAGGCGATATGTCAGCGCACATTTCATTACATTTTCCGCTTTCTTTCTTTCTCTATGGTACGCAATGAAAGGCTCTGTTAATCAGAGGCATATGTTGGATTATTTATTGCAAGCATGATAATGTCATTATTGTGCATGCGGGGCCACAGGGACCGACTCACTTTTGCTGTGTGGGTGTAGAACAGCATGCAGATAATGCATTCAGCAGAATTACACTAATACCAGCAAACATAAAAATAAGTCGAACAAAAATCTAAATAATTTCTGCTAGCTGGCCCTGTAGGTTAATACTACTGTGCCTAACAGCAGGTAGAGACCTGAACGAAATGAAAATTGCAATTAGAGAAGAATTGATTAACAGACAGCCCTGTATTAAACTATGCTTGACTAAGCTATACATAATTCACTAGCCGTGTTACTGAGCTTTGCTTTAGTATTGGACTGAAAATGGCTGCAGGGTTTATGTAGCGCTAATTGTTCAGCAGGTGAGCGTCAGCGCTAACAACACTGTATTAGCCTTCAGAACACTGGAAATGAACTCATTCATTTACAGACCACAAGAGTACAGGCTAGCTAACTAAAAAAACGTGTTGTAAACATATGACACTGTCATCAATTAGGTCTAGGAATATGAAAAACACATCACCCGACTGAGGTTAAAGGCTACTGAACTTTAAATGTCAACAACAAATGTCCGTCGCTAAGGTACAATTTCTACGCCATCGGTGTCGGAATATTGTCGCGTTTGACAGCTGACTGATGTGCGCGGAGAACGCTAAGGTAATTACAGAGGGGATCCACATCACTAGTACCATCTAACTACCATAACCTTCTGAATGTCAGGTTGAAGACCTCGTCGTACCGGCTACGATCCCAGCGTCGGAGGACCTCCTGCAGACACTACATGTACAAAGTGAGGCACGCTAATTAAAAACACGTTTTCACGCTAACCTTTAAAACGCTAACCCCTGCTTTAATGGCCTTTAGATAACGTGGTACCTGTGCTATCAGGGCTGCACACCTATGTCGATCCTCGCCTCACCTTTACATAGCTCTCTTTCAATTAGAGATAGCGAGAAGGAGAGCGAGAGAAGGGGGGAGAGAGATGACTAGCGTCTCATTTTTATGTGAGCGGAGACTTGAGGGGAGCTGTCTATAGGCCCTTAATTTACGGCGGAGCAAAAGTGGCTAAGCAGATGGAGACAGATACAGTGGGACACGAACTTCTCGTACACACACACACAGACACGCGCATGCAGCTTCTGTCGTAAATTATGCTGAGCAGTGGAGAATTTATGGGGCACAAATATCTCAGTACCAGCCTATCATTTCCTAAGCACTGTCAGTGTAATTCTTTCCTTGCCTGTCTAAACACACAGATAAAGCCGGTCTTGACTACAGCAGAGACTGAGAAGAGACAGATAGACATGGTTAGGGATAGGGAGGTGGCGGAGAGGGAAAAAAAAGAGCCGAAGGAATGTCATATGTTCGCTATAGCGCGCTAAAGTGGGCATTTAAATTCAAATATCACATATGCAGCTGCGATGCATTACTGTCGACATGTTTGTTTAAAGGTATGTTCCGGATTCAGTGCAAGGTAAGCTCAACCGACAGCACTTGTGGCATAATGTTGACTACCACCAATTAATCCTCCTTTTCTTTAGTGAAGCACTTACAATGGAAGTGAATGGGGCCAATCTGTTTAACGTTAAAAACTCAACAAGCTACTTTCAATAGTACAACCACAAGATAATAACAACACATTAACGTAATTTTACGACCACATAAGTGATGAAAACAACTTTACAGCTCATATAATACACAAGTTTTAACAGAAGAATTAATATACGCTAACTTTCAAACGTTTGGGGTCTGTAAGATTTTTCTTTTTTAATGATATTAATACTTTTATTCATCAAGCATGATCACAAGTAACAGTAAACACAAAATAATGTTAATTCTGAATTCTGATTTCAGATGCTGTTATTTTGAACTTTGTATTCATCAAAGAATGCTGAAAAAGGTATCAACATTTCCAAAAAACAAAACCGGTTTTCAACATTGATAATAGCAAGAAATGTTGTTTGAGCACCAAATCAGCATTTTAGAATGATTACTGAAGGATCATGTGGCTGGAGTAATGATACGTAAAATGCATTTTAAAATTAATTAAAATAGTTACTTTAAATTGCAATAATATTTCACAATATTTCTGTTTTTACTGTAGTTTTGATTAAATACATGCATCCTAAGTGAGCATAAGGGATTTCTTTAGAAAAATCTTACTGACCCCAAGGTTTTTAACAGTATTATGAGTGCTTTTATAAAATTAGAAGCTTTATATTTATGCTTTTATATCCTTAAAAATCGGACCTATTTACTTCCATTTGTAAATGCCTCACCATAACCTTGTTTGTCAACATTATTTCACAAATGCTGCCAATTGAACCCAGCATATTCCTTCAAGAATGTGCGTAACAAAACTTTAGAAAGCAGAAAAACAAGCAAGCAAACAAACTTTTAAGAATTCTTCTCATATGTATCAAAGACTCCACGGATGCCAAAGGGTCCGTACACCCAATAAAAAGAGTCTCGCTCAACAAACTAGGTATGGCTAAGAGAAAAGTGAAAGTTTTGAACCAGTACAGCAAAGATATAGCAAAGGAGATGAAGGGGCAGCATTATAAATTCAGCTCTAACTTCATGATGTGAGAGATATACTTCAGGTGAACCAGAGCTAAGAAGTCCTGGCCATGAGCAGCGTGCAAAGAAGTATAAATGGCATCCAATTTATCCAGCTATTCTCCTCTTGCTCGCAATGGAGCTGAAGTACTTTGCGTGTCTGCTAAGGAAATGAAACACTGCTAATTAGCTCGTCTTGGAGGCGCAACACAGAGGAGACTGCAGTTGGTTCGCCTCAAAAAGTCGTTCAGTCGAAGTTGATCTGGGGGAGGATGATCAGAACAGGCCGTCTCAGTGAGGATAGTGATCTCTAAGCTGCGTAAGTGATTACAAGAAACATAAATAAAACATAAAAAGGAGAATGAAGTTTGAATACTGAACTAAAAAATGTAGTATTTCTAAATGCTCAAATATCATGTAGAATAAATGTGACAATTTAACTTCGAAATACATTTGAAGTAAACATTTCTGTCTCGAATATCTTTCAATAATATAACAGTTCTTCATTTAAAATAGCTTTATTTATTATTTTAGATTTAATTTTAGCTACATATTTAATATTGTAAATGTGAAGAAAAGTTTAGTGGTTCACCCGCGTCACAGGCAACGTTCCTGTTTGTCCCTTCTCTGACTGTACAGTTTGCATGAATAAAAGACATTAGCAACTGGAATATGCTTTTAAAGATGCACTTTTATCTTTTATAAGTTGTTGCACTGACATGACAGACACACAAAACTAAAGCACTTCATGAGAACGATTACGCTAAATGGCGCACATATTAATTATTTGTGATACATGCATCGGTCAATAACAGCATCAGCTACACAGAGACTGGATTTAGTGACACACAATAGGTGAATAACACCTACAGTATGTGTGCATGAATTGATCTGCGCACCACATCTGCACTGATACACAGATAACTATCTATACACTCCAGCCTGAAGTCTTCTATGCATCAGAGGGTCTTCAGAGATTTATTAAGACCTACCCAATGGATCTAGAAGACCCTGGAGGACCCAACCTTTCCATAATTCTCACCTCTGGGGATAACCGTGGTGCAGAGCCAGTGGCGGCCCAGCGTGCATTGCAGCAAAGCACAGAAACATCAATACCGATGCACACTCTGAACACTGGGGCATGTGGGGAACATCACACCATCTGCAGAGTTACAGAGATCTAATGCAGACACGCTCACACACATGCCACAGCTCTGATGTTTCTCTCTTAATTCCACTCAAAGCAGATACAGCAACATGATGGTTTTGATTAGGTGTCGTTTTGAAACTCATATACTGTATATTAGACTAGTAATCAATTCTGAGTTCAGCTTCTGATTTATAACCTGTGGATTTTTTAAAACAGCAATCATCAATTGTATCGGCACAATCAACAAAAAAAGTTTCTTTGCATTTTGTTTATATAAATGTGACTGATCATATTTGGTTTGTAGATTATGATCTAACTATCTCTATATAGGTAACTGAATACAAAACAAATAATCTAATTGAAGTGTTATTTAAAAATGAACCATTGAGTTTAAGTTGTGATATAATATATACTACTACAAATAAGTTTAATAATCTGAGAAGCATGTTTTGAGTGACTTCATAGCTAAACCATTACTAAATATAAAAATGTTTAACATGATTAAACAATTAAATGGAGATGTCTGAAGCGTTAACTCAAATGGTTAATTATCAGCTCAGAAAAAAAAACAAGCTTAGAGTAAAATGACTAATTTCTCTTGTGCGCCCAATTATGGAGGAAGATAAATATGGGGATGGCTAAATAGATGCCGATGCGGTGGCCTAATAAATAACAATACAATGCATCATTAACACTAGGGCACAGTGAAGGAGAGGACTTTGGTGAATTAGCTGCATGAACTAAAAAATGCAGTGTGAAAATACAAAGAAACTTTTTTGTTGATCGTGCCGATTCGAATGAAAAGCCCAAGAAAATAATTACACCTTGGATTCAATCACCAGCAGAGACCACAGATACTTATTACAAACATTACTACAAAATTCTCTCGAGTGCTGAATTCATTGTGTTTTTGGAATCCGCAGGTTTTACTTCAGAAAGTAGATCTCTGGAATTGGTTAGCCTCATAACTTGAATGTGATGATCCAAACAATGACATAAAAAAAAAAACGAATTCACCACTAATGCACACTTCATTTCTATGCATACAAAATATATTCCTTCAATTTAAGATTGAAGGGATGACAAAGACAGAGACAAATGTTGGAAACATCGCATGTATTGTAATCAATAATTTAGTGGAGCTGATAGAAACGATATTTTAATGAGATCCAGAGCACTTCACATAACAGAGAAAACCTATGAAGAGAGTTTCCATTTAGTATTAATATGAAAATGCTATGTTCACTTTACATCAATGCAGAGCAATCAATGCTTGTCTGGGGAAAACACCCGCCTTGTTGTGTGTGTGTGTGTGTTTACAGACGTTTAAATATGTGTGTGTTGCACCACTGCGCTACGATGCTGACAGAGCACGTACCTATTTCCTACAATAACCTGCTTTAAATCTCACCGGTCAAAACACTTTTTCTTAAAACATGTATGCACACACAAAAAAAAGGTCTTTCTAGAGGGATTCTAATCAGTAAAACAAATTTTTAGTACGAAGTGACAAAAAAGAATCCCTTGAACTTAAAACAAAACTTGCATTTCTATTTAAGCACAATCCCACCTGAATGACCAGCTCATTAATTTGATCTTATCAAATGTGTTTAAGAGTAGAAACAGGCTAACTACAATACCGTTAGCAAAACAATTACCTATTGATACGCAGTATTGATACAACCGGCTATACAGATTCATCCTCATTGCAGCTGTCGTTTAGATGGCGTTAATTTGCACTTACTGTTTTCTAGACAAACCAGAAAGAATACGAGACTATTTGAAGCTAACGTCTGCTTTAGTGCAGTGGACATCAACTGATCCGTATTCCCCGGGGTTTCACTTCCATTTCCAACCCATTATGTCATCGGTTATTGACAAGCGAGTGTGTACTCGGTTACACTCATAGCGAGAGTTTGAGTGTGTCCAGTTTGCACGCACACCCGGTGAATGTGTGTTTTAAAATATCTGATCATTGTTAGCAGGGGTTGATGTCACTCAGCAGGACGTCTTCAGGGGGGGGGGAATGAGCTCCGACTATCTCTCCTGTGCAGCACAGAAAAAGAAACGGCTTCAACCACTCCCTTACATTTCTTTGACTCTCCTTTCTGCTCGCACTAGCCCACCCGTCCAATTATATCTCATTGTGGCAGGGCATTCAAATCCCTCTCAATCCCCTCTCATTCATGGATTTCATTTTCCCACACCTTCCTCTTCCTCTCCTTAATGTTTCCACCCTTGTTATTCCATCTACCTCTACTCTGGCTGTTTTCAAAGCTGGCTTTATTCCCCTCTGTAGCTCCAGACATGCGTGAGACCACCTGCAGCAGAGCAGGTGAAGCTTTTGTGCTGACAATTCAACATGTGAAATACACACAATAACTCCCCATCCCACGTACAGTACGTAACGTGTGTGTATTTTGGAGTTACACTTGCAAAATGACTTCGACCGCTGCTAGAAATGACTAAAAACTCACTAGAGAATAAGCTTCTAATATTCAGCTCCATGGCTCAGGAGAAAATCATACAATAGCGAGAATTGTTTAACTATCCTGAGCATGGGTAAAGATTTTCAGTCCTCCAGGGAGGGAGAGATGCTTGCACAAGCAGATTTACTGCTCCGTATTGACTCAAGACTTGAGAACCAGCCTCTGCCGCAATAAAAGGAGAGGGAGGGAATCTTATCCAGCCAAATTTAAATTAAATGTAGATAGAGGTCACGTTTGCTAAAATAAAAAAAGAGTGAAGAATGTAATGGAGAATTTTTTTTTTTTTTCATATCTGTGAGGACCTTTTTTTTTTTTAAACACTCACTTGACATCACTGTCTGACAATTAATGTTTTATTTTCAATAGCAGACTGTATAAAACGACAGTGGCTTGTTGTTCAAATGAGGTTATAGAACAAGCTACTGAACTAGAAGCACGTTACGCCTCTGCAATTGTTTTGTTCTGCAACTCCACGCAGTGTTAGAAAACACACCGTTTGCTCATATAAGAAAATTCAAAAATAACCCGCGTGATGCTATGGCTGAAACTTTTGCTATTACACAGAAAACAAAAGCTGTCTGGATCCCTAGCTAATTCCTAATCCAATGAAAACAGTAACGCAACTAAATAGCATTTACCAGCACTTGTTCATGCAGACAGCGGCCAGCACACACACACACAAGCACAAACACACACACGGGTGCATGACACACAGATGAACTTCACAGACATGCTGTACAATGTGGAAATCAAGAACGAATAGTTTGAGTTAACACATTTAAAAAATTTGAATATTAATAAAAAAATATATAATCTTAAATAATTATCTACATGAAAGAAGAATGAAGTGTTTTTATATGCGTAAAGATTTATATACATACACATTAAATCAGTTATTGTTTATAACTGTAAAACGAGTAAGTTTACTTTTTCTAAAACGCACTTTCTTTTCACTATATTGTTTCTGAAGCACATAAAGCAGTTTCCTTTATTTTTTTTTTGTACTGTACATACACTGCAGTCTAAGATGAGGCACAGGTGAGGAATACGACACAAAAGAACGAAGACAAAAAAGCGAAGAAACAAATCTTGTTACAATTCACAATCTGCAAGATGTGACGTGCCGTATGTGGCTACCATTTCAGCAGGTGAATACAAGCAAAAAAATAAAATAATGAATGGGATCCTGTAGAATCCCTGAGGGTGTGATAACTCTTTCTGAATCTGTCTGTATTATTTGGGAGTGAGTCATACTAAATTTGATAGATGAGACCCACTCTGATTCTTTCATTCTTTTTTTTTTAAAACTCTCGCATCAACCGACTTCGAAAAAAAATAATCTGAAATCGCTGAAACAAAACACTAATATTGAAACCAAAACAAACCCCTGCTAGCGTCTCGACTGCGACGAGCCCGATTTGACAGATATTTGAGAGACGTTTCTCACAGCTAATCAATTACGGGTGTACACAAAAACAAGCCCTGACATCTTGTCGATGACATCTGTTCAAAATCAGATGAGGAATTATGAGAATGCTCAAATGCGCAAGCATTTACAGGATGAATTCTTAAATATGCCTTATTTGTATGCACAGACACACATGTACACACACAGCGAACGGCGTTGGGACAGCAGAGGCCCGGACAGCTGGTGTTGTGTGTGTGTTTGCCAGGACAGCGACTGTTAAGGTGATGAGTGAGGAGCGATTTGGTAGCAGCATGAGGCAGGTTATCTCTCAACAGCCTTATCATTCTTTATATCTGAGCAATAACACACCATCTAGAGGAAAGCAGCAGCCTGCCATCGCACACACCACCCGTAGTAAAGCACACACACGGCCAAAAACAATCACCGCAGCCCCTAACGTGCCACCCAATTTCCAAGCACCTTCAGATAAGTCAGCCAACCCACATTTACTAGAACGGACTAATTCAGTGACATCTGTCCACGTTCAGTCAGTAGCTAACAAAAAAGAAAAGAAAAAAAAAGAGACACAGACTCACACAACTTCTGAAACAGAGAGCACTTATCAAACAATAAGAATGTCAATAAAACTGATTCGGTCAAACTTAATTACAGTCGTGGGTTTTTTGAAAACCTTCAAGAGTGAATTCTTGAAAGGAAAACACAGTTTTAACAGAGGAAGCGATGTGTGATTTACTCCAGATAAAAATGTGTGTAACATACATATACACACACACACACGTATATATACATATACATATATATATATATATATATATATATATATATATATAGTACACACACACACACACACATATATATATATATATATATATTACATGTACAAAAAAGTGAAAATTAAAAACATTGAAAATATATTTAAATTATAAAAACATCTAGAGAGAAACAAATATAATAAAACACTATTGCTAATTACGAAACCAACAAACAAAAAAAGACACGTAAAAAAAAAAAAAAAAGCATGCGCAAAAAAGTTTGTATAGTATATGGAACAAAAACAGTATACAAAACTGACACTGCAAAAAGTCACAGCATGAATGAAAAGATGAGAACAGAGAAGGGATGACCCCTGCCGAGGGTTTTGAGGGAGGAGGTACATGAGGAGGAGGGGGTGAACACAATGCTAGCACGTGTCATCCGCAAGTAGCAGAAGAAGAAGAAGAAGAAGAAGAAGGAAGAGCAAGACGGAGGGATGGGGATTGCCTTACCTCGGGTAGGTAGAGGAACGCAGGGGGACACTGGAGAGAGTGAGTTAGCATCCCTGAGCCGGAGAGCAGAAGACAGCCTGTGTTGGCCATTGAGCACAGCATGTGGTAGCGGGACGTTTTGCGCATTAAGCTGGGAGATCCTCTCTCTCTATCTCTCCCTCTCTCCCTCTCTCTCTCTCTCTCTCTCTGAAACCTTCACTCTGCCTCTACTCCTTCTTTTTTTCTTCTTTGTTTAGTGCAGAAGTCTTTTTGATTCTATCTGGCTCTTTTGCTGTTCTTTCTCTGGACTGTTTCTTTCTCTCAGCTGTTCTGGAGGTGGGCTGAACGCGGGCGTGCGAGTCGTCTGAATGGTCCTGGGCCCTCTGTCATCAAGGCTCGGCTGCGCACTTTCACTTACACTCTTACACACGCGCGCACACACATACGGAAGCCAATGTGAGCCCTCGGAGAAAGAAAAGGGGAGGTTCTGCTAGAGCGAGGGAGAGCAGGAGGAGGAGGAGGAAGGGAGAGATGCTGAGAGGGAGGAGGCAGGAGTTCCCGGGGGTATTCAAAGATCAAACAGACCCACTGTAGAAAATGAAGGGAATGTATAATGACATCACAACAGCTGATCTCGGACATTAATTGCCGATCTCCGCAGCACCGGCGCACATCTTTTTCCTCGCGTAACAGAGAGGACGACCACATACGCAAAACATTTGGTTTGCTTTTGTTTCTCTTTTCATTAATTATTCACTGTAATCATCATGAAAACGACACCTGAATATTCAGCTTTCGTTTAAAGGATACGCAAGGGGTTTGATAGTAACAATTGTAATTAAACAATTACTCAATGATTTAAGGTGATCGAAGGTAATGGCCACAAATGCTAGAGTCTTGTTCAAAGGCTGTGGAGAATGAGACAGCTCTGGGCTGGACTGGGATATGGGGTTGGGTTCATTTAGGGTCTTTAGGGGGTTGATCTATTTCCCTTTGGATGCAGACACACCAGATGTGCCCCCATTATGGGGGATCAAACCCCCACCAACGAACCGTACAGTCGCCAAACGCAACCACACAACCCCATCCACAACGTCCTTTGGTGGACCTTTATCGATTTTAATAGGGTCTTTTTTTTTTTCAGAGGAAAAAATATAGTGTGTGGAATGAGGTACAACAGTGGAAAAAAAACATTTAAGCTTATTTGATTTTAACATAAAAAACTCTGACTTTACATTGATTGAATCCTGATTTACTGATCTCTCAGGTAAGAGTAAGAGTTATAATTTGCGATTTGTACAGTAAGTCTGTTTTATGGTTTTCTTAGTAATTGAATTGTAAATTACGGTCTGAGTGCTATAAATAGCTGACTATGATTTAACAGAGCATAGATTGAATTAATTATTATTAGTTCATAAAATTATTAAATATTCTAAATAAAAACATTTTGTAGATAGTGTCATAGTATAATAATCAGTAAAACATTTTCAGACATAAAAATATTTTAATTTATTGTTTAATAATACAACTTCACCCTCTCTTAAAAGAAACCATTACAATTAGCACATCTTTATTAAAATTACGCCCGCCTAAAACCTAAGACATAATTTGCAAAAATACCTTTTCAATGAAGAGGTATTCGAGATATATCAGTTTTTTTTTTTTGTGATAGTTATTTGCTGATAAATCATCGTAGTCAGCAAATGATTTACAAATGATATAAATTTACCAAAGTGGTGATTAAAAATGCCTGTCCGAACTGATGAAAATGTGCTTGAAGTGTATCTATATCCTGGTGTGTAAGCAAAATTGAAAATATATATATATCGAGGATCAAAGTGAAAACATATCTTAATTTAATACTGATGTAAAGTCTTAGATATTAAGCCCTTTACTAATGAGTCTTACTAGCACATAAATCGCTTGTAACATAAGCATGCAGTGGATGTGGTCATTTTACCACAGAGAGCCCTAGCATGGGTGAAAATGAGCAGACTATTGTGCAAACGCATCTGAACTTTCCTTTATAGTTTAAATGAGATGTTTTGCCCATTTAAGGTGCAGACACAGATCTTTGCAGCTTCTATTCATTCTGCTTCTTTGTCTAAGCGTCCTGTCACTACCCTGTTAACAGTGCTAATAGAAACTGATGAGACATTAGCTTTAATGAGCTGAGTGAGCTAAAGAAATAAAGATGAATTCACTGGACAGTCATTTTCACCAAAGCTAACTCTGACCATAATACCAATGGACAGCCACAAACACTCATTAGTACTAAATGTCCATTTCAAGTCTACACTCATAATGTTTAAGCACTAAAGTAGCCTATACCAAAGGAGAGATTACAGAGAAACTGTCAGCAATAGATACAAACGCAAAAACTAAACAAACTAAACTGTTGCTCACCGTGTGAAATTATGATTCTTTACATGCAGCGTGTCTAAAAAAAGAAAAGAAAAAAGAAAATATAGAATACAATGCTGAAATGATCTCCACACTTGATGGATAAACATCCTCAAGAAAACTGAAGTAAAAACTGAATATGTTACAGCTTGGATTTTTCACATTGCCATTTCTACAAGCTCCATTTGCAGCTGTATAGACACTCAATCAGCGGGGGAAACTATAAGATCCCTGTTGGCACAGAAACATCAGTGTGGATGAGCGTAATGACATAAGATTTCAGACTGTATCAATCAAACCACACACCGCTACTTCAAAGCCATTCAGGTGCTGTGACTACCCCAAAACACACCCCTCCACCAGTTACAACAAATTACTTGCAATCACAGAAAGTAGATTGTGGATGTGAACCAGGATGGTTCATGTGTTCTGGGTTTGCTTTCCTCTTATTTATGAATCCATACATCCCATAGGAAAGAACGAACACACAAATTAGACATTTTTAAAGGGATTGTTTCCTCAAATTTTTTTATTTTCAAACATTAGGTCCTGCCAATCCTGTATATACAGTATAACAACAACAAGATTGGACCCCATTGACTTTCATCGTATGGACAAAAGAAGAAAAACACACTGGGACAATTTTCGAAATATCTTCTTTTGTGTTCCACAGAAGTAATTGTGGTCAGACTTTTCACTTTTGGGAGAACTATTCTTTTAATTTTTGCACCGCTAAAATTCTCAG
Organism: Rutilus rutilus; assembly: GCF_951802725.1. NCBI lineage: Eukaryota > Metazoa > Chordata > Actinopteri > Cypriniformes > Leuciscidae > Rutilus > Rutilus rutilus. The sequence continues at coordinate 28,417,227 of NC_140224.1, read as the reverse complement.
CAATGTCTCAAAATGTGCGAAGCCTACAACAAAATTTCAATAGAAATTCAATTATTTCTCATCAAATTCCTCCAAGATCAAATTATCTGTAATGTGCTATCATGCTCTCACAGCTCATCTTTTACGTCATATCAAGAATATTCTTATTTACTTCTGCTTTTATTTCTCTTCATAAGAAACATCCAAAACAAAGCTGACATTTAAATCAAACATAACCAAGAACTCCTTTAACTCACCTGAGCTATAAAAAGAGACACCCCTGAGTATTAAAACCTCCTCCGAGATGCAATTTGGCGTATTTCCTCAGATAAAATCTTCATAATCAATTATTTAGCATACATATGTGTCGATCAATGGCATATGTTGGCCGTACCCTTGCAATTTTCATGTTCTCCTGTGCAAATGAGAACAGAGGTGTTTTATCATGCCTGTCATGTCATTTATAATCTTTGTAAAGATGCCTCTTCGAAGTTCACCGGGAAGTCTGAGATTTTTCGACTTTATTTTTTTTTCAACTCATGAGAACTTAAATGCCCTGTGACATTGAGAACTTCAAAGCGGCACTGCTGTAACTTCAAAGATGGTTTGAACTCTTTTTTTCAGTCTCCTCGTGATAGAGAACGTCTTGTTTACTGACACAATGCAAAAAGCCCAGCACGGAAGATGGGATTGGGGGTGGGGGGTTAGCGGTGAAGAGGGGGGCATCGGGGCAAGAAGTACTACGTACAGCGTCGGGGATGGGGGGTGGGGGGGTGGGTGGATGAGAGCGAGAGGTGGGAGAGCACGTCTAATGCATTCAAAACATAAACGGTCATGAAAAGCTATCAAGTCCCAGTGAGCTCCGGACGCACGTAAAACAAGTGCATGCAAAAAAGCCAGTAGTTGTCTATTGGAAAGTGACTTTCACATGCGTCGTCCCTGGCTGGTAGAGCCGCCGTTTGAAATGTGGAATCAAAGGGTCTGAATCCTGACAGGAGGCTGCCATATTAGACATTCTTCTACCCTTGTCCCCTAAGGTGCTTATCCTCTGGAAAGTGGAACAACAGCAAAGAAGAAAGTCAAATCTGTCTCCTCAGTCTTAAGGTGATTGCAAAACTTACATTTATGCCAACATCTGACCAAACTATGAAACACTGCTGTCTGGTTTTAACACAGCTACAGTGTTTTAGATGTGTAATCAATCGCCCTCCATAACCACCTCCTTTATTTCATCATTGGAAGCTGTAAATAATCAAATAAATAACACACATAAATTCCGAACCGAAAAGGCGTTCGACCGCGTTCCCCTTGAAGCCAACTTAATGGACAAGGCGCTGGTGGTTTTCAGCCAGGACATTATGCGTTTTTCTACAGATTATTTTCTTACAGTGTCGAGGGGACAATATTATATTAACGCTACAAAAATCTATCCTTAAAAACATTTAAAATTGTCATTATTTTCAATCATTCTAAAGGACAGGAAAGTACCCCTAATTGAAGACTCACTCAATGACATGATGATGTTAAAAGAACAGCTGAATCAGTCGTTTTAACAGATTAGAAGAACTGATTCACAGAAATGAGTCACACTTCCCATTACTACTGGGAAACACAGAAGCCTGTTCATTCATGCCGGTGTTTCCAATCGAATTAGAGCTCAGTTTAAAACCACCAAAACATCATGAATCAGCTTCACAGTTACACCATTTTTCCCTCTCTTACTCCATTGAGTTTCTATAGCAGCCAGTTCACAAGGAGGTCACGAGCATTGCATAAGGCAATGGCTGTCCGACCACATTACCTGCAACAGTCCAAACAAAGCTGAAAATCTTGCGCTAATCTGCCGTTTCACTGCAACATGAGAAAGCACCTTGTCTTGCACTGGGGGAAGTTTCATCATACAGTATACAAAAAAGCATTATGTAGCTGTAGCTTATGACTACCTGAGGATTGCTAGTCAAGACTGCTGTGTACTTATTGTATCACATCTTACTGAACAGCAGTGGGGGGTCCACAATGAATAAACCTCTGGCATGATGATTGAGAGCGTGTGCTTATTTTTTCATTTCATTTCACTGCACGAAATTGAATTTGACTTCACACTGCGCCATATTGCATTAGCTCAAAGGGTAACTTGTGATTACCCAGAGTACAATGGGTTTATTAGGGCATAATTGAAAATATAATTGTAAGTAAATTAGCTCACTATTGTGCGAGTGTATTTTGAAGCGATTAGAGCTGAGAGGGGCTGTGCGATGAGTCGAAATGAAGGAGCTAATTATTGATTTGGGAATCTTGGACGGCATTTGGCACTTCCGATGAGAACCTGGGAAGAAGGATAAATGAAAAAAAGGAAAAACTATTGTTCTGTTTTATTTTTTGTTTTGTTCATTGATTTAACAAATCATCAAAATAGCGATAACATTTACAGTAACACTTTACAAAAAAGGTCCTATATAGATAACAATGCTTAAACATAATTTAATAATCTTGGTTAATTTTAATGTCTACATATATTACCAGTCAAAAGGATGGGACTGGTAAGATTTTAACATTTCATGGTAACCAAGGCTGCATTTGTTTGAAAAACAAACAAACAAACAAACAAACAAACAAACAAACAAACACAAAAAACAGTAATATTGTAAAATATAATTAAAATAACTGTTTTCTGTTTTAATAAACTTTAAAATGTAATTTATTGAATTTTCAGAAGCCATTACTCCAGTCTTTAGTGTCACTTTATCCTTCAGAAATAATTCTAATGTGCCGATTTGCTGCTCAAGAAACATTTCTTACATTGGAAAATGGGTTTACTGCTTAATATTTTGTGTAAACCATCATACATTATTTTAAGGATTTGTTCATGAACAGAAACAGCATTCATTTGAAATAGAAATCGTTCGTAACATTTGTCTTTACTGTCACTTCTGATCAATTTAATCTGTCCTTGATGAATAAAAGTATTCATTTCTTTCAAAACAAACAATATCTTACTGTCCCCAAACTTTTGAACGTTAGTGGATGCAAATACGTATTTATGTAATAAAATATTATGAATAAACATGAATCAACAATGAACAGATTTCTAAATTAATATCGTTCTAGCTTAATAAATGCTTAAAAATGTTTACCCAATGCAACAACAAATGTAAACAAATAAAATATTATTACAAAGTGTTACCATATTTACTAATCTGACACTAAAGAGAATGGTAACCTGTATTTCTGCTAAAATTTGTAAATCCATTTTATTGTAATGCCACCAACTGTATTATAAAGGTTGGGCCTCAGAGAGTGTCTACATTTTTAATACCATACAATGACCGTAGAATGAGCGAGAGTATGTAACGTGTCCCTCAGGCATTAATCTCAATGTAAAGGTGTGAAGTTTCCAGCACTACTAGAATAGGATTAAATGACAATAGAGCACCTGAGGGACAGGGCAGTATGGGAGAGCCAACCCAGGGTGAATTACTCTAATATCTCTACATAATATCGTTTCCCACAGTGCTCTCTGTCACCCCCTCACCTGAAATATTGGTGTGGCTTGCTGTTGGCCATGGGGCTGCAAAATCTAAGAGTAGCACCCAGAAACAGAGTCCATGGCACACGGCACGATTTCTCATCTCTCTCTCCCTCTCTTTCCCACTGCCTTACAGGCCCAGGGGCCTCCCGACCCTTTTAATGTTGAGCAAATCTGTTCAAAGTTCATCCATCATCCGGGCAGCGCACTGAGACAGCGCTCCATCGGCCTCCTCTGCTGCTCCATCATACTCTCCATCACACAGTCTTTTCTTTTCTCCTCGCCCTCCAAAAAAAAGAAAACTTCAGAGAGTCCGCATTCCTTTGAGGTGAGGAGAGAGGGCGGCAAACAGCACAGCCTATGTGTGCGTACAATATCTTAACACCAAGAGTCTAAAGCGACTACGCCACCTCGGGAACCGTTTTGAAGACGTACAGTAGAAATCTTCTGACGTCACGTGGAAATGCAATTCACCAAAGCAATCCAGCTTGTTCTGGTTTACTACTCTCTGACACCGAGGTACAATATATGCCTGATGAAATTTAAGCTTACCTTCACCAAAATTTGCATTTCTGTGGAACAAATGAGTGTGATTTATTGAGACTGTGCATGGCGCACCGAGGGAAACTCGCTCGGCAGAAACAACGATTTACCATATATGCAACCTGCTTCAGAGTGGATGTTTCAATTGCAAGATCGCAGAGGGAAAACCTCCCGCTTTGGTTAAATTGTCAACACATCTCAAGACGATTGCTAACTGCACCCAAGAGCATTATATAGTTTGAGTCGGTAGCATTTTATGTTATACGCAAACAATTCTTAAATAATATTCACATATCTGATTTTGTACCTTTTTTTTTTTTACAGATATGGCTTAACAATGCTCTCTCTCTCTCTCTCTCTCTCTCTCTCTCTCTCTCTCTCTCTCTCTCTCTCTCTCTCTCTCTCTCTCTCTCTCTCTCTCTCTCTCTCTCTCTCTCTCTCTATATATATATATATATATATATATATATATATACACACACACACACACACACACACACACACACACACAATAAATTAGATTAATCTATTAGCTACAGTTATCTAATTGGTGTAAATAGAGGGATGCAGGGATGAGATCAAACCTCGGAAGACTAATTTGCCACTGATTTCCTCAAGATTTGTAGGGTTTGATAATGCCGTTTGATAATGGTTTTCAATTTATGAGTAAAATAAGGTCTGTGGTCAACATAACTTGACTATACTTAAACATTTTGCTCTACAAAGTAAATTGCACACACCCATATCGAAAACGCAAATTTTGAAGCTTGAATTAAAAAAATATGTGTCTAATATAGGTGACTAGATAAGAACATTTGGGACGTGAGTGTCTGTAATTTATGTTGTAGAACAAAGGTCCAAGTATCATCAAATTATGTTTACCACAGGCCTTATTTTACTCATAAATTGAAAAAACACATTTATAAAAGAAAGAAAGAAGCAAAATCACGAGGGAACCAGTGGCGAATTAATGTGCCGGGTTTCTATATACTTGGCAACTAATTTTAATTTAGTTTATATCTACTTTTTCATAGGAAAAAGGGTTAAAGCTTTAATAAAATATGCCTACTGAATTTCAAACAAGGAACATATACAGACAGAGTTAAGGATGAAAATAAAAGGGTTAATTTGGAAATAACTATTATTATTTTTTCATGTATACTCCTGGAGTCTCTGAGGCCCCAGTTAAACTCAACAGATCATGAATGTTAAAGCTAATCTCTGAGGTTGTAAAAATTCTGGAAACTGAGTGAAAAAGAAAGGGAACTGAACAGACAGAGGGTATCAGGTGGAAACAGACAGAGAGAGAGCGAGAGAGAGGGATAAAGAAAGATGGAGATGGAGTGAGAGAGGAAGAGCGAGAGCGAGCACCCAGATGGAAACAACGCACCTTGGCCTGCCTGACACAGCCCTATTACCATAAACTTCATTTTTCTCCCTGAACACTCAGTAAATAAGAGCGGGAATAAGTGAACAAGCCCATCCGGCGTTTCGAGGAGAAAATGGGAAGAGAGGAGGAGGAGGAGAGGAGGAACGGGGGAGCTGCTGAAGGACTCCGGGCACAGAGGAGATGCCTCGTACAATCGAGCAGGTCTATAATATCAATCAAGCATGACTGGTAAATTTTCTTTCTCGTGCCCGTGTTGATTTATCCTCAGCCTCGCAGGTAATTCAGCTTCCCTCCAGAGACCACGCACACTCGTTCCTTTCATATACTTCTTTTAGCTCCCTCAATTTACATATGAAAATAAAACCCCACTTAAAATAAGTGTTAGGTTCCAATCACTTCACGGTGGTTTAAAAATGCAAAGTTATCTAAGGACACAAGAAGAAAACAAAACAGTTAATAAAGTGGGCTTGTGTTGAATTCAGATGTACTAAAATGCTAACAAGTGATGTTGCTTTCAAAGAAAAATAGATTCTTATAATTTGATCTCCAAATAGGCAACTAAAAAACGTATGACCACAAAGTTATCGCTGGCTAACAGTTGCATCAGCAACAGGCAAGTGGTAAATGTCAAACGTACTATCACGATTAGTGCTCACTTCAAAATGTCAGACTTCAAATCAGGTAAGGCTACTGGGTGAATGTCATGTTACTTACAAAAAGAAACAGCTCAATCAACAATCAAAATTTAAGTTGTTCCAACTCCATATGACTTTGTTTCTGTGACAATCCAAAACCTCTGTGAACCAAAGGAAAATACAATAAACTGAATATTGTTGACATAACTGGGGTATTCTAACTTTAAAAAGATGCAAAAGTACCATAAAAGCACCATAAATGTAGTCCATACACCTCTTGCACTATGTCTTATGAGGCCATATGATAGATCAGAGAAGCAGAGGATCTCAATTGCAACAGATTTATAAAAATATAATTACTAAAAACAAAGAAGATAATTCTGAAAACAAGAATCAATGTAACAGCTACACACATGTTAAGACAATACAGGACAAAGGGAAGAACCAAACTGAGGGCTTACTGTAAATACATGGCTGAATGAGGAACCAAAGAAGACATAGGTGAACATAATCAATTAAACGAGTAACCATAGAAACAAACTAGCAACAGGAACTAAACACAGGAAGCAAACATGGGAACTAAAGGAAACAAAAAATTCCACAAACAGAACATAACCGTTACAATAGATCTGTGTGAGAAACAAAAAACTGTTAAACTTGATATTTGGATTCACAAATTAATGATTTAGAGAGGTTTTGCAAACAAGCTCAACTGATTAATTGAAAAGAGCCAACTGAAAAGAAGGACTTTTTTCATGAATACTCAAAGGAGAGCTAGAGAGGATGTCAACATTTTCATTTCAAATTCAAGATTTCAATTTAGGTCTTTTCCTGTATGACTTTAGAAGACTCGTAATAGTCATGATTTAAAACCCCAAAAAGCATGTCACTAAGAGAAATATTTTACATTTAAAGCAATGCCTTTAAAAAAAGGACAAAAATCAAACCACAAACTACAAGTCCACATATAGACTCACTTTCGTAGAAGTTAATTTACAGCAGAACCTCGACACTGCAAACGCAGCACCCCGCGGAGAGTCACGGTAAACCCTCAGAAGCAACGGTAGAGCACCGCTGCAGAGAAACAGGTGTGGAGGACGCGGCCTCTCTCACAGGAGTGCTAATACCCATTGGCACAGCCTATGCAGAAATGGGCCGCACAGCATGGCACTGCGCTCAGCCGCAGCGACGGGGAACAGCTGGTAATGAGGGGTGGGCACACAGGGGGTGGATATGGGGGTGTTGCAGGTTGCAGAAGCCACATTCTGGCCTCCTGCTTCATCCGAGCGAGTTCTGAAGTCATCCGGACCAGTGCAGCTGTGTCACCAGCCAACGGCACATTCGGTCTGACAACAAATGCCCCTCCCTCACTTATTCTCCTGCGCACAATCTAAAACCTCTCTGTTTATTCCACCACTTAGTCACTACTCATACGATAACTTACCACTGTAGACATGGTTTTGGCAAAATGCCGTACTACTAACAACTTCATTTTTAGCAACCATTGGCATAAAAAATAGAAATGAATCTAGAACCTTCTGACACCTTTTACAGAAAGTTTTACAGAAGTAACCAGACGTGTCGCGGTCTTTTTTTTATGAGAAGGAAACCGTAGCCGATCTGGCTCACTTGGGACTCTAAGCGATATAAGACATGACCAAAAGGGAGGAAACGCTCTTTAAACACTTATTTCCAAACAGTTTCCCTTCTCCTATCTGTCTTCCTTTTTCCTAGCCGCCTTTCTTTTCTCAAAGATACTTCCTCGTTTCATGCTGCTTTCCTTCCCTTTTCCCATCCGGTCTCTCTTTCTTTTCCCTTGTTGCCTTACTTACCTTTTATCTTAATCTTTCTATCCGTTTTTTTTGCTGCTTTCATTTCTGCATTCCTTGCATTTTCTCCTTTTGTCCTTCCTGTCTTCCTTCCCCTTTTCATCGACACCTCCTTCCTTTTCCTTCCAGCCTTCCATGCCTTTTTTCCTTGATGCATTTCTTGCATTACCCCCTTCTTTAATTCCTTTCTAACCCTTTTCCTTCTTTCCTTCCTGTGTTCCTTCCATTTTCTTGCTACCTTTCTTCCTTCCCTTTTTTCCTTGATACATCCTTCCCATTTTTCTTCCATCATTCCTTCACTTTTTTATTACTGTCTTGCTTCATTCTCTTTTTTTCTGTCCTTCCTGTTTTTCACATCTTGTTCCACTTTTTCCTTCATGTCTCCCTTACATTTCCATCATGACAGAATTTTCAGTTTTAAAACAACTGAGCTGCAAAAATTCCGGCTCAATTTAGCTTACCAAATTTTGACAATGCACAATTTTCACTTTTTTCCCTCACGTTTTCTTTTTTTAAATATGAAAAAACTGATGGGGCACATGTCCCCTCAGATTGATTTTAAAACAATATAGAGAACTAATTAATCTGGGGCTGCACACATGTCTAGGTACAGATCGACAGTGTGTAGATCTATTGGAAGACTTCTCCACAGGTAAAAAAAAAAAAAAAAAAGAAAAGAAAAGAAAAGTCATTAAAACGTGTTTTCCGGTAATTGGTTGAGTGGGCCAGGAGCTAGAAATACTCGACATGTGAGGAATGGAGCATGCTGGTCATGTCCTAGTCCTATAGTGCGACATTGGTTAATAAAAAGACTCGTGTCACTGCAGGCTACCGGCGATGTGTGTTTCACCCTCCAAAGGTTTAGTGCACCAGCAATTTATCGGCCGTAAGGCAAAAGCCACTCAGTATTACCAGCCTCCCACACCCCCTCCCCCAGCCTCCCTCGATCTAAATGAATGGCATGCAATCCATCGCCTCGGATCCATTCAATTTCAGAGGGTTTTCAAGCGCAAGTCATTTTCTGCACTTAATATCACGAAAGAATGTTCAAGAGAGAGGAAGGAAGAGAGGGAAGGGGGGCTGGAAGGAGAAAATTTGGAATGTTATGTGAAGACTGACATGACAGATTAATCTTTGATGGCGACAGAACATATCAAATTACCTCTAGCACACCTGGACACAAAAAAAGCGATGTTTATTGGTTTTGATCACGTCAGGGGGTCCACCTCTAAAGACAATTTCACCGGGCTCGTGCTAATCCTGCATGTTTGGATTGGCTGAGTCCATAATACAAAGATACAATCTCCACACAAGCATAAGACTAAATTACTTCCAGTCAGATGATTATTAAAAACACACTGCCTTCCCTGGATCAGACTTTATCTCATCTGGCTAAAATAGACAGTTGTCATCTCGGACAAATTATATGAAAATGAGGTGAGATAGCGTCTGTTTGATCTGGCTTCCACAAGCTGTTAGAGCAGTAATTCCTGCCCCAAAAGAAGGCTTGTTTACCACACATTACATGAATGAGGAATGAATGGCAAATTAGCTGTGTGAAAAATGAAAATAAGACATTAACAGTGTGAGGATTAGGCACGCCGTATACATATGTATGATTACAAATTAAAGGCTTTTCAGCTCTCCCCAAGTCCCAAATGTAGTTTTCAATGAAATGCATTATGAAATTGAATATTATTCAGGCACACACACACACAAATGAGCAGACACACTAAAGTATCACTCCACGACCTCTTGGCGAAGTCCTCTCAGAGTCTTTGTGACTGCACGAGGGGGACAGAGGGAGGTCTTAAAGGGTGACTTTAAACAGGGTCTTGTAGCTGCATTAAAATTCTAAGTATTTAAGTAGTGAGTATAAAGGAGGGTCCCGCGAGCCTGATCTCTCTAATCTACAAATGGCTCCTTGCTATTAAACTGCTAATTCTGGGGATTAAGGGATCCCCGAGAACACAATCCCCTTTCTCACTTTTTTTTTTTTTTTTTTTTGTGAGTTTGCTGAAGGTGTGGGTTTAAATATTAATGAGCTGGGAAAAGAAAGGTGGGGGGAGCAGAAATTAGAGGTGTGGAATTTCACTGAAAAAAAAAAAACGTGAATGCTGTTTTCCTCCCATACAGGATTTGCGCAAATAACAAGTATGTGGATGAAGAGTCTGCTAATTAAAGTATCAAACAAAACGCTCACTCATTTAGACAGCATTTAGGAGGACAATTTAACAGTCTAAACACAGAAAAAAAACAAGCACACGCACGTGAAGAGTAGAAACACGCCAACAAACGAACTGTGTTCACTGCAACGAGAACGGTCCTGCCTCGCTGGCAGCTCAGAGAAGCAACAGCATTAAAATTTAAATAGCTAGAATGATGATTGGCCGAATTCTAACAGTTGCAGAGCACAGCAAAATGATTGCTGCTTCTTTCTATTTGTTTCTGGTCAGCTGCTCTATCCCGGTTGCTGCGGTGGGTCCCCGAACGTACACTGAGGTCTGTCTGCCTCTCCAACAAGCTCCGAAAAGGTCAGACGTGTTTCAGACCAGCATCTTTAACTTGGGAACAAGCGCTCGCTGATTTCCTGTCCTCTCGCTGCCATTTTTAAACAATTGCATGATTTAAAGTGAAAGAAAGAAAGAAAGAAAGAAAGAAAGAAAGAAAGAAAGAAAGAAAGAAAGAAAGAAAGAAAGAAAGAAAGAAAGAAAGAAGGAAGGGGAAAAAAGTATGAAGGAGGGAAATGAAAGAATGAAAAATACACATTGTGCCATATTGTCAATGAACTATTGAATAGTACCTCACAACACTGACAACAGCAAATGAAATAATACTGTTCTTGATACGGACAGCAATAAAAAAAAAACTAGATTTGCATTTCCTGAAGGAAATACGAGTGCTTGCAAAGCAGGAAAAGAATTGCGTTAAAGTTTTAGGCGTTGGATCTGCGTAAATGAAATGGTGCTTTTCTGTTATAACGACAGTCAGCAAGTGTCTTGTTTCATGTCGGCTGTGTTTGAGCCATCAACACACAAAACAACATCGTTTTAGCAGTGAAAACGCAGACATAGATGGTTAAAAAGAAAAACATTCAGAAAACAGTATTATACTTAAGACCAATCGTAATAAGTCTTAGTAAATACATTTTCCACAAACCAAAGGTAATCAGTTTTGGTCGAATTCATTGAAGAAATGTACAGTTCAGGGAATTTTTTTTAATTATTATTCATATAAAAAGTAGAATGACGTAACTAGAATGTTTAAGGACTATTAATGCAGTTCTGCCTTGCAAGCATAGCAAAAGACATGCAAAAAAAAAAAAAAAAGTTGACTTAACTTGCTTAAATTATAAGGCAACTTGCTGCACAGATTTTTTGAGTTGACTCAACTAAAACATCTCTATAGTTGAGTTGACTCAACTATAACATCTCTAGTTGAGTCAACTCAGTTAGTTGAGTTGCCTTATAATTTTAAGTTAAGTCAACTTTTCTTTTTTTACAGTGTTTGTATGTTATATATGTCATGCATTTAAAATGGACAATAAATCACAAGATACATATTTCTAATAGGACTGCATTATATATAAAGTGTATATTTGCAGTGTCTTTAAGACAGTTTAAAACATCAGAACAAATCACAGACACACACCTCTCAACTTTTATAACTATAACAATTTTGGTGTTTGTAAAGCAATTCTAATAAGGTAAAACAGCCATTTCCCTGATTGTCTATCACAAAATGTCACAGGCGACTATTCATTTAGAGCCGGCGCTCTTTGAGGTCCCATGATCAAAGGATGACCCCATACAGAGCCTATTCATTAGGATGGCCTCTCCACCTTATCCAGTGTGCCAACACCGCTTCATGTTCTAATACTGAATTTCTATGCCGCTGCTTTTTCCTCATTACAAGCGCTATTATGAGGTATCTTTGCTTTGGAATCCAATTACTACACATGACATTAATTCCGACATAATTACCTGTGAGGTGCAAGCAGGGCACATTGAGGTGAAGTCGAACGAACGGGTGGCGAATGAGGGTTCGTGTCTAATAGGACAATCATTTGGACTAAATCTCATTATTGAATTAATGGAAGACGCTTGTTTGCAATCAGGCAAGAACAACAGGGCACGTGCTTTTATTCAATTAGATGTGCTTATGGGTGAAAAGATCCTCCTCTCAGGAGAGGCTGCGGCAGTGTGGATTCGCTGAATCAAAGGACTGGTTTGAGGGAAGTTGCACGGTTTAAAAAAGGCGCTCAGAGAATCCTTAAATCAAACAGTGAAAAAGTGTTTTTCCATTCACTTATTTTTTTTTTTTACAGAAGGGAACGGTGACGCACACGTTGCCACATCATTCTGTCAGAGATGTGGGGAGAGCGGGAACACGGCAGACCATTTCCATAAAACCAGCTGAGTAATCAATAGATCTCCAGTAAATGTGTGTTCTGCTCCAACCTGCTTTGAAGTTTTGGAAATTTATGAAAGTTCAAATTGATATGTTGATGGAAGAGCAGGATCTGACTGATCAAAATGGGAATGTGATCAATTTTGATCAGTCAAATGCAGTGATGTACAGTAAATGGTGACTAGGATGTGAGGATAAACACCTGTCTGTCTATTTAGGCTGTGTTATGACAGGCTGACATTTCCCTCATTTCAGAGATATGTGAGAAAAGAAGGGTTTATTCTTTTTTTAAGCTTTTTTTTTTTAATTGACCGCTTTCAGTTTTCATTTCTTAATAGCTCAAAGACCTGAAACCAAGATTTTAAAATTAAACATTGCACCTCCAATCCAAAATATCACACAGCTTATAGATCAATGTTTTATTGTTCGTCACCAGAAAAAAAAATTCTAGTTCAAGTTAAACGTGGCGTTGAATATATTTTGCCTAACAAATAAAAAGATGACTCCTAGTGTGAGATGCTAGTAAGCACAATTTACAATCCAAACAAATCAACAAAAGCAAATAGCAGCTCTGCAAGCTTGTTACTGAACAGTCGGAAACCTTCTGAATTAAATTAAAGGGATCCTATTATGCTTTTTCACGTTTTCAACCTTAGTTAGTGTGTAATGTTGCTGTTTGAGCATAAAAAAGTCCACTATTATATTATTTATTTAATAGATATTTTATTTAATAGAATCCACTTTTCAAGAACTACAAAGACACTGTTTTTTCCACAACTCATTTGTTTGACCTTCCAAAGGCTGACGAATTTAGAGTGGTTAAAATTTATTTTAAATACTGTTCCTGAACATTATAATCCCGATGTTTATCTGTGCGCTGCACATTTTACGGAGAACACAATCCAGGCCACACATAAAATCCTCTCCTGAAATGGAGCAATTTCCACTTTTATCAGGACAGTCTGTTGTTGGATCACAACTTGTAAGCATGTCTTATTATTTGTAGTTGCGTTTTCTCTTAACAGTTCTAATTATAAGTTTTATGTTGTTGCTATACACTCTCCTGCTACCCAACATTAGTGTTGATATAGTGTTGTTTGTTTCCTATATCTTTTGTAAGCTCTCGCTTTTGTAAGGCTGTTCACCGCCCCTTAGGAAATTAACCATGTTTTTGTGATCGATTACTGTTTGTATTGCCATAGTTTTCTGACAAATATCATGATTAAATGGTGCATAACATCGTATCTATAATGTAGCCTATAAGAAAAACACACCACTCTGAAACGTCCTGTGAAATCCGTGCTTGCAAAGTCCATGCATGAAATCCGTTCTACGTGATCCTCTTGTTTGTTAACAATAACATTGTCAGGGTCTGAATCGGGCTCGAATTGGTTTGAAATTGCCGCTATCCTTTATTTACACTAGAGTAGAGCTCGAAGTTATGGAAGGGCGGGACAAATCCAGAAAACACGCTAAGCACTGGACCAGCTAACCAATCACAGCACATTTCGGAAGGAGGGGCTTCATCGAAAACGACACGTTCGGGACAGACTACGGAGAAGGGAGCAGTAATAATGTAAAATATGTGAAAAATGTAGGTTTTTTTTTTAACAATCAAGCATGAAATCATATTCTAGGACACCGGAAAAAACTGATTCAAGACTTCGTAAAAGGGGTATAAAAGGACACCTTTAAAAGAAAAATGGAAGAGGAAGACTAGAAAATATGTAAAAACAACTAACTTACATTTTTAAAAAGATTTAATTAATTGCAAAGAGGTTTCCAGGCCTGGAAATAGGCCTCTTATAGCTCTAATCACCGGTGCTCTTACAGAGAAAGAACAAGATGGTAACAGACTGATTTCACTGAAAAATATCCTCCACCGACTTGTAACAATTAACTTGAGCCGAGAAGAACAAACAGAAAAATTGTCTGAGGCTGCCATTGTGTATCTCTCTTTGACCAGGTTTCTGCAGCTCCTTCCTCAATGCCTCGAGCATCTGTCCCGTTGGTTCCCGCTTGCTTTCTGCTCTCAAAACCAAACAGTAGGATATTAAAATGGCTTTTAGACAAACATACCCTAACTGAAAGCCTGCAGATAGACCCCATTAGGCCAGTGGAGCAGTCAGCTAGAAAAAAGAAACCTCAGTTGGCCTTGTGAGACCTTCTGAGTGTGGTGAACTAGTGAGTTAGGTGGCAAGCACTAAAAGTGACATATAGTGGCCTTTCTATTTGCACTTGGCTAAATGACAGCAGAGGGTATTTTACACTGCATTGCGTCTTTCTTCGAATGAATCCAGACATTTGTAACCATAATTTAGAGACTGACCATCTAAAAGGCATTTTAGATGGAGCTGTTTCCCAACAACATGTATATCTTGCACTAAACACACACTGATATCAGTGTAAAAGTTTCCCTACTATTTCCCTCGAGTTTACAACTACACTATCATTCAAAAGATTTGGACCTGTAAGTTTTATCCATTTTATTTGATAAAAATAAGTAAAATAATAAATACTGTGAAATAGTATTACAATTTCTAAACACTGTTCTCTATTTTAATATATTTTAAAATGTAATTTATTTCTGTGATGGCAACAATGAATTTTTGATAGCCAATGTCACATGATCCTTCAAAAATCAGTCTAATATGCTGATTCAATGCTCAAAAAACATTTCTTATGAAAACATTTTTTTTTTTTTAAACCATGATACATTTTATTTCCCAGATTCTTTGATGAATAGAACTTTCAAAAGAATAGCATTTAAAAAAATAGATACCTTGAACAGTAGTGTATATAATGAATGTTATATAACTCACTCCTGTTCTATTTTGTCTCGTCATTGTGATTCTTCTTTGGGCCATTTTTTGGATGTTAAAATACTTTCTCCTCTCCCAGTTTAATCATGAAACACTAAGGGTGAGTTAACATGGGCTAAATTGAGGCAATGTTGCATTTTCTTCCTGTTTTGGCTTGCTTTCACAAGGTAATATTTCAAAATGGACCAAAATGTGTTACAGCGACAGAATTACATCACAGTAACCCAAATCTTGTGTTTCCAAATATCCATCAGACATACATACACATCAGATGTCTCTATTGGTTGATTCACTGAGTCGGATTGAATTTTCACCAAAAGCAAACCGTTCCAGAGGTTGCTTAGTCTAAATCTGAGAAAGATAGAAGCTAGATTAGCAGCTAGATTGACACCAGAAGATTAGATAATTGTTATATTCATAGCACTATAATGTGCTATTCAGATTCAGGTGAAGTCTGCACATAACACACAAGTTAACACACACACACACACACACGCGTGAACTGAGACACGTCAAGCTGTGGGAGTCCTGGGAACAAAGGGGCAGGGAATAAAAGAGCCAACACACTTCAAACAGCACATCCCCTTCTGCATGACCTGTACATGCCAGAGAGCAAAGACAGAGCGAGAATGTGAGAGAAAGATGGGAGGGAGGGTGAAAGAGAGAGAAAAGCATGCGAGAACTGTCAACAGGAGTTGAGGTTTTCTCTCGAGCGTTGTCTTGTAAAATTCACAGGGAATTGATTGTAAGTTTGGTGCTTGTGCTCTGAGTGGGCACAGGGTGTGAAAACGCTCTTATTTCTCCCATTCTCTTTGACAGTGTCGCTTGATTTGCACCATAAATCCCCTCAGATAGGTCAATAACCTATAACGTTAATGTCAGTGTCCTGCCATTAGTTTTACAGTCTGTGTGTCCCCTCTGTGTCTTAATGACCCATGGCTGGCAGAGCAACAGCTGTACCTGGATCTGTACTAAACTCTACACCCCCCAAGAGCGCTTCCTTTATTCGTCCCTCACCCTGAGCTGTCCAGAAGTGTCATGCTTCTCAAATTGAAGAGGAACATCCCCTTATGGATGTCTGAGCTATGTGGATTTTGAATGCAACATAAAAAACAAACAAAAGGGTAGGTTCATTTAAAAATGAAAAATCTGCAATCACTGACTATGTTTACATACACCTTCATAATGCCATTATAATGGGATTTTGGCAATATTGCGATATATTCAGGATATTCATCCTGAGAAGAACATGATGTGAAGTGTAATCCGATGGCAATCCGAATCCAGCGCCATTTCCTATGTTCAACACGGCTCCGAATATCATCCAATATGCCCATAGAAATGTGATTTGCCTTTGACTTAAGTGGATTAAAACAATGGGCAGTAACACACCTACTGTATGCAAGTTCATCATTTGTGCTATGCATTGGGGTTTGTGAATAATGGAGGTAAAAATAACCACACTTCTCAGCGAATAATCAGAACCACCCATCAATGGAACACAAAAGAACATATTTTGAAGAATGTTCCACCTTATTTTTCCATCATTGTGAAAAACAACATCTGACACCACTGACTTTCATTGTATCATAAAAAACAACACATTTTCCAAAATAAAATAAGTCATTTTCCAATATTTCTTCTTTTTATGTGAATGTGACACCTGGTGTACACGACTTGATCAAATCTTGTTTTGAAAGGGAGTTACGGATAGATTTCATGTCATTTGTTGTTAGTAAATGTGTCCTATCCTTTTTGCCACTTGTTTACTATCTAACAATTCAGAGTAGGTCTGAGTTGTGTTCCGCGGGAGAAAGAAAGCCAAATTGGTTTCAAAATGACATATGTAAGTGTGACATGTGAATAAACAGAATTTTCATTTTGGTGTGAACTTTTAGCACATTCAGTTTCGCAATTATTGCAGTTCAAAAAGTGATCAGATTATCTTATTCAAAAAGCTACGCCCTCATTAAAGCTCTTCCGCTCACATTTACTACAGGATGTGCCCTCGGAAGACGCAACGGCCAACATCCCCCTTAATAAGTCAGCTGTCCGAGCGTGCTGATTCAGGAACTCTTTGAGTAATTATGCCCACTGTTCAACGTTAATTTCACACTCTCTTTCTCTGCGCACCGCTTGGCTCAATGGCCGGAGGATGCAGAAGCCCTCTGCGTGACCTGGCTCCTCCGTTCTTGGGCCTGACCAAACAGCGCTATTGATCCCTGGATCCGAAGCTCTTCCCGCTGCGTCTGGAGCCGGGGGGATCTGAGGGGGGGGGGGCACTGATCTCTCGCACTTCACCTTTCATTCCCACAGTCCATTAGAAAGGTGTCAGGCATTAAACTGTGCAGGGGATAATGCCTTTAAGTCACACCTTCAGAAAGAAGGAGAGCGGAGGAAGACGAGAGCGCGAGAGAGAGGAAGATAATGGAGCGTCCCTGTGATGACCTTTTTCTTGGGAAACCCTGTGTAAACACAACTAATGTAATAGCAAAGGGTGATAAGCGTGAGCAACCATGTCCTCATTCTGTTTCTCCTTCTCTTTCTCTCTACTATCTGCAGAACAGCATGATTCTCTTTTGCGCACAGATCCCTTTTGTAGTCAGGGGAGAAATCCCTCTCCTGCTCTGCTGTTTAATGGTCTTATCTGCAGCGAGGAGAAGATTAGGCCGTGACGGGCGTGTAAGAGCCAGCGTGAGGCGGCAGGATTACACATGGCGGTGGGAGGAGCCGCAGGGACCCGTGGGCCGTAGTGAGGACCTCAGGGGATCCTGGTGGTGGATGGGAGGTTGTAGCTGATTCTGATAGCTGAGGTTGTGTCCGACCATGATGCTACTGCTTCACATATTCACTGACAGATGAAAGAAAAGCTGGAGAGAACAGTTGCGCGGCAAGTGAGTGGATCTGTGTTCTTCGTCTTCTCTCACTGTAAATTAATTATAGCGCCTTCCTTATGAGACAGTTTAGCTAATCGCAAAATCAATCTTTGATGAAAATACATATATTTTTAAATTCCATTATAAAGTAAGGCATTACAGTGTTATTTCTGTAATATTTATATGCTACTTTTTCAAAGACTGCAACGTTCGTAAGCAAATCTTTTATCACTTGTTTCTGCAAAACAATATATATATATATTATTTACATAAAATAACCGTTTATGTATTTTTGTAGTGCCATATAAAGGGTTAATTCTTCAAAAAAACTATTGTTAACAAGGTAAATAATACACAGAATACACTACTGACAAACAACTTAGTAAGCTATATTCCTGGCAGCTTTGATTGGCAGGGCCAGTGTCACCCTGGCCCATATTTGATCTCGCCCATGGGAGAAAGAAAGAGAGAGAGGAGAAGTGAGATGAAGAAAGTGATTGAGTGAGGGACAGATGAGGCCAGAGCGGATCGCATTGGATGCTGAGTTGTTGGCAACCGAGATGACAATATTGCACTCGACTTAAAAATACAAACAGCCAAGGGGTCAACAATAATGACTTTACAGAAACCAAGACTTGCTCGGCATGCATTTGTAAATGTCACGGCTGAAAATAGCTGCTGAACAGAAAAAAAAAAGAAAAGAAAAGAACAAAGGATTAACAAAAAAGATTGTGTTACCGTAGGTCATTCTGTTAGAGCTACTGTCCCACAAGACTGAATAAAGTTTTTCTGGCCGTCAGACGGCGGCTGGATGAAATCAACACACGGTAAATGTTACAGGACCCACATTATGCAACTAGAGAACACAGATCAATTAGAGTGGTGACAAATTAGCGCAAGCCTTTCATTTAGCAACATGACACCGTCGGCAGCCGCTCTCCTCTCCGAATTACATGGCTGATAGACGCTGCTTCCGAAAGACACAGCTTGATTACGCAACGCTATGAAGGAAAGCATGGCTTTTCCTTGGTTAACCTTATGTATCTATGTGAACAAGTATAACGCTTTTTTTTTTTTTTACGGCACATTTTTGTAAGCATGCATAACTTTTAGCATTTGAAAACAATTTCAGAAGAGGACTGTGACTATATTAAAATTTACACCAAAATACTTTTGGCAGGAAAATATTAATCAGGGGCTTACAGTACATGGGCTAAAATCACACAATGTACGGCCACCCTACAGACACAAAAATACCAGTACATTGGAAGCAATACATATTTTTTTTTGTTTATATTAAAATTAGGGTAGAATTAATATCATTATATATGGTAACACAGTGTCCTTGTTACACATTACATGTAGTAACTATAGTATAAATTATCCATAATTACATGCAACTAACCCTACAACAAACCTAATTCTAATCCTAACCCCATAGTAAGTACATGTAGTTAATTAATGTTACTCAGTAATGTATAATTACACTTTAACAAGGACACCATCAAATAAAGTGTAACCTTATATTTTTTGTGTTGATATTTAAATAAAGGATAAAACAAGCTACAAAATATCAATAAACGTTAAATTTCAGATATAGTGGTATCATGACCACCCTACAGAAAACGAACGATTTGGTGATGTGGAACACACAATACTATACCAGCAGCACAGCTCATTAAAGGTAAATGGCAAAGGTTGTTTAGGGCTAGGCCTTGCTAGGGGGGCATAAAAATAGGCCAACGTGCCGTTTCAAACCAAACACGAGCTCTATGCTCTTCCATCTCTACACATGCTCGTTGAAAAACAAGTCCCTTGCTCTGAGCTCTCACTTATTTATTATTGAACAGACACAGCAGCACTTCTCTCCCGTCTTCCTCTGCCTTTTTCATTATCATGCTACTGTAATACTATCATTAAATCAATAATTGTTCAGTAGATTCACGGTTCACACTGTCCTTATTGAAAGTGTGAGGAAAAACAGTCTATTTGTCCACACGCATTCACACCTTCTCATCTACTCTGAGGCCAGAATTTTGAAATAATACTTCTGAAAGCACACACACAAAGCGAAGAGCTATCTGTCATCAGAAATAAGCGTCAGTCTGCCTGTGTGAGCTAATCAGTTACAGGATGTCTGACAGGGGTAAATTTTATCTCTCTTCTCACCCGGGCCATCAGAAAGTAAGCTCAGATTAGATTAAGCACGTCTGCGAGTTTCATTCTAAGAGAATATGCCCCTGTGGCCCCCGTGACACAGCCTGTGCCGTCTGCGTGAGGGTGCGCAAAGGCCCTCTGTCCCGCGCTGGGCCGGATGAGACTGGAGTGATGAAGGGGAATGATTAATGGGCAGTCGGTGCTATCAAAGAGCACAGCCAGCTCAAAAGATGAGAGATTGCTTTCTGACGATCATTAAATCCTGGTTGCCACATCTACGAGTGCGCACTTTTCATCTGGCCCCTGACGGGGAGAGAGGGAGCACCGTGTGACCAAGAGAACGGGATGTTGAACGGGGAGCAGGTTTATGGTGGAGGTAGATTTCCTGTAAGCTAAAAGCCCATTTTCAGCACAGTTTGACATTGCCAGTGTCGTAGGATCTTTCTTTCATCCCCTCACCTCCTCATTATTTTCAGAGGTGCAAGTAAGGGGCCGTTCAGAACGACGGTATCGTGTTTATAAAAAGTTGACATTATTTGTACTAGATGTGGCATCTAAAAAAACAATAGACACGTTGAAACGATCAACGATGCCAGACTAGCATGTTAAAGAATATATTTAATAACAACTGAGATACACTCAAAGTGACAACAAAGATTCAACGTGCCATTCAGTATGAGGGTGTCAGGTTTATAAAAAGTTATAAAAGTATGAAGTTATTTCTACTAGACGCGGCGTGATGCTAAAAAACATTGAGACGT
Source organism: Rutilus rutilus (assembly GCF_951802725.1). Taxonomy (NCBI): domain Eukaryota; kingdom Metazoa; phylum Chordata; class Actinopteri; order Cypriniformes; family Leuciscidae; genus Rutilus; species Rutilus rutilus. The sequence continues at coordinate 28,396,299 of NC_140224.1, read as the reverse complement.
AGAAAAATCAATCTCGCACATTTAAATTAAACAAAAAACCTATTAAAAAAAGAATTGAGATGGAAAATAGACACAATCTGTGCCTTTCAGTGTGAGGGTGTAAGGTTTTAAAAAAGTTGAAGTTACTTTATGTTATGTTTATGTTGAGATGCTAAAAAAATGAGACGAAATTTGAAATTATCAAATATGTCAGTCTATTAAACAACAGAGATAGACAAAAAAAAAAGGGCATCTAAGACTCAAAATGACAAAAATACTCAATGTGTCCATTAGTGTGACAATTTAAAGGGATAGTTCACTCAAACATTTAAATTCGGTCATCGTTTATTTACACTTCTGTCAATCCAAACCTGTATTATTTTTTCTTACAATAAAAGTCCAACTATTTTGGACCTCGGTGAGGTCCCATTATAATGGATAAAACCATTACTTTTTTTTTGTATTTTTTGATACATTTTTGATTATTTTTGGGTGAACTATCGTTAAAAGCGTAACTTTTTACATGGAACAAGACGTTAAAAACAACGAAACGTATACGAATGGTCAAAGTTATCTGTCTAGGGCATAAATGGAGACAAGATTCACACGAAAAGACCTCTAAAACTCTCCACTCATTGAAAATGTGGCAAAAACATGCCTTTCTACTAGTTGCAAGTACAATAATGGGAAACTACATGTAGCTTTAAGTGATGTAACCAACAAACAAGTGCTGTGAAGGTCTATCAAAACAAATACAAATAGAAAAGCATTTAAACTCCTCTATAGGGACTTAATAATAAAGCGGTGAACATACATCCCCTTTTCGCTGTGTGAGTTTGAACACTCCCCATCAGTGAACTGAGAAATTGCCAGAGCTATGCAGAATCAGGTCATATGATCCTCTGTCCTCAAAAAGAGCATCAATACTATCCATTCTGAACAGCCACGGCTGATACTCATCTCCTCCAGGACCAGCACTGCGGAACAAGGCCCTTCGGAGTGGAGGAAAATTAAACACTGCTCCGACTGAAAGCAAATAATGCAAAGCAGTAACTGAGCGAGAGAAAATCTGTGTATGTATTTTGGTGGAACAGATAAACTTAGAGGAAGTGTAGGAAAGAGAGAACGAGATAAAAGGAGGAGACAGGCTTATCGCATGCTACAAGCACACCGTCTTATCCCAGCAGGTCCAGGGTTGAGGAAATATGGAGAAACAATGGCATAAAGGCCAACCTGATGGGCGGCAGAGACTGTACTCACCCAAAAGTACATCATCATTTCGGTCAGGGGCAGGTGGGCACTCACAGATGGAAATCGGATGAGGGGTGGGCGCAGTGCTGGCCGCCTGGATCAGATTCTTGGTGCTTGAAAGTCCTGTGCTCTTCCCAGATCAGTCCAGAAAGAAGAAGAAAAAAACGAATTGAAGCAACAACTGTTGACACTATAAAAAAAAAATGTACCTAGTCAACAGGAAAAAGAGGAATAGGCAAAGGGGCTTCTGTCTCCGCTCTTCAGTTTCCTTGCACTTTCCACTCTTTCTTTCTTCTTCCTATAACCACACAAGTAGCTTTCTTCACGTCACTCACTCTGCACGTCTTCTGCCCCGTGTCGTTCTGTTCAGGGTCTTATTGGCGGGCGGGAGAGTTCTAGAGCGGGCACTCCAGGAGGTGTTTGGCATCTGTTCCCAGCATTCCTTCAGTGAGGCTGTGTTCCTCCGCAGGGAGAGGAGTCCATTGACACTTCAGGCACTGATACAGCCACGGAGCAGCTCAGCATCCGAGCACTCGCAGAGGAGAGGGGAGGGGAGCTGCTGCTGCTGCTGCGACGTCTGCCGAGGGAAGCCGGCTAGTGGTGAGGATTGAGAAGGCTGTAGGAGCGGTTCTTTCCCCTCGCTTGGTCTCGACGGTCAGCTGATGTACATGAAAAGTCATGCAATGTGACAACGAGGCAACAAAGACCCGTCGGAGGGGGGCAAACGGGGGGAAAAGCGTAAGTAAACTAGGTAGGGCGAGTCGGCGTGCAACGTAATGCCTTTTGCTCTTTCTTGTGTCTTTTTTTTTCTCACCAATCTTTTTCTCAGTGATAGAGAGGGAGCGGAGGCAGGGGTTTCGGTGGGAGAGGGGCTTGCAGGATTCCAGCTGTGGTTTCAGCCAATCAGGAGTCGGAGTGAGCCGGTGGAGAGCAGGGGGAATCGCTTGACAGGTTGCGTGCCATGAGAACAGTGCTGCTCTTTTTGGTAGCTTTTTTGGTGCGTGTGAGAGCGCAAGACTTGTTTGTGCGTGTGTGTGTGTGTGTGTGTGGTTTGAGCATCTAAGTGCATGCGTACACAGCCACGCGCCTTTCGGGAGGCTGGGTGGGTGAGGGGGGTTACGCTGCCATTTAACATCTCAGCTGTCTCAGCAATTTCAAACCCACACCGCCAACAGGCAGCTACAGTGTTCTTAAATATTAACCTCTGCGCTGTTGCACGTTCATATTTGGATTTGAGAGAATGCTAATTTTGCTCACGGTTCATTTCGATTAGAACAAAGCATGTCAGGAGTGACACTGTCAAAGAGAGTTCACATTTCCCATCGTGCTTTGGAATATTTCATCTCTGCCGTAAATCAATGAAAGAGTTCTGATAAGATCTGGTGTAGCCTATTAGATAATTATAAGTTTATTATATATTATATAACATTGTATATTAATAAATACAGTTTTGCTCATAAATGTACATACCTCCTTCTGTAAAATGAATCTAAGAAAAATTAGATCAACTCTTATAAATTAAATCATTAAACAATTTTTTTACTGCTCTGAAGAACTTTTATTAATAACAGTAACTTGCAAAATCCCATTTTTGTAGGGAACATTTAAATATTCAACCCTTTTTAACCATTTTTCTTCTACACTGTAAAAAATTTCTAACCCTCCCAAATCAAAAATTTCAAGTGACCGATAACATCTACATTTTTTCAATTGGCCCAAGTGAAAATCTGTAAATTTAATTTTATAATTTACAGAATTTCACTTGGGCCAATTGAAAAATGTAGATGTTATCGGTCACTTGAAATTTTTGATTTGGGAGGGTTAGAATTTTTTTACAGTGTATAGTATCATACTGAACTGACCGACAGCTTCAGTGATTATAAAAGGAGCGTTCTTTCCTTGCTTTGTGTAATTCAGTCACAATTTGAAGAAAAGGTTTAGTTTTTTATGAGACTTTGTTATTTCCTAATTAATTTCCTAATTAATAATTGTAATTTCCTAATTTCCTATATTTTCCAAATATCAGGGAGTGGAAATGGCTAATAAGTCAATAAGTGCTCCTCTGCCGCCTTCTACTGGTTATAGTGGTAATTTGATGTCTTTTTTTAAATAAAAGTGTTTGTTTGCCACCAAGTTAGTTTTCTTACATCTTTAAACTTTTAGTTTTACAAATAATCACATTAAAACATTTAAATGAGATAATATCTAAAGCTTTGAAGTTCTGAAAAAAGTGTGAAGCACTTGAAAGCCCTTGGAATGTGCTTGAATTTCACTCTCAAAAGATTGTACGAACCCTGAGATGAATAATGTAACAAACAACAACAACAACATTCGATTATTTCTGCCACAACACCATATTTACAGTTAGCACAATATTACGGACAAAAGTGTTAAACAGGATAATGTACATCATTTCATTTATTATTTAGTCTTGGTAGTTGTATGTAACTATATGTTATGTTAAATAGTTTAGTTTGGGTCGTCCCAGCCAATAATAACATGTGTTGCATGTGATGGCGGGACTGAAGTTTAGGGAGTGAAGCTCCGCTTCCTGAACAATTAAGAGGCTGCTAACTACAGAGCATATGGGTTGAGCTTACGTCTAGCTCCCCCTCGCTAGATGTACAGCAAGGAGGAGCGAATGTAATTTGGGTTTAATGGGTGGAGCTAGAATGTCCAACCACACCCTAACCCTAACCACAACTCTATCCCTCCACCCCATTAGGCGTCCAGAGAGGTATATATTTTATATAAAGAGATATACCTTAAAGTCTTGACTACAAAAACTCTTTTAAACATTTTGAACCATATTGTCCAGAAAAAAAGAAGAATAGTTTACTGAACACATGTTGACCTAATAGCAGGATATGTCACATTAAATGGGTACTGTTTTCACAGTGGAATCTACCTTTAAACAGACATAGTTTCATAGTCAGCCAAAAATTATATTTAGCTGAAAAATTCTATATAAAACCAATTAATGAAACAACAAACATATCAAAATTAACAATGTGGGGCAAAACAATTTGAATTAATAAATTGTATACAATTATTAAAATACTATTCATTTTTATCAATTTGAAATGTGACACATTTGCACAATTGGACTTCTTTTAACTCACTCAAAACCATAGTAACTGAAAGTAAACTGTGTGACAACTAGCCCCGTTCTCCCCTAGTGTTGTTGTTCTTTCTGTGATATTCCTGTCCACTCCATCAGCATTCTGTTTTCTCCCACTGCTTCTCTTTCTCTCTCAAACCCAAAACATTCTCTCTCTGTCTCTCCATTCCTTCTCTGGCACTATCTGCACTGTTTTTCCCCAGCATGCCGAGGGTGCTGCATGTTCGGGTTAAGCACTCGGAGGACGACTGGCCCTGGGGACGTCATTTTCCATTACAGAGACAAGAAACCTTTTCTCTCAGATGAAGAAGGAGGGAAAAAGTCAGAGCCCTGAATTGGTTATGCTCCTTGTCGTGTTCTCTTACTCCCCCGACTCGCGATTCGTTTAGTCAATTTTTAATGCCGGCGTTGTGCAGTACAGTTGTCAGTTGGCCCGATCCATGGGTTTGATCTCCATGTCTCGCCTGATCTTTTTCCAAGCTTATGGGCTTGCGCGGATATGTGACGCAGAGTCTAAAAATGTGGCACAAGCTTGTTAACGGTCACATTTTGCTCTGATGCAGTGCAAAGAAAGAAAAGGACAGATAGATGGAGGAAAAAAAGCATCAGATCAGATGCATCGCATGCATTTAGCGCAACCACTCACTTTATTCTTCCACCACACACAAGCACGCACGTCTCACCCTGCCTGCAGCAACTAACGCCCTCTACGTCTCACCTGAGTATAGTTGTCAATTGGCCTGAAGTGTAAAGGTGGTATTTTTCTTCTTTAAGCAGGGCAGATGGGCAAGGTTTGGTCTGAGCAGGTCCAGACTGAGCCGGTGGCCAAGCCAGACTGTCTTAATTAGGAGCCGGCCGCTGCCAACGGCAGGTGAACACATCTGGGACGCCATATTGGCCGCAAGCGCAGCAGGTCTTGGAAATAGTGCAAGCCTTGGAATATTTGACGGGAGCAGAAACGAGCGATTCCCTCTTTCTTACCCCCATACTACAACCCAAAAGTGAGCAGCAATACATCTACATGCCACACAGAGTCAAGCTTCCACGCTGTGCGAGCCTGCCAGATATTAAAAGTCTCTGTCTTTGGAGGTTTGCGTTCGTTTTGCGTGCTGCCAAGGCCCGCGCAGCCCCAGAGTGCTATCAATTACACACATTCTGCTGAAAAGCTGAAATTCAGCTCTGAGCGCAGTCTGACAGGATTCAGCAGTATGTGCACGTCTGTGCAACGGCTATTGGACGTTCACGTTTCCTTTGTCCCCTGTACCTGCCCTCCACTGCCTTTGTTTGGAACGAAGATGACACAATCACAGCGTGTCGCTCTTAAAGCACCTTATAATGAAGTCGAGTCCTCCCTTCTGTGAAGATACACACACACACTTACTCTTTCAGGCATGTTCGCCCCACTGAGCTATACCTTCCTCATCAGTGCTTTACCCAACGTCATCATTTCTGCCTCCATAAACTCAATGGAGCTGCATGCTCCTCTCCTTCTCTCTCAACGCACTCCCTTCCAATTACCGCGCCATTTCATTTATTCATTAACCCAGCAAGGAAATTCGAGGGAGAACTAATTCAAAAACAACCGCCCTCCATTTCTCTCCATCTGGTGGGGAGGCTCGATTCTCCAAACTTGTTCAAGTGGCTTAATCTGGTTAAGGTGCAGTTTAGCGTCTGCAGCGGAGTTTGGTGGGGGGGATTGAGGAACGGGTCGCAGTGCCAGTCCATTTTCATTAAAAGCACCTACCAATGACCAAACGGTACTGGAAGTGACATGCATGGAAGTATGGCCTAATCAAAAAAACAAGCGGATAAAAGGCAAGGTGACGTTGCACTTGATTACAGAGGCATTGACTAATTTACTTAATTTGTCAAAAAGGAATGTGGTTTGGAACTGAGGTAGAATTCATTTATAGTGATTTAAGTGGTAGCAAGCGAGCGCACTTAAACGCTAAACGTGCTTTGGCTATTCAAAGCATTGTATTTCCAAATGCCATTAGCAGAATTTCCTATCTCCAAAAGTGGAGAGGAAAATTAAAGTTTGGAAAAAGTAAATGTTGGGAAAATGTAATAGCTTTGGGCCTTCCAGCTACGCCGACCATTATTCAATCTAAATAAAGTAATTTTTTTACAGCCAAAAAATAAATAAATAAAATCTACTCAAATATATAATTTATTTATGTTGCTGGCAAACAAACAAAACAACCTTTTAATCATTATACATGGCTACTTATAAATGTCAGTCATTGAAGAATTTTTTTTTTGTCAACAGAATAGTGTACCAGCATTTACCAGCAAGGGATAGCTGGGCCATGATAACTAGCAAAACCCTGACCCCTTAGTAAAGACAAACTAATGTTTTCGAACACGTGAAACACTTTGTCATTCAACAATAAAGATGCAAAATGTTTAAAAATGTCACAATGTCAATAGATATTTCATGTTAATTTAAGCAGCATGCCAGTTCATGAATGGTAAAGAATATTTGTGCTTTGCCATAAATTAAAAACAGTCCTAAAAAATCATATTAATAGAAGGGACATATTAATATCTTAATATTCCAACCATAATCAAATGATGCTACATTCTCTCTGAAGAAAGCAGTTGAACTACATCCAATTCTGCTGCTAAAGTTTTCATCTGAAACATGTCTGCATGCTCAATTGGGAAAGCAGTGAAAAACAAGTTACCCTCAGAGATTTATACTTCTGATCCTCCAAATCCTTTTTTATCTTAATCGAGTATAAGCAGTAAATTGCTCCAGCTCTGCCTCCTCCCTGTCCTTCCCTGCCTGTATGCTAATATTGTTTGACATATTTCGGAGGAAGACGGAGCATCAATATTTATCAATTCATAATAAGACAGAGGCACTGACATGCGCTAAGATTACAGTTTAATTAAAACTTGAGTAGCCTACTAATATTCAGTTCTTAAACAGACACATCATATGCCAATGCATTATCTACTCATTTAGATCTTGCATCATTGAGAAAGAAGATAGACAGGGAAATCAGGAAGGAGAACATGACATGAGCCTGCAAGATCAGCCCCATTCCCTTTCCACTGCTGTTCTCTGTGGTTTGGTGTAGCTGTCAGAGCAGAAAGCTAAATAACCCTAGCCATCATTACATATTACTATTGAGTAATTATATAACTTGTAATTATGAAAACTTCACTGAATGTGCCAGCACAACTATGTCCCCTTATATGTAAAAAAAACAAAAAAACAACAAAGGAGATCAAAAATCACCTCTGGTAAATGTTCTGGCCATCCAAAACACAACTGATGCCAAATCCCAAATACCAGTGGGAGATCCTAAGGTGGCAAAGGGAGCAGAGAGGCAGTGCCAACCATGCCAACAATCTGGAAAACACAAAGAGGGCATCCACTTACCAGTCTTGTGACGAGGGGCACCCCGAAATGCCAGAAGTGATCGTTCAGCAGCCCACTGTACACTACGTTTCCAAAGAGAGCAATGCTTCCTGTTTTACACAGCCCGTTTCCTGGTTTCGTTTCTACAGAAGGAGAGAAAAAAGACATTTGGAATAGGTTAAATAACAATATACAATGACTAAACAATTATTAATAATACACAATATTACAAAAGAGAAGAAGAGTAAAATAATGAAGCTACAAATAAAGACAAAAAATGAAAAAGGAAGGAAGGGAAAAAGAAAGGAAAAAAGGAAGGAAGAAAAAAGGAAAGAAAGTATGGAAAGGAGTTAGTAAAAAAATAAAGACAGTAAGAAAAGAAGTAAGGAAAAACAAAGAAAGCAAAAAAGGAAAGAACATTTGATGGAAGGAAGGAAGGAAGGAAGGAAGGAAGGAAGGAAGGAAGGAAGGAAGGAAGGAAGGAAGGAAAAGGAAAGGGTGGAAAGGAGGAAAGAGGAAAAACAAAGGCAGTAAGGAAGGAAAGAAGGAAGACAAAAACAAGAAGCAAGAAAGGAAGGAAAACAAAAATGTAGAAGAAAAAAGAAAGAAGGAATGAAGAAAGTATGGAAAGGAGTTAGTAAAGAAATAAAAACAGTAAGAAAAGAAGTAAGGAAAAACAAAGAAAGCAAAAAAGAAAAGAACATTTTAAATGTAGTTGTGATGGAAGGAAGGAAGGAAGGAAGGAAGGAAGGAAGGAAGGAAGGAAAAGGAAAGGGTGGAAAGGAGGAAAGAGGAAAAACAAAGGCAGTAAGGAAGGAAGGAAGGAAGACAAAAACAAAGGAAGCAAGAAAGGAAGGAAAACAAAAATGTGGAAGAAAAAAGAAAGAAGGAAGGAATGAAGGAAGTATGGAAGGAAGTATGGAAAGCAGAAGGAAGGAAAAACAAATGCTGTAAAAAAATATAAGGAAGGAAAAACAAAGGAAGCAAAAATGGAAGGAAAAAATGAAAATGAAGGTAGGAAGGAAGAAAAGAAAAGGTGGAAAGGAGGAAAGGAAGGAAAACAAATGCAGTAGAGGGCAGTTCACACAGAACGAGTTTTTTCATTCCTCTGTGCAACTTTTCCATTGTTTTTTCAATGCAAACATGAGCTAGACGGACGCCTTAACTGTTGCACTCGTGTCTTTCGCAGTGTCTTGCGCATTACTCAGCATTCTAAAACCCCGACACTAAAGTTAAAATAGTTTAACTAAAAATAGTTGAAAGTTTTAACCGCGTTCTGTTTGAACCAGGCCTACGAAAGGAAGTAAAAACAAAGAAAGGAAGGAAGGAAGGAAGGAAGGAGGAAGGAAGGAGGGAGGGAGGGAAGGAGGGAGGGAGGGAGGGAGGGAGGGAGGGAAGGAAGGAAGGAAGGAGGGAGGGAAGGAAGGAAGGAGGGAGGGAGGGAGGGAAGGAAGGAAGGAAGGAAGGAAGGAAGGAAGGAAGGAAGGAAGGAAGGAAGGAAGGAAGGAGGCAAAAAAAAAGAAAGAATTGTATTTTTTTTGGATTCAACATGATCTCAAATGTAAGAGAGACATAAATATTTCTTTGACAATTTGAACACGTCCATAAACACTCCTCCTCTCAGCTGTTTAGTGCCCATCAGTCTGTGTGTGACTGGCATGGTGTGAGGGGAAGTGCTTGGCATGTGATCAACAGTGGGGTCAACCTTGCTTACACAGCAAAGCAAACTAACAGCTGCATTGAACCTCCTTTTGGTAACACACACACAGACACACACTATGATCAGTACTCACAAAGACAAAAAGAAAACATGACTCTGACATCACACATACACCATATCACATCAGTTCAGCAAAAAAAAAAAAAGAAGAAATTCTCCATTCCCCCAGTCTTGGAAAGCGGTCTCAGGGAAGCGCGCGCGAAGATTGCAATGTGTATTAAATTATTCCCTATAAATGCCAAGTACAGCAAAAATCAGCATTACGCCTCAAAACAATAGTGAAGCGCATATTGTGGAGCGCACCACAGCAAGCCATGCATTCATTATTGAAAAACAAAAAGTAAAAAGGCCCATTAAAATGTCACTTGTGCTCTTTGTGGCTGCGGCAACACATGAGTTTTAGTGTTATAAATGGGCCTTGCGTTATTGTTTATGGTGGCTGCTAGCCGCAGGCTACCCGGCGGTGACTGTAAAGTCCACGGATCACACACCACGAGTCTCCAATGCCGCTCCCTCCCTCTCTATACATCACCCCATGAATATTCATGCCACAGGGCCGTGCTCCAGCCAATCGATCACAAGTATAACGCATTTATATCCATGATACATGTGGCTGATTTTTTGGTGTATAGAAATAAAAAGATATGGCCTAATTAGCAATAAAACAGCCGGCGTGCCGCTTCGCCGTAGATTTGGAGGCCGAACGGCGCTCCTGCTCTTTTTGCAGGTGATGTAATTCAGAGCGTGCCGGCGCTGCATCACAGGAACGTGCCCGTAAGGTGAGACTCGATGCGGGGACGGATGGCTGTCACTGTGTTTGAGGCTTTCCTGCTGTCTGTTGGCACCAGTTGAAGCTCCTTTGGCATCCGCGGGCATGTTTCTCACCACGTCTCACCTGTGATTAATTATTGAAATCGAGATGAGGATGCAGTAAAGTAAAGCTGCACTGACATGCTACACTGCAGATACATTACAACAACCCCCCCCCCCCCAGGCTGCTTCACTATCTCCCTGTCTCCTTTTCTTCTTTTCCCCTGTTTTTCCCTCATGCGCTTTGTCTTTAAAGCCCCCCTCTCTCACTCTCTCTCTCTGACAACCTTTCCTTAACTCACTCTATCTCACTCTGCCCTGCAGTTTGGCAAATTTGACAAGAGCTTTAAAAACTGAGCGAAATGTCAAAGTTGTCATAAACAGTGTGTGAGATAACACTGACATAAATAGTGGGCGATAACAGTTTGATTTAAGGGAGAAAAGAGTGTCATCACATCTAAATCTGCCATCAGCGCATCTCGGCCCAGGGTTTGTCGGGTCGTCGCTGCGCGCTCATGCAGATGAATGGAGGATTAGGTTGAAACTGAGACTGTATTATCTCGCGTTTCTCTGCAAGGATGACAATAAGCACCGTAAACGATCCCTGCCTAATCTGTTGGAAAGCACCCGGCTTTCAATCTCAAGTGTGATGCGAGAGTGGAGGATTCTAGGTTTTCCACGATAACATAATAAGGGAAGAAACATACATAGAAATCTACAATATACAATGGCTCTATAAAAGTGGAAATAATATCCCATTACAGAGGCTTTAACTGAAAAACAAACGTTCATGTATGAATTGCATTAAACTAAATATTCTCAAGTTCACACAGCTGTCATGGCAGAGGAAACAAAGATGCATTGACAAATTCCACAAACGTTTGGGTAAAAATATCGACTTGCCAATTAATTGTGATCCTCATTTAACTATCTCTATATCGATTTTTAAAATCCCACAATAGATCTCTTTATTCTAGAGTTTCCTGCACCACTTTTCAGAGGCAACACAAGCAGCCCCACAGTTAAATATATGATCCTATGGCAAGAGAAGTCGTATTTAACCCGAGTTTGGTATCTGAACTGAATGTGATGAGATCAAAAAGAATGTGTACCGCAAAATTATAGCATGAAAATGCAATGCTGAGTTCTCGTAACGTGCTGCACAAAATACAGTGTAACAAGTGTGGTGTGAATCACGAAAAAAGACTATAATGAACTGGTTATTTTTGGTGAATAAAAAACATACAGCGCAAATAGGGAAATTCAATTCATTACTATTTTTTTTTTTTTTAAATATTGCAAATAGGTAGGTCTGATTCACAAACAAATGAATCTAATGATAGTAGATTCAGAAAGAATCAGAAATAATTACATGAGTCACTGAATCATCCATTCAACTGATTCAAATTCGGGAATGAACCACATGACTGTCCCTACTGTATAAAAGCACTCACAATCTTGCTATTTTTTTTTTCCTTCAGCACAGTTTTGATGATTTGTTTTGCTTGTACAAGTAGGTTTGCGCAAAAAATCTGTTTAATCTTTAGCATTTGGTTGTGTTGATCTGTTAAATAAATAGCATTTGAACTGCATATAGTTTGGAAGGATACAAATGTATCAAATTAGAAGGGTCCTTGTATAATTTAACCAAAATAGATATCAAATTAAATATTGGGTTACACTTATTTCGATGGTCCACCTTAGACATTCTACAAACTATAAGTAACTTTGCAACTACATGTCAACTAACTCTCATTAGAGTATTAGTAGACTGTAGTAGACTGTTAGGTTAGCGTTAGGTGTTAGGGTTCGGGTTAGTAGAATAAGTTGACATACAGTTGCAAAGTTACTTATAGTCAGTAGAATGTCTGTTGGGGGAGCATCAAAATAAAGTGTTAGGAGATATTTAGCAGAGTCTACTAATACAGAGTTAGATTGCATGTATTTGCAAAGTTAGTTATAGTTTAATGTCTAAAATGGACCATCTAAATAAAGTCCTAGCCCTAGTTCCACTAACATTTAAAAGCCAGAAAGTGCCCATATACTGTCATTCAAAAGTAAAATGTAATATATTCCTATGTTGGCAAAGCTGAATTTTCAGCATCATTACCTTATCATCATCTTCAGTGTCACATGATCCTTCAGAAATCATTCTAATATGCTGATTTGTTGCTCAAGGAACATTTATTATTATTATTATTATCAATGTTGAAAACAGGTGTGTACACATTTTTTCTGGATTCTTTTATGAATAGATAGAAAGTAAAAAACAACAAAAAACCAGCATTTATCTGAAATAGAAAGTTTTTTTTTTAATAAAATAAATAGAGAAATAAAATAGAATAGAACTAATAAGTGCTAATATTAATGGGTCAAGTGTTGATGAAATAGATGTGTCTTTAGCCGTTTTTTGACAAAAGTCAGTACGAATTTTTTTTTTTTTGTGGAAAGAATTTAATACTTTTATGCAGCAAGGATACATTAAATTGATCAAAAGTGACAGTAAAGACATTTATAATGTTACAAACATTCTATTTAAAATAAATGCTGTTTTAAACTTATTTATTCATCAAAAAATATTGTGTTTAGGTTTGTTCTGGTCCATGTGTTGGTGATAGTGTGGTTAATGATAATGACAACAATGATTATGACCTTGATGTTCCACTATTGTGAACCTATGAAATGCTAATGATATGTCCTAATAAGACTGATTGACAAATTGTATGAATAAAAAAAAAAAATCTATATTTGTGCACTAATTCAATTACCTTTCTGGGCCAGTCTTCCCATGACAATATTTGCAGTGTCCAGGCTACATGACACCTTATGAGTTGGGTATTTGTGTGTTTGTACACATAGTCTCTCTAGACTTCAGGAAGGCGGAGGTAGCGTCTGAAACAGTGGCAGTATGCGGTTATTAATGCCTTGCGTCCCTTGCAGCAATGTCTGCCGCCACAGCTTCATGCTGTATTAATCAGAGCGCCGGCACGGACTGCCCCTCCAACTGCACATGATTAAGTAGGACTGGAGCAGTGTTTAAACAGACACAGCCACACTCCCCATTCTGAAACAAGGCTTTTGAGCATCCCCAGGGTACAGGAGGGGGTAATGAATACATCGTTTGGAGAGGCGTTGTGATGCCCTGGAGAGGGCTCTGGAAGAAGAGGACTTCTTTTTCTCCAGCCCTTGTGAATCAGGCTCTGGCCCAGAAACAGGCAGGATGGAGCAGCCATATGGACAGGCTGGTGTGGCTGGTGTGTTTGGGTTGGACAGAGGTCCTGACAGAGCTGCCCCACAGAGAGGAAGGGCCAAGTCCGCCGGTCTAGTTTCAGAGCGATGCCAGAACAGATCCGGGTCAGTGTGGCTAATGGAAGCACAGGCCCAGGACAGGATGGCCACTGCCAGAGCTAGAGGGCTTGTGGGAGGAAGCTTCCAGCCGGAAGAAGGCAGACATTATGTCACTCCTGTTGCTCATTTGGCAATAACAAGAGCAAGAGTTTGATATTTTGCAGTGCAGTGGGTAGTTATTTTTTTATAGTGGCCCCTAAAAGTATTTGGGCACTTGTGCCACATCTAACAATGTATGAATGTCATTGCATTACACAGCAAAATATCAAACCAAGTGTCATCCTTTTTAAAGCAAGCACACTTTTCAAGCAAAACATTGTTTCAAATCGTAAAACCAAACATATATACACATGTACATATACATATATACATGTACATATACATATATACATGTACATATACATATACACACACATATATACACACACACACACACACACACACACACACACATACATATATATATATATATATATATATACACACACACACACACACACACATACATATATATATATATATATATATATATACATATATATATATGTATGCACATACATACATATATGTGTATGCACATAGAATCATGACATGAAAAAGGCCGGATCATGACAGGGAAAAACAAACATGTTCTTCGGCAAAGAACTAATACAATGCAGATAGTCTGTATGTACGTGCATTGAGAATTTGACTTATCTGTATAGAACCCAGCAAAAGCGGGGGAGGGACTTTTTGCACTTGAGCGAGCTATTGACGAGAGCACTAAATAAATACAATGTCATCAGCCGAGCACTAAATATGCTGAGGTCTCCAACCTGAAATTAAAAATCAACCAGAAGGCAATATTGATGGAACAGGAGAAGCGATAAAATCGGGCAAAATGAGCTTTTGAAACTTTCTCCCTGCCATCGTTGGGAGATGATTGTTTGTGGGGGGATGCCGTTCTGCCGTGTGATAAAAAATGACTTGCGCCCGCTGCTCGTTTCTTTGTTTCCACCCTTTTGCTTTACGATTCTCCCATGTGCAGAGTTTTGCGATGGTACGGCCCGGCATAATTTATTAAAATATGAGTAAATCAATGGCTGATGTCCTTATAGATTACTTTGAAATCATAAAAGAGCCTTGACAGGAAATGCAGTGTAATACAATTTAATTAAACTGCATATCCTCCCCCTGTGCAGCCACCTGATTAAAGTGGCAGTCAAATAAAACAGCATTTAATTGGCATACAACACGAAAGCTGTTTGCATGTTTATTTAACATTGCAGCGTATTAATAAAAAATTAGAACCCTAATTGGCCTAACTTGTGCAGGCAGGAGCAAGCTCCTGGCTCCACTTCTCCCTACAGTTTAATGGACTGTGACTGAAAAATAATCCTAGGCTAGTTTAATATTTCTGCAGTCATACTTGATGAAAATCCCTTCTCCCATTGGCCAAGAGCCACACATTAAAAAGCAATCATGGATACCTGGGCCTGCTGGTGAGAATCCCCAGTGGAAAGGACCACTTGGAGCGGCCTGGCAGAGAGAACTGTCCCGGCAGGGGGAGGGTGAGGATCATTAGTGCTTTGCATATCTCCAGTGTGCCATTCCGCAGGTTCGTCCCTAGCCAGCTTCTCCCCCTCAACACTTCAGAGCCCCATGTCATCCCACCTGGCATGTCACCAGAGACAGCTGGAAAGCCCCCTCCCGTGTGCTCTCTCTCTCTCTTGCACTTGCTTCAGATTTGTGTGCACGGACCACCAAAATGAGTGCTGCTTTGATCAGTGACCAAACATCTCAAATGAGCTGAGCAAACGTCCAGCCCAATGAGACCCTCACTGTCCCTGCTACTGCAGTTTCTTTTTTAAGATTTACAACAACAGCCTGGATATAGTCTATAGTAAAGGAAAAATGGATATTATATTATATGATAACTTTACAATACGGTTTCATTAGTTAACATGACATCATTTTCAACAAAAAAACTTTTATGCGGTTTGGCCGGTCATTTACATGACAACAACTATTTGGGGGCCTGAAAATGCAAACTTTTGAATACGGATTTCAAAGTGAAAGTTTTTGAAAATGATACCATAACCATCTCCATGTAAAAAAAAAAAAAAAAAAAAAAAGCAGCAAATTTGTGTATGCGTATTACCTGTTCAGTCTATAGGCGTGTAGTGTTTCTTTACAAAGTGACATCGCCAACTACTGGCCTGGCATAATAACAGCGTTTTTGCAGATTCGTGTGAACGGGATTGTTTTGACAATGCAAATGCAACGGAAAACTTTTTAGCACATCATTATGGTGCAAACGTACTCTAAGTGAAAGGAGAAAACAAGGGACAGGTGGAGTTAATCAATTAACAAATTAGGTACTATGGAAACAAATGGAAACATACCTAGGAACCATGACAGCTAATGAACAGGGACAATTGAAACAAGTACTAAGCCAGGTAAAACTAGGGAGATACAAACTAAATAGAAACCTCACGTGACATTACTATTCACTGAGAAAAAACCCAAATAATAAATTGATAATCTAAAGTTAATTCAAAGACATTACTTTATTTCCTTCTACTTTATTGTGGCAGATAAACAATAGAATAATTCTCACATGATAGAATAATTGACAATGAATACAGACATTTTCCTCGGGACAAACACCCCATTCTTAAACACGTATTCATGCCACTTCGCATGAAGACCTCTGGCACCCTCTTGTTTAAGCAAGAATGCACAACAATCAACAAACAGACATGTCTATCCACGCAGCTGAAATGGCTGGATACAGAGAAAAACAGAGAGACATAGACATATTTCTGACAGCTGTACTGTATCACTCCCCAACAATCACTCAAAAGCATCAAAAAGCACCTTCCCAGACTTGATTCATTTATATTGTATAGCAAGTGCTGCAACTTGATTTAGAGGGAGAGAAAACACCAGGAAAGAAATAAGGCTAGCTGCAAGTGTAGTCTGTATGCTAGTGAGGATTCTTTCCTCAAGAAGACTGGAAATTTACCGCTCGTTCTTGATCTGCTCTCTTTTGTCACCCACAGCTGCCAGAAGATTCCCAGGAGTCAAGAGTCACACAGTCTTCGAGTTCAAACTCCTCTGTCAGTTTTCATTTACTGTCTGTGTGTGTGTGTATGTGTGTGTGAGAGAAAGAGAACTCTGAGGATGACAGTAACTGAGAAATGAATGTTGTAAGGTGACGAAAGCATATATTGAATCTAATCGCTACTGGATTAGGGGAATAAATAGTGTGTGACAACATAACCAATAGTAACAATCCCCTCAAGCCCCTGCCCCTTTTGTCTCAAAATGAATTGTGCCCCACTCTGATAAATGTAAATAATAATAATAATTATTATAAATATTATAATAAATAACAATACACGTATACACCATTGCCACTAACAATAATAATAATAATAAAAAAAATAAAAAAAAAATAAAAATAATAATAATATATATATATATATATATAATCTAAAAACATTTTTGGTGGAAGCATTTGGCGGAGGTGAAGCGGTAGGCGGAGTTTCCTAGGCAGCGCTACACAGCAGTTCGCCGCGAGTCTTCAAACTACACGAGCAGCCAGCAGGTAACATTAAAGGGTAACTAAACCCCTGGTCAGAGCCTGACTCCACCCACTGGCAATATTTGAAAAATGCTGGAAAAAAGGGCAGACCCCAGCGGAGATAGAGGGGACGAACCGAGGGCGGGGCTGAGCGGGGGGGGGGGGGGGGGGGGGGGGGGGGCGTGCACCTGAGACCCGCAGTGACGGATTAATTGACAGCTGCTGTCAGACTCTAAAATGGAGAGTGACTCACAGGGTCGCAAGACGACGTAAAGTACATGCATCTGATGAGTTTTATCGAGTTGATGTCAATAGCACGCGCTCTGTAGGCATATTCATATTTTGCCGCTATGTGAAAAAATCCAGCAAAATGCGCCGGCGCGTTTGTCGACCCCAGAGGATTAACTTTAGCCTAACCATAAATTGTGATTAAAATATATATGATCACTCACATCAAGACGCCGCTGCGGTGGTGGAGTCCATGCAGGAGGAGCAGCGTTAGGCACTACATCGCTTTTCAGCACGAGCTGTGTGGAGAAGCCCATTTCTACCTCTATTGCGTTGGAGAAGCAATCCCGCGTAAAATTCAGGTTGCACACTTGAGCTCCACTGGCACCTAA
Organism: Rutilus rutilus; assembly: GCF_951802725.1. Taxonomy (NCBI): domain Eukaryota; kingdom Metazoa; phylum Chordata; class Actinopteri; order Cypriniformes; family Leuciscidae; genus Rutilus; species Rutilus rutilus. Next base: position 28,378,512 of record NC_140224.1, on the reverse strand, counting down.
TTTCCAAGTCTGCTGGAAAGCTATGCAGTCCAGCAGTGCTGTTGCAACCAGCAACACTACACCTACGTACCCTCCTGACCACTGTACTAAATACAGATAAATCTACGCTAACTTGAAGCTATCCTAACTGATGCAATACTATGCGTGGTAGCTCGTACCAAGGGAGGGCGTGGTGAGCTGGAACCTGCTTACGTCACGCAGTACCGCTTACGTCACGCAGTACCGCAAACACCCAATAGGAAAATTCAACTGCAGTAGCCACCGTTCAACCTGAAGAGGGCAGCATTCAGACGTTTTTACACCATATATTGTAGAATTAAAACACTTTATACCCAAATGTCAAAAAAGTTACTTGAATCAATGAACAGCACTAATAAAGCCCCATTCTTACAAATCATTAACTAAAAAAAGTTGGTTTAGGGTTTAGTTATCCTAATACAGAAAAGTTACATTTATCCTACCATGCTACTGTAAAAGTTGCGGAAGCATGCGAGTTATGCTTAACTAATAAAAGTATAACTTGATTTCAGCCGCATTCTGAGTCTGACAATGTCATTCATTTTTAACCAAGGCCATATAGCAAGTGTTATTAGCTTGGAGAAATACATCTAGTGAAATGTAATCATAAGTCCATGTCCAACTCTAAATTGTAAGGAATTTATATATTTGATTTTGTAGTAACACTTTACTAAACTAACATGAACTAACCATGAGCAACACCTTTGTTACTGTATTTGTTAATCTTAGTTAAAAATAATATAACTGTTAATTGTTTATGTTATGTCACAGTCAGTGCATTAACTAATGTTAACAAATACAACTTTTGACTTTAATAATGTTTTAGTAGGCTAAATGCTGAAATTAATATTAACTAAGATTAGTAAATGCTGTAGAAGTGCTGTTCATTATTAGTTCATGTTAACACATTTAACTAATGAAACCTTATTGTAAAGTGTTACTGATTTCATGATAGCTAAAATTTACAACCTCAACAAAACTAAACATGAATTCCTCATAATTATCTTCTTGATTCACACTGTTTTCACACTGTTTTGTTTGGTAAAGTAAATAATATTTAGTAATATTATCATAATTTCCCTATTTTCGTTCGATATGTTATGCATTCTAATTGTATCAACGAATTTGCATAGAATGCCAAGGAAAGAAAGGATTTAAAAAACAAACAAACCAGGAACTCTTCTTTTTTCTTTTTTTTTTTGCCCTTTTTTGTCCTTCCACCCCTGCCCCTGAGGAGGCCTGTGCACGCCACTGCTCATCAGTGTATGGCTACTGTTACTTTGCCTGCTCTCTCCTGAGTTATGTTGTGTGGATTATTTATTAAAGACTTTTGAATCATATCATCTTTGTAATCTGTTCTTAACTACCATGGTGTGACAATTAGTATTAGCTTAACAAAGTGACTTATTTCGCTATAACAACTATTCCTGTTTGTGATCGGCAATATTTTTAAACATGTTTTTGAAAGAAGTATCTTATGCTCACCAAGCCTGCATTTACTTGATATTTAAAATGCCCCTATATTAGGCTATTCTAAAGGTTCCTAATTTTGTTTTGGAGGCCTCCTACAACTGGTTTACATGCATCAAAGGTCAAAAAACACTTTCATTTTCTCATAATATACATTGCACATCACCACATTTTTCAATAATTCTCAAAAGGCTCGTCAAGTATTTTAGTAAGACCGTAATAACGTGAGTTAGCTGGTTAGCCGGAGGCCTACACAATATAAAACACGTATTTTGAATACCCGGTAGAAAATATATTCATCAATAATTAATCATACTTACAGGTTGTGATTCTGAGGAGCAAGTTGGTCCAAATAAAGTGGGTACTGCCCCATCTTTAATGGATAAGTGTTTTGTAAATCCCATTTAGACCTCATGGAGGTTTGAGAAGCAATGGTCAAAAGGTTGTACTACAGTTGTATCGCTGTAGGAATTTAAAATGTTAGTCTTCACATCCTTATCCTTTGGATGTGTTTACAAAGAGAATTTACTTTTGCGGAGAAGGGAACATCGTCTTCTCAACATTTAGACAACACCACCCAGCTACAGTGCTTGAGGGCAGGTCAAAGTGTTTGTGGGCGGACAATGTAGAACATAAGCGGGCATTAGGCAAACGTGTTACCCAGTGACGTGTAGCCGTAACGGAAGAGGGATTCAAATTCCTGACGACTCGTTTAGGTGGTTCATAGTCGATCCTTTCTTTTGAGAGACAATAACTTTATTTATTGTGTACTTTTGGCTTCACAGCTTTGCAGATTGTTTACATTCACAGACAGCTACATTACACATTGCATGAAAGGTAATATTAGAAAAAGCATAAGGGGCACTTTAAAAACCAGTAATATTGTAAAACATTTGAAAACAGTGTAATATTTTTTGTGGAACCCATAATACCCTTTTTAGGACTCTTTTATAATAATAAAAAATCTCACTGACCTACGTTTTTAACAGTAGTGCAAATATATAAACAAATAAATTATATTTGTCATAAAACAGCATATTTCTCTAGACACACACCAGATTCGACCTGCCACCAGTTGAAAACCACCACTATACATTACAATGCATTGATTTTTAACACATGATAAATGCACACATATAACCAGTCACATTCGATGTCCTTAATGGAGGAAGTGCCTTTGAATGTGTGCGAGTGAATATGACCGTGTATGTGTGTGCTTGTGTTGTAAGTCACAAACAGTGTGATCCCTTTGCTAGCCTCAGGATACCTTGTATTGGAAAATCCAGCATAGGAGGTCTAATTGAGGAGCTTGGGGAGAGGGTCTATTAAAGATCAAAGCTGATTGATTGGGCCTGAACTGACAACCTGTGTTCTCCTGTGAACTGACCACATGGAGGCATTCCCTTAACAAGGCCTGGGTCAGGCAGGACCAACACACAGACAAACACGAAAAAGCATTCAAAGATAAAAAGAAGTGATCTTTAGATCTTTAATATTTCTGGAAATTGTGCCAGAGCTGGAGGGCTGATAGTCAAATGACTATGACACATCCTGACTGGAATCACAAAGGGATTTCAATGTTACATCTCATCCAAAAAAATCACTACAATTCATGCAGGTTGAAAATCAGCCAATGACAGTGAATGTGTTTGATGTTTCAGGCCCAGAAAACTCACAGATGCAGTTCTAAACAAATACATCAACGTGATCTGCCAAAAAAACACACACACATTGAAACCCATAAACATTAGCAGTGGGTGAAAATAAACAACTTCTATTCAAAATCATCCAACCATCCATCAATCCATATCTAATTTTAACTCTTTCCCTGCCATTGACAGAAATTTCTGGCTTTCTGTGTTTTCACTGTTATACGGTAGGGGGGGGGGGGGTTGGGGGGGGGGGCGCTATTACGCATCTCCTGAAAAAGTACTGAATCTTCTGATCAAAACACAGGTGAAGAAGAAGCAGAAACAAGCAATAGCATACGTAATCATATGCATATGTAAAACAATGCAATCCTCAACATTAAACAGCATTTAAATCAAAACTGCCTAATGTTACCGAATGAAATGTTGATCCAGGATGAGGTATAGGACTGTGAAGCTGTGGAGGGGTTGATGGACTTGATCTAGCCTACTCCATCTTTGTTTTGAATCCCATCTCTACATAGCCTTTGACAAAAATGTGATTTTCTCAGCTTTTTCTCAAAATGTTGCTTTTTTACTAAACTTTTTTACTAAAAAAAATGCATGAAGCTAGAATTACATGGGGTTTCTTTTGTTTAAAAGTATTTCTTTTGCTATATTACATGTTCTCATGCAACAAAATATTCTGGGGGCCATGAACATTTTGAACAACAACATCATCAACAAAAAAAACGCTGGCGGTTAATTGCATTTCAATTTAAATTACAAATCTGCATGGATCCTTTTTTCTCCCTCAGTTTAAATTCAGGAAATGAACTGGAATTCTCAATTCAATTATGAATGACGCACAACACCAACTCTGACCCACTATTCTTCGAAAGTGTATTTTATTTAGCACAAGCGTCTTGGCAAGGACCTCTGGAAGACCTTGATAATGCAACTCATTACTTGGTGCCACAACTGACTGACACTCTGACAGCTCTCAAGAAAGGATGTAAGTTGGTTTCATAACATTATATATCAAGGACCAAACCGTTTGGAAGGGAAAGGTAGTGAGATATTTATGAGGAGATACACAGGTCACTGTAGGGAGTGTATAATTTATGCCTACCATCTCTGAAAAAGTTATGATGAGGTATTTATGAAGAGTCTAAAGCACACCGGTTTATCACGTCCTCAGAAAGCCTAAAGTTAAAAGATCTTAACATACCTTAACAAAACAGATCAAAACCTATAATAACCCAAATAAAAAGGGGTAATGGGAGTCCTGGAGCTCAAAGAGTATCCATGCATACTCCATCATTGTAGCTATTACCCCTTAGGTGCGGAAAAGCAGAGTGCCTCTGTTTTCTCCCAAGGCTGTCCTCCAGGCCAGCCAGCCACTCGCCAAGCATCAATCAAGCACTGTGTCCTGGTATAGAACCGATCGATGGCCAACACAGCATCTCATTGATAGAAGACAGCTCCTGACTAAGATATAGCATAACTTTTCTGCTGCCTAGTCCAGCAATAATCTCCAAGGTCAATGGGAGACGTTCAAGATGGCAGCATTACACGGATCCTGGGGTTTGATGCCACTGTGTGCACCAGGGAAATCGTTAAATCCATAACGGGCAGCTCAAAAGCAGGGCTCGTGACAGGAGGCATCTTATGCATGAAATTCTGATCTCGCCTGCCTGAGAGGCCAAACAAACTTGACCTGGACGAGACAGCTTATGGGAGATCTGAGTAGGGCACTTCCTTTAATTACAGGCATACAAGCCTTGTTGTTTTTTTAAACACATTTGCTGACTGTTCAATTGTAAAGTGAAGCAATCACTATAACGTTCATGCTATAACATTTTAAATAGCTACAACTGCCACAACTTTTTGGAGGGGGGGGGATGTACTCAACATGCCAACTTTAATGGCCATGTGCATATTTCAAACTGAGTGACACATTGAGGAGTGAATTCAATAATTATAATTTCATGTGAGAATTAAATCCAGGAATCAATCCTGAATGTGTCATTACTGACATAGTGATATGCATTTGTGAGTTGGTCACAATTATGATCAAATAAATATACATTTGTCAGATTTAAAGTCATAGATATGAGAAATAAACATGAATGTGTGAAATATAAAGTTACAATTATGATCAAATACATATTTGTGAGATATAGAGTGAACTAAAAAGGCATTGCGAGAGTCACAATAATGAGAAGTGAACGTACATTTGTGAGACGTAAAGTCAAATACAAGGCAGAAATAAGATACAATTATGAGAACTAATTATGCATTTGTGAGATATAAAAGTTATAGCGGGACTGTTTCTAAATCAACTGGTATATGGAGCATGTTGCCTCACACACAGCACATACACAAGTGTGCAAATGGCCTCTGTGGCCTGTGGCATGAGAGGGGCTATGAGAGCTGGCCATTAGGGAAGAGCTATAGGTATGCACAGGGCTCAGGTAATTAAGTGCAAACGCAGGCAGGGAAAGCAGGCCTCCAGATTTATGTGGCGTAATACTGCTCACACTGCATTCCACCACCTCCTCGGCCCAATCTCATAAAGCATTAACTACCTGACCATTCAAACGCACTCCATCATTCTCTTTTCAGCTCTTGTTTTTCCACCGCCTCACTCTTGTTCTCTCCCTCTCCCTCAGTCTTTCTCTTTCTGCCTGCCTGCTCTGCCAGCAGGAACTTCTCCTCCACTGGCATAATGTGCCACCTGCCTGTCTGACAATGCCAGGCCGAGACATCAGTAATAGGGAAAGGCCGGAATAACAAGTTTGTTTTCTCTTTCTTCTCTCCCTCATCCCTCATTTTTCACGACAACGCAGATTAAAGCCATTTCCGCTCAGGGTCGTGCGGAGGGAGCGGCTGGAGGGGGGATGGGGGGGGATCTTCGATCAGTCTCTCTCATCTTGGCGGGGGTTCATAAAACCCATTGGCCCCATATGTTTTGCTATATTGAATCACACGCAGAAGGTTTTGATGTAGAGCAGCATCCAGAAACACGACGTGTTTAAGTTACCATGACTGAGTTTGAAAACTCTCACAAACACTGCAATGCACCCTCCAGTGAACCTGCTTTTAGGATAGTTCACTCAAAAATGCAGATGTCGTCAATATTTACTCACCCTCATGTCTCTCTAAACTTGAAGGCATTTTTTTTTCTTCTGTGAAATACCTAAAGAGATGTTTAGCAGAAAGTCTGAGCAGGCTTTAAAAAGCCTAAAAAATACTATAAGAGCATTATAAAAGTTGTCTGTACGCTATATTCCAAGTCATCTGAAACCATATGCCAATTATGTGTGATGAACAGACCAAAAGTTCCACTCCAGGAGGTTAAATGTTGTGACCGGATCACTGAATCAGTGAGTTGAACTTCTGTGAATGAATCAGACTTGTTTTTGTGAACTGTTTGAAATAAATCATTGAAAAAAATGATTCATTCAAGAATTGGACACCCATCCATCTCAAACTCTTTTACGTACAGTACATGCCAAGTAGTAATAGGGCGTATCATGTCATAATTTTGAATGAATAATTCAAATTTGGTCTGATTATCACACAATAGCAATCGTATGACTTCAGAAGGAGTCATGTTGACAACTTTTATGATACATCTATGGTGTTTTTTAGTCATTTTTTTAATCTAACAGCTCAAGTTCTCATTCACAATCATTATATATATTTTTTTTATTATTTTTTTTTTATTTATTTAATATGGACATAGCAATAACATTGGACGAACCAGATGCATTGTGTAAAGTGAATAGACTGAAGAAACAAAGTACTGTAAACGATGACAGAATTTCAAGGTGAACTGTTCCTTTAAGGAGCCAAGTGGAACTGAAACAGCCAACATGCTCTGTGAAATCAATGTCACATTAAGGCAGTGTTACTGTATGTGTATGTGAGACAATAAATATCTACTGTATGATAACAGAACGGCTCACGAGAGAGTTCTGACCCGCTGTAATGCCACAGTGCCACGGAACAGGGGAGTTTGAGGAAACAAAGGGCTCCGGATAACAAAGTAGACAGGTAATCAATAATAACCTCTGATGCTCATAACTGGCTGGTTAGGAACTCTGTCTCCATTTCAGATACTATGCCATCGCTTTGTAACAAGAAACAGATGCTTAGAGAGATAACAAGTCAGAGAAACACATCAAATAGAACGGCCATGCTGATCTATACCTCATGATCTGCCCACAATGCACGACCTTGGTCAGGGGAATTTATTAGGGGAATAGCCTGGGAGTGTTTTGCACAATATGTTCATATTATAAAATGTAATCAATAAACATGACAAGAAAACAAGAAGAATCCACATTTCCGTGACGCGTCGCCCTTCAGCAAACAAATCACGCTTATCGTTTACATCCAGAGGATCGCTGTTGTGAATCGCATTCACGGACAGTAAATTGTCAGAACATTAAGGGATGATGGAACACCTGCCCTGAACTGCGGACCCTAAACATTACAGCTCAAGTCGATGCATTTAGCCACTAATTGCATTATTAAGTGAGATAAGATCCCATAGATTATTATTAATGACCACCCTGTGGGTTAGACTATCACGAGGTTGGATTATCTATCTACGAGTTTCATAACAAGACTTCTCCGGCTTCAGAGCCGCCAAATAAACAGGGGGATTCTAACAGAGTTCCATCAGCAAGTATTTAACGCATTCATAACAACGTTGCTTATTGCACACAGCTGGTGTGCGTGCAGACTTACATTAAACATAGACTGAAGAAAAGAAGCAGTCGCTCTGTATGCAGGCCCCATTTCCTTTAGACAACCTTCCTTCTCTTCAATAGATGGGTAAAGGTATTGAGCGTGTAATGCTCTCCTCACCTTTCTATGTATTCCCATTACTACACTAATTAATCAAGCAGGCCAGGACTCACCACAAAGGGTCACAGCGGGCCTGTCCCAAACTGAAGACTTCTGCCTAGCTTTCCAGTCGGTCAATGACTTCACAGACATGTTAAGTCATCAACTGAACTCCTTACATTTACATTTACACTACCAGGCAAAAGTTTGGGGTCGGGAAAGTTGTCTTGATGTTTCTGAAAGAAGTCTCTTCTGCTCACCAAGGCTGCATTTGTTTGATCAGAAATACAGTAAAAACTGTAAGATTGTAGTGGTAAAGCTGAATTTTCAGCAGCCATTAATCCAGTCTTCAGTGTCACATGATTCTTCAGAAATCATTCTAATATGCTGATTTGCTGCTCAAGAAATATCTTCCAGACCCCAGACTTTTGAATGGTAATGTAGGCATTTGGCAGATGCTTTTTTTTTTTTTTTTAAGTGACTTACATTTTATCAGTTAATGTGTTTCCCTAGAATTCAAACTCATGTGACATTCTATTATTTGAGCAACAAAAAAAGTAGGCAACCAAGTAACCATAACGTTATAACCGTTAATGTGAACACTCTACATTAACGGTTATAACGTTATGGTTACTTGCTATTTTTCAGTAGGAAAAGAAATGGACAAAAAAGTAAAATTCTTTCCAAAATAAAAATGTTTAAATGTCCATAATAAAAAAAAAACAAATAGAAATGGGGTCTGGAAAGCTTCTCGTTAAGAAAATACTTAAAATGCCATTTGATTCATTCCAAAATATGAATCACTACAATGTGCATTTATCGTAAACATTACAATGTCCATGACTACAGGGTGTATTTCTCAGCATAAATGAGGTCACAAAAAAGTCAGGACTCTGCTAGCCTATAAGCCTGCTCTTTATGGTTTTCTCTCTGTAAAATGTGTGCGGTACCACCTCCTCCAATGGCGCTGAGCTGTTCATTAGTACATCTGCTCTGCGCTAATACTAGTGGGGATGGAGTTGTTTGTTGTCACTAGGAACAGGTGAGGGCTGAAATTCATGCGTATATGCTTGCCCAGATGAAACCGTATGGATTTTTTTGGAGTGCTTTATCTTTTTTTTGTAGCAGTCCCTTTGAATGCAGAAAAACAAAAAAGAAAAACTCATTTGCGGAGTCATTTTTCAGCTCACACTGTGTGGCTTTTCAGATGTGGAACCTTTGGGAAGCATGAGCCTAAAGTTCCTGGAATCCATGAACAGAGAACAGTGTGACAGTCACAAATGAGTAAACAAAGCAGGCGTGATTTAGCCATTCATTACCCTGTAACTAGCTATTGTTGTTGCTTTGAGGAGGAGAGGAGGAGGATGGCCTCCACAGAGATTTTGGATTCAATTAAAAAACAGCACCTGCTGAGGAAGCCCCACATCCAGCTTCTGACATATAGAGGGAGGAAACAAAGTCAAGTGACAAGGAAATACATCAGCGTATGGGCACTCAACAGGTGAAAATAACATAGAAATGATACAATTAATTTGTAAAAAACAGAAAACTACTGTAAAGACAATCGTGCAACACTGGTACATGTGGTTTAGGACTAATAGGCTATGGACACTTTACAATTTTGCTATGTTTTAAAATAACTTTCCATGATGTTTGTAAAGGACAACTTCTTGTGTAATGTCTGCTCTAGATTGTGTATCTAGAAGCATTAAATAGACAACTTTCAGAACTTTGTCTTGTGTAGTCAAACTTAAAAACTTTTTGGGAGAAAAACAAAAGAACAGCAAGATACAACATAACATCCTAGACAGCAAGAGTGTCCATGAACGACTGAAAAAAAAAAGAAAAAAAAAAGGGAGAAACTTCTAATTTCTAACTTCCTGTAATTTCTGCCAGTCCAAACTTAATAACTTAAAGAAAAAATTAAATTAAAATTCTGTCATCATTTCCTCACCCTCAAGTTGTTCCAAACCTGTATGCATTTCTTTCTTTTGCTGAACACAAAAGAAGATATTTTAAAGAATGTCGGTAACCAAACAGTTGATGGACCCCATTGATTTCCATAGTATTTTTTGGGGGGGTACATCAACTGTTTAGTTACCGACATTCTTCAAATGTCTTCCTATTTCACACACATGCACTGCCATTCAAAAGGTCAGTAAGATTTTTAAGAAAGATAGAAAAGAAAGATTAATACTTTCAGGAAGAATGCATTATATTGTTCAAAAGTGACAGAACAAATGTTTTCAACATCAAAAATAGCACCAAATCTGCACATTAGAATAATTTACAAAGGGTCATGTGACACCTGGAGTAATGATGCTGAAAATTCAGCTTTGCCAGTAAAAATATATATTTAGTAATTTAGTAGCATTTAAACAAATTAATTGTTGTACTGTTTTATGGTATTTTTGATCAAATCAATGCAGCGGTGAGCATAAAATACTTTTTTTTGTTACCGACCCCAAATTTGTAACTGCTGATAAATGTTAAAAGTAATATATAAAATGTTTGAATAATTTGTTTAATTTTGCATTAACAAAAAGGCTATTTTTGTCAACTAAAATTAGGTGCCATTTAAGTAATATTAAAATGAATTTAATGAAGTAATGACTACTAAATGATAAATTCTTTAAAAGAGAAAACTAGCTAATGCAAAAAACAAATAAACTGGTTTTGCACCAGAGCGCTACAAAAAAAGAAAAGTTCTAAAAAAAAGTTGCTCAAGACCCTATGCGCTTTGCTCCTTTCTGCTGCACTGCATCTAGCTGTTTTTGAATCCAGTATTGCGTCCTGTGCGATCGGCCCCTAAGAACGGGGAAAAATTCGACTCACTAAAGTTAGCATTTTTGAGAAGCGCCTCTGGTCAAAATCAGAGCCAGAAAAGCGTGTTTCTTCACACAAGGAAAAGTAGTTCTCCAGATATATACATTTGTAAGAGAAATCATCTCTCTCTTGCAGGAGCCGAGTGTATGAGTCATGTTTACAGAGCACCTTGGGTTCAGAGGAAGAAGGGAAAAATGTAGCATACACTCAATAGTAATAATCATAATAATAAAAAAAGGTGCAATGAGAACATCCTCGCAGCCAGAAGCCCATTCATTAGTGCTCCATAGACTCCCGCCGGAGCGATGGGACCATTTTCCTGCATTGCATTCGGATCGAGGAAGCTCAGCAAATTTGTCGTCATGACATAAGGACAACGTCCTTTGTGCTTCGCTTCTGGAAATGGATTTGGAGATGTGCACCGGGGCTCTGAGGCGCAACCCGCTGACAAATAAGCTAATTCTGCATGAGTGCACAGACAGCAGAAGAAATAAAGTGACTAGATAGAAACGGGGAGAGAGAGAGAGAGAGAGAGAGAGAGGGGGTGGGGGGTGGGGGGAGAGAACAGTTCAATAGCCCCTTTTCCCCCCACATTGCCCGGGGCGAGCATATCAGGCCTGCCACCTGCAAACTTCCCCGCCGATGTTTAAAGTACACAAAGACCGCATCTCGAGTCCACCGGGTGCGACACGTCACCGTAATGTGAATCACGCCGTACGTTTACGAGTCTCTAAGTGTGACACACATTCATCAAATAAATCCCCGAACTAATAAATGATTGAACCGATGAATAAGTAAACGATTGCCACTGATGGGATCAAGAGCGCGATGTTGTGCACAGTCCACACCACGGTCATGAACAGCATCATCGATCGCTGCCTCGCATGTTACTGATGTATAATAGAGGGACCGGGAGCGTCTTTCTCCATCGCGCCGTGTCCCTGCAGTCCAGGCCTGGATTAGAAACCAGATTACTCTGTCACGCTGAAGACCAGCTCTCTGATCAGTGGTTTATTACACTAATTGATCACCATCAGTCCACACATCCCAGACGTATAATGGCTGTCTCGAATCACACCGGACTTAGCACCTGCTTCTGAAGGACTACATGTAGATGCTGTGACAGAATCACCAGCTTAAAACGCTCTCGATGTGAAGGCAAGGCGGATCTTAAACAAGCGATTCCCTAAAGTAGCGCATCAGAATGCAGGGTTTAAAAAGCTGCATTGTTAGTAATCTAAGTTATTTGAATATATGATTAATAAATGCCTTTTTAAAATAAATGTAAAATATAAATATTATTATTTTTTTATAATTTTATATTCATGTTTAATCTAATGTTTTATATTTAATCCATCCAGCCATCCTAGTTAAAACTGAAACTTTTATTTATACCAATAAAAAATACTTTTTTTTTTTTTTTTACAATTTTAGTAAACATTTTTGAAAATAAATAAATGTTAAATAAAAAAGATATATTTTATAATATTTGTATGATAATATTTTTTATATTTATAATTGCATAACAACATATAAATAGATACAATATTTAAAAGTATAACTATAAATAATAATTATTAAATAATTATAAAAATATTAAATACCATTATAATTAATACAATTTTCTAATAATTGTAATAATTTTATCTGTCTTTGTCAAGTCAATATTAAAAGTTTGTCTTGTCAAGCTTTGCTTTTCTGAGCTAAAAAATACTGTCATAAGAATGTATTCATTTCAGTTATTCAATTAGAATTGAGGAATCTTAATTCAATTCCGAACGGTGCACAACCCTGATGCTAGCGACGGCCTGTTCTAATTTAAGGCTTTGGCTATTTGTTTCATATTGATCTCTGTCTGCTTTTGAGTTTTGTATATTAACACTCTAATCATAAATCACATGATATAAATAATGCGATCCGCCGCTTGCAGATGCAAGCCTTTGTCTCCGCAGAGCACAAAACCAAAGGTCAAATGATTAGCTTTGCATGCATGCATGCCTTTAATGATTTGAATAAACCTTTGTGTCCGCGTGTGCATCCTCAGCAGAAGCAGCAATGAAACAGAGAAAAGAAGGGCTAAATTAATGACTGCTCTTCTGTTTGCTAGCCTGCGTGTGCCAGGCAGATGATTCAGCAAAAATGGGCTCTACCCATGCGAGCGCTCCGTAGAACCAGCTGCAGTTCATGCACAATACACCAAAGATGCGCTAACAGGATCTATTATAAAACAAACCGCAAGGCTGGCGGGCATCTATATTTGAAGGCAATGAAAAGATGGCATCTGTATGCTAAAATGATGTTGACAAGGAAGCGAAAGAGCTGCGAGAGTGCTGTTCTAGCTCTCCGATCAAAGGTCTTTGAACGCTCATTCGGATTTATCAATACCCGTACACACGGTCATCAAGGCCTCAGTCAAACAATTCTCCACACTGCTTCAGGTGGATTTGTAAATGATTAATACGCAGCCCTATGAAGAGCACGATACTTCATAGACCCTCTCTTCATGCTCTGACTGCATTGTGAATAATTTGTTCTTCTAAAGTGCGTTCCCAAGGTCTCACTTTGGGAAACTCCAGCCATTTATTTTGATTTGATCTCGAGCTTATGAGTAATTATGAAGTGCCATAGGGCACATTCTGCCTAGTCAGCAGAACAGAAAGCAAACATTAATTTACCATGCTTAGAGTCAAAGTATTACGAACACGGAGTCGGGTCTATGACTGCCGCGGAAGGGAGGGGAAGGAGCGGAGATCATGTTAAACCAGTGACATTAGCAGAATGCAAATGTGCTGCGACCGGCTCCTACAAAGTTGTGGTGGTGAAATTATTTGGAGTGAGCATAAAAATAAAATAAAAAGTTTCTTTTCTCTCTTTGAGCAACTTTCCGAATGCAGTTCAAGAAAAGAAATCCCTCCAGGACACGGAAACAAGAGAAGAGCCTGCCAATGGACAATCCGGTGGGAAAACGCTCAGGGACACACTGATCCGTGGGGAGCCTAAATACAGCGACGCTAAAGCCTGCGAGGAATTTAAATAATGCTACAGAGGTTCAGCGGGGGCACCTTTAGTATCCAAAAATGTGCAATTGTCCAGAGAAGCTACTTTGTGCACTAACATCTCTAGGGTACAAACAATAAATAGACGAATAGGTCTAGATAGGGCAATTAAACAGTTTACAATTCGCTTCAAGTGGTCAGCTAGATCACAGGAGCCTGAGGGGGCCACAAATGCACACTCACAGGATTATGGGTTACTTTAAGAGACCGCAAAGGCTGCCGAAAGCACCGTGGATGCAGTATTGGCGAAGTCACACTGTCTTGGCTGACCTCTTCCGAGAAAACGATGCGTTCTGCTGCAATGCTCTGCTTATTGAAATCATCAATGTAAAAATCACAGCCATCCAGCACATTAGCAGTGAAATTAATTGAAATAAGACAATTCAGCACATGCTGCTCGGTGGGCCCTCCTATCTCTGCACTCCATTGCTTTCATTTGCAGCCCTCTTGCTGGAGATAATGATCACATTTAGCCGCAGTGCCCCTAATAAGATGACAAGCGTGGCCACTGCGTGCTCCCACTGATGCTAAAAAGCAGGCCACAAAGTCATCTTTACACGCAAATTACTTAACGTGCATTAATGAGGGGCTAAAAGTTTTGTTTATGTATTGCTCTCAAATCAATGATGAAGCGTGTGAGTTTTTTAAAAGCAATGAGGCACTGGCACTGTGCACGGGTGAAGGGAGAACGTGCCATTGTAGTTGGTTTCTGTTCATTCTGAAAACTGGGATGGGCTAACCAAGTCCGCCTTTGAGATACAAGCAATAACTGACCCGTTTCCCTTAGGATTTATGCTGTAGGGCACAGAAGAATGAGTAAAATCTATGCGTAATCTACAATGAGTAATTACAGAATAGGCGGATCATTTTTCAGAGGTGTGTGGGAGGTTAATTGGCTGTAGGAGAGCTGAGGGAGTCTTTGGGCAGCTCTAGGAGATGAGGGTCAGTCAGACATGCGGTTGGGGAGAGAGGTCAAAGGGTAGGCTGGGAAACTCCTCTGCTGGTTAGTAATTACTGAAGGGGTCAAGACCAGGTGCGCACACACACACACACACACAAACACATACACCTAACATATTAACATACAATGGTAAAATAACAAACACCTTCCTCACTCAAAATCAGCGAGCTTCTACTGTTACCTGTTTACATGTGTTGTGGACTTAAAGGTATAGCGGAGGATTTTCTTTTTCCGGGTGGATCATCAAGACTATTGGTCCTCCTAAGTGTCAATCATTCTGGTGATATGTTTACGTAAGGCCGTCGTACGTGCTCGTGCACACGATTCACACGATGGCGTGCGCTCAAAACACAGGTTGGGCTTCCCACTGATGCCTCAGTCGCGAAGTTTCTACTTGACAGGTAAAGTTTGGCATGCTATTTGGAGAAATCCATTTAAAATCACTGCTAGTAAAAGTTAATGTAAGCTATGATTAGCTCGTGCATGCTCTCTCGTGCACACGTTTAATAGGCGTTCCCTTTCGGGAGCAGGTAGAGTGTTGCGCATGTGCATTTTTTCAAAAAGTGGAGAGGGCGGTTCTTTTCTAAAATTTGGGAATATCCTCCGCTATACCTTTAAAGTAAAAACTCTAATAACATACTTTTTTTTCCCTTTGTTTACTATCAAATGTCCAACAGTGGATATATAGTACATGCGTTAAAGGAGAACTCCGGTCAATTTTAACATTGAGCTAATTTTTTTGTACATTTGGAGTGCTGTCAGTACAGAGAACAACGACAAAAATCGGTGTTTCCTACACCGTGTTATCCTCGTTTTAAAATTTGCACCCTGTTGACTTCAATGGGGCAAGTTTTAAACCTGCTTTTAGCCTTTTAACATCCTTGATGTGTCATTACAAGTGCACAGGTCATGTGAGTGATTCCTTCGGAGTGAACGCGGGTGAATCTGACTGTAGTAGATGTGAAAGAAATATATAAAAAATGATGTTTATTCAGCCAGCGGCAGCGCACATACCTGTATTTACATCCTGTTTTCGGTCGAAGTCCACAGAAATCGATTGTCGAGTTCACGCGCATAGGTTTAGTACCTATGATCACGCGCGTGTCGACTACTGTGGACTTCGACCCAAAACAGGATGTAAATACAGGTATGTGCGCTGGCTGAATAAACATCATTTTTATTAATATCTTTCACATCTACTGCAGTCAGATTCACCCGCGTTCACTCCGAAGGAATCACTCACATGGCTGGGCACTTGTAATGACACATCAAGGATGTTAAGAGGCTAAAAGCAGGTTTAAAACTTGCCCCATTGAAGTCAACAGGGTGCAAATTTTAAAAAGAGGATAACACGTTGTAGGCAACACCGATTTTTGTCGTTGTTCTCTGTACTGACAGCACTCCAAATGTACAAAAAAATTAGCTCAATGTTAAAATTGACCGGAGTTCTCCTTTAAGTTATAAACATTTTCACCACATCTTAATTTAATTTAAAACAAGGCTGAGATGGAAATCACGGTGGTCTGAATTACATTTCAAAGGATCTCTTTAATAAAATGGCTGACTCTTCTAAGGCCATTTTCAGTGCTATCATTTCTTGTATTCTCACAAATTTTAGCAAAACTAATACGGCTGCCGCTTATAAGTCGACTAATCGTAGTCGACTAGACGAGGCTAAGTCGACCAAAATTTCTATCAGTCGGTTAGTCAAAAAAGAAGAAAAAAACCTTGTGGCGGAGTCACGCAGTCCGTGATGGACAGATAGTTAACGCCGGGTCCTTGTGGTAATTACAGTATGTGTAGGAAAACATCAACCTCAAATATGGCTTATCATTTGAAACATGTAATTAGTAGCAACTTTACATGGCTTCTGGATTTAATGTAACCTATATAAATGTGCCCTATTATTAAGCCGAGAACACACTTAACGACTAGCTGAAACATTGTAAGACTGAACTGAACACACTTACAAACTGTTTCCAATGACTGCAGCAGATTTTAAATTAGATTATGTTATGAAACGTGCAAATAGGTGCGTGAACTACTGCGGAGATGATGAGTCCGCATCGTCAACTTCATCACTGCAGCCGAAAACACAGAAAACACAGATTTATAAATTATTACAATTTTCACAATCAGTTTCCTTGCTGTTTTTTTTTTTTTTTATGACACATTCATAATCATTACTTTTGCGGGTGCGCTGTGGCAAGCTTTATGCGTGCACTTGAGCACTGATTAAGTTATGTATAGGTCATTAAAGGCTCATTATTATGATTGGGCCTAATATGGCTAATATTAATATCGACTAATATTAATAAAATATTAGTCGACTAATCGCTTAAATTAACGACTAAAGCCCCGTTCACACCGCCAGCGATTTTGTCGCTGCATGTCGCTAGTCTCTGAAGAGAAGTCGCTTGTGGGCGTTCCTAGTGCTGTCGCTCTAATGTTATTGGTAGACTATACATCTGAGCATATCTATAGAAAATACCATCACAAGTGTTATATAAAACTAAGATATAATTCTAATTTGACTAGGAATTGGTCTTAAAAGATTTAAAAGTAATATTATGCTGTTGGGAGAGTGTTGTTATATTAACCACAGCAGTGCAGTGCATTAAATATTTAACTACATTAACAATCGATCAATCAACAAATTAAACTCACTCACACTGTCAACAGTTACTAAAACGTCATTCGAATTTGACAAATAATCCATTTTCTTGTCCCTTATAATCCACATAATGCAGGGGAAACTGTAAAATGAACTGCAGCAGTGCTGAAAACTTGCATCATAAAATTACAACACTCGAACTATAAATGTATGTTTCTTTTCCATGCATCATTTTATTATATCCATGTATGTGGTTACAGTCAAATCATAAAAGTGAAATTGCCCTCGAACTCTTCTGTCTTGCCTGCACTCGAGACGGTGACGTGAGCTCCACTGAAAAGTCTTTCCTATTGGTTGTCGCTCTCGAAAATCGCTTCTCATTTGCATAAAGTTGAAATTTATCAACTTTTGTCGCTTGTCTCTTGTCGCTTGACACGCCCACATTCTGTCGCCAACGGTCACTGTCGCTCGTGTCGCCAGCGCTCCATTGGAATGAATGGGATCGTGTCGCTTTGGCAGTGTGAACGGGGCTTAATAGTCAACTATAAAAATCTTTAGTCGAGTGCAGCCCTAAAAACTACATTTGAACTAATTATTTTTTTGTGATGGTGAAATTTATCTTTTTTTACACATCAACTTTTATTTCATCCCATGCTGCTCGCTGACATGGTTGTCTCCTTGATAAACAAGTACAATAACTTTTTTAAATGAATGAATGAATGAATGAATGAATGAATGAGAGAATGACAGTTGTAATGGGGCCGATGTACAATACTAATAATTGTTGAAGAAACGTTTCTATACATATCTGATGTCCCCTTCACTTAAAACATGTCTACCCGTTACCGATGGGATTTTTTATTTATTTTTTTGCCTGCATTGACATCTCTGGAATCAAAGGTTCTCCACCATGTCAATCAAACCCTTTTCTTCGCCAGCACTTGGTAAACACTCCAGCCGCCCTGTGACGGAGGAAACGCTTGTTTGTTTTCCTTCTGTTTTCCTTCCCTTTCTTTTCCATTTTTCCCACTACTTCCCCGAACACAGTGGGAGTCGTGCCTAATGAGCCACCACCCAACATCTCCTCCTCTCCGCACCAGCCATGCAACCCTTAATCTGTGACTTAACCTGCCCACTGAGCGGCTCTGCTGGCAGGAGAAATTACAGCCCTGCGGTTTACCCAGACTGCACTGTACCCCTCTCACAACATTTAATTAATCCACTAGGGAACCAGATCTTGCTAAATATAATCCCACCGCAGAACCCCACCGTTCACACTGCACTTCTGACGTGCCACTGAAGAGACACCCGTCGATGAGAGCGCAATTAGATATGTATAAATATTGTTATTAACAAGATGATTGCTAGAGAAGAAAGAGAGTGGAAGGTGAGGGAGATGAAAGGTGCTTAAGAGAGGCTTTCCCCACCAAGACAGAACGTAACATGCTTTTCCGAGCTCCTGCCTGTATCATTCCCCAAACAGTCTCCCCAGTACTGCCACAGGAGCCGGATGAGTTCCTTTGTCAGGAGGGGCTTTAGTCACACAATGTTCTGAGATTTATCCGTGATGGAAAACTCTGCAGAACAAATAGAGTTCTCTCGGGGCGAAGACAAAAAGAGGACATTCTCACTCAATGGCCATTTCGAAGCCCAGATGTCAGAGCTAAAACATTTTCAGCCTGATCAATGCATCGCCAACACGGAAACATCCCATATGCCACCCCGTGCCATTCGACCATCTGCGATAACTCAAACCTGCCTGGCGTTTGGACGCCCCACCTCCGTCGGCCAAGCTCTGCTGTGGGGTTATACTCATTTCCACTAAAAGCACTTTGGGGTAAATGTTCAATCAGACCCAAGATGATCTTAGCTGGAGAGGCAACAGGAAACAACGAATAAATAAAGGGCCTGCAGTAAAACCGAGAGCACTGGAAGTGGACCCTGAAAGGATCAATCCTGGTAATTGCTGTGGTAGAAAATGAATCAGGCAGGAGGAGAGAGAAAGAGTGAAAGGGAGAGAGAGATGTGGCCATATAAACACGGAGTAGTAAACAAGTGCAAGAGGAGAGGGAGCATGCTAAGGCACCAGTTACACACAAACAGACATGACCTGCAGCCTGAAAACATGCAGCACAGCCTCCGAAAAACAAACAGCAGGTGGCCTACAAACCCACTTGCATTACAAGTAACTTAACACCTTGCTTATTTAGATAGAATCTGGATGGCTTTCTACAGGTATATGGATATAGGATATATATACTGAGAATTTCTGCACTTTTACCGATGTCATACAGCCATTTGAAAAGTGCTGAAGAGGAAAGAAATGTGCATGTGAGGACGTTGGATTATGAGGCAATCTCTCGGCTCGGGTGTCAGGTCTCATTTGGAGCGGAAGTAGATGGTTGCTCCTGCTGCAGCACTTAGAATCACCTCCAAAAGCCCCGAGGCTACGGCAGACAGCCTTCTTCTATAAGTGCAGTGTAAGAATGTATTTAGCTGTAGACGGGTAGGCGGGAAAGGGGGTGGGAGGCCGAGAGGTGCACATCTTGGGTTTCAAGCTCGGCAATAACCGGAAGATGATCGTGTCATGTGAGTATAATGAAATGGTCGCTGAGATGATGATGATGATGATGGACGCCAAAGGCCCTCAGATTTCACTGATCGTCAGAATTATCTATGCACCTTATTTTATTTGTGAATAGAAATTTCTTTTATCCAATATATTACATGCATTTGAAGGAATTGTGGGTAATAATGGTCTTTTTCGGAAAAAAG
Source organism: Rutilus rutilus (assembly GCF_951802725.1). Lineage (NCBI taxonomy): Eukaryota > Metazoa > Chordata > Actinopteri > Cypriniformes > Leuciscidae > Rutilus > Rutilus rutilus. Next base: position 28,358,304 of record NC_140224.1, on the reverse strand, counting down.
CAAAACAAACGATAAACTCAGCATTACAAACCATTTACTGGGCCTTGAAGAAATACCTAAAAATGAAAATTCTGTCATCATTTACTCACCTTGATGTTGTTGCAAACCTATATACCTGTCTTTCTTCTGTGGAATAGTATTGGTTACCATTGACTTCCATTGTATGGGGAAAAACATTACACTGGCCACATTCACACAGCAGCTAAATTCGGTTCTCAATTCACCTTTTAGTGCTTAATCCTGTACTGAACAAATAGTCGTTAATGGCGTATTTTAACAGGCATTAGAGATGTTTCTCTTTTATGTGTGTGCGGTGCAATAAATCGCAGGGAAAGCGGTATGAGCCTTTACTCATTCATTTAGCCAGAACTTGCTAGAAAATCCGCAAACAAGAACAAACCCATAACAAAACATAAATGCTTTATGCTGAAAATAATACGCCTATCGAAATATCAAAACCCACACCTGCTAACTTGAATAACTCCATAAACTCGATCGCTTAATTAACCAAGCTTACACAACAAGCCAAAAAAACATGGACATGGCAATACTGCAAGAGCGAGCTCTGCGAAACAGCCTTTACAAACATAAAAAAAACCCCACAACGAATCCGTCGACTGTGCTCTAGTTAAACTTGCTGAACGTAAGTCTTTTGTTGCTGTAATGTTACTTTTTTCAGTACAGCGGACACCAAAAAACGCAAGACGCCAGATTGTTGCTATGGTTATCACGGTGTCAATCATCGCAGTTTCGGGAGTTAGTAGTGTTCCGTACACACATGGAACGATCATTTAAGGGACTCACTCCCGCATTTAAATGCTGTCCTATGTATTTGAATTTTAATGCACTTTTTTAAATAGAAACAAGGTCATCTACCTTTTCTGTCTTTACACTTACCATAGAAATCACCTCCAAGCCAAAGATCTCAAGAAGAAGCGTGCATTTGCTAAAGATGGACAGTGCCTTTTCAAACAACAGAAAAGACTCATAATATCAGTATGCCACCCACTAAAAGCATGAGTGTCGTTAAATCAATAATTAATTTACTTTAATGAGATAAGTACTTTGGAAACTAATTGCATGCTGCCCCATTTAGTCAAGCCATTCAGGGGCCTTAATGCAAAATACATCTGCCTTACGTGGCTGCGGGACACACCAGGTTTAGATAGTTGCATCTTTGTCCGAAGTTGTGACGGCATGTCACATTCTCAGCTCAACACTGCATAAGTTAAATCTCACACATCCTGGTCACTACTACCTGTACTGTATATGATTCAGTGTTGTCTCCAAAAGAAAACCTTTGAATTTTGAATAACTGTGTTGATATGTAATATCTATTCAAATTTGGAGGTAGCCACCACAGACTTTGTATCAGAGAAGTGATCTTCAAAAAAATGCATATCTGTATTAGATGGGTACTCACCTTTACTGAGACTTATTTCACAGATGACCTCCTGTAACATGGGGTCACTGTATAATCATACAGACTGACATTTGGGGTGTTTTAAAATATGATGTTTACTGTGAAGAATATTTAGCTTGAGAAAAACTTTGAAACTTAAATGTTTAAACTTTTAAGCAAAGAGAATGTAACTGCACACTCACTTAAGCTTTGTTAACGTTTTGGCACAAGTTGCCTTTGTCAAGGTATATTGTATATTCTTTAAAAAATTTAAGCGGGCATATTTGTTTGTTACTTTAACAAGAATTGCTCTAAGAGGATTTAATTGCATCTAAAGTGAATTAAAATAATCGAACCCCACAATCATTGTCGTTTCACCCGGTTGAGATCTCGGACATCAAATTAAACCCTCCAATCACATCCAACTAGATTTTATCTGAAGGTACAAGTGATCTTTTTGGCCGGAAGGACCAAGCAATATTCAATGGGAGCATTATTGTCTAGCAATAATTAATGAATGTGATGCACATTGATTTAAAGTGCCACTAGTATGCCATGCACTGTACAAAATAGCCAATTAAGCTATCAAGCAAGACCACAATTATTTATCAGTGTTGAATTAGTCTGGCGTTTGTGTATTTAAAAAGGGGACACGTCAAATCAGAGCACTGATTATGTATTTCATTTTGTGTTGATCTTATTCAATCCAATTTAATCATCTAATTCTTTAATGGAAACAGAACTAGTCACGGGTGCTGCATCAGGATTTTTGTTTTCTTAAACTGTTGTGGAGCCTAAAAGGCAAATGTAAATTAGCACAGCTTAATGCAGTTAAGCGGTTTTGACAATTATTCTTAATATTTTGAAATTCAGTACAAGCAATTTATAGCAGAAGATCTTTCCAGCAAACTTCTCCAAAAGTTCTACATTGGACTTTCTATGAGTGTAGTTTTGCATACATCAGTACCATTTTTACATTGTTTAAATAAATACATTTTTAGCTAACTGTGATTTGTAAATACATTTCTGAAATACATAACTAAGAAAGTTACCTCTGATAACAGATACAATTTTTTTTTAATGTGGACTCTGTAAAGAAAATGCTCTTTTTTAATGCATTTTCTGTAAAGCTGCTTTGAAATGATGTGTATTGTGAAAAACGCTACAAATAAATGTGAGTTTAATTTAATGTAATTTTAATCTGCCATCAGCCACATGCAGGAAAAAAAGGTAACACTTTATAATAACTTTCATTAGGAAGTCATCACTTAAAGTTTTAGGTTACACTTTATTTTAATGTGTCATTGTTACAGTGTAATTATATATTTCAATACTGAGTAATGTTAAGCAACTACATGTACTTACTATAGGGTTAGGGTAGGATTAGGATTTTGATTGAGGGTTAGTTGCATGTAATATGCATCATATATAGTTATTACTATGGTAAGTACATGTAACATATGTAACAAGGACACTGTAAAATAAAGTGTTACCAAGTTTTATTGCCAAATACAGTGTTTTCAATCTAAGCATTATGTCGAGTGATATTCGTGCATTTACATTTAATCATTTAGGAGACGCTTTTATCCAAAGCGACTTGCAAATGAGGAGAGCAATAGAAACAAGAGTGCATGTTGTATAGCCAATAAATTAATATGTTGGAGGAGACCGGGGCTAGTTGTCACACGGGAAATTTGGGTTTATCTTATAAACTCAACAGTTTTGAGCCAAAAGTCCAACTACATAAATGTGTAAATTAGGGAAAATGTTCCCAAAGGGAATTTGCAGTTTATTGACACTGACTCAAAAAGAATACATTCATTTGAAAATATGAAAAACAATCAGAAGTTAAAAAATAGCATTCATCAACATAAGTGTATTAACAAAAAAAAGTATTATAGAATATTAATGACCCGTTTTAACATATATGAAATGAGGTTAAAAAAATAACAAACCATTGTCTTCAATGTAATTTATGAATTGCATCTTAACATATAAAACGTGACAGCTTACTTTTTAACAAATACATACATAGTGTTCACCTATGTATAATACTGTATATTATAACCAGTAAAATTACTAGAAATTGTTGCTAGAAATTATATATGTATTAACAACAGTGTGACCAAACTAACAAGCACACCAGGTTATATAACGTCGTGAAATTCTGTTCAAATGTGTAATTTTTCGTCTGATGGCAGGGACGTGTGGCATATGTATTGTTGGCGGCTCATGTATTCCTGAGGGTCACCGTGGGGATTCCTGTACTTGATCTCATACCTGTTGAGCTAACACATTTTTTGAACAGGAAAGGATTTCATTACATTAGCATGCTGTGCTCTGACTAAATTTGTAAGTTTAATCAGCTTCAATTAAATTACAAGCCAAACATAGAAAGTGAGGAGCGCAGCAAACGTGTCTGTTGCCGTCTGCTTCCATCAGTGAAATCAAGGATGGTTTTAAGCAGGCCTTTTTTTTTTTTTTTTTTACCTGCACACATGTATTATACCGTGCGCATGAATAATACATGCACTCACATGGACGTACACTTGCACATTCATATACCCATGAGCACTGGAAAACCCTATGCGGATTCATCATCGTTTGCATGTATAGATAAGATGCATAAAGAAGCCGCATGCAGCACCGATCAAGCCATGTATCGATTTCCCGCAAACAAAAGATATTGTGAGGGCATGAATATGTAACACTAGCAAACATATGCATACATGTAATATTTCATATCTGATCGCATCTCACTGTGTAAAACCATGAATTTTACTCCTTTTGTTTATGCAAAAAAGGTCACATTTTACAACCTCTCGCCAGGAAGCGGACTGTGCTATAAACATCTGCTATCTCCCAGAAACCTCAACCAACATAAGATGCAAACTCATAACTCCAGACTTCCCCTGGGAGATGTTATTTTGGTATTACATGCCCGAGAGACAGTTGTATTACAATGATAGCATGTTATGAATGGCCTCTTAATAATATGCCTAGGTGGTTAAAGAGATATTTACACTTAAAGGGATAGTTCACCCAAAAATGAAAATTCTATCATTGTTTACTCACCCTCAAGTTGTTCCAAACCTGTATGAGTTTCTTTGTTCTGCTGAACACAAAGGAAGATATTTGGAAGAATGTTTGTAACCAAACAGATCTCGGTCCCCATTGACTACCATAGTATATTTTTTTCCTACTATGGAAGTCAATGGGGACCGAGATCTGTTGATTACAAACATTCTTCCAAATATCTTCCTTTGTGTTCAGCAGAACAAAGAAACTCATACAGGTTTGGAACAATTGAGGGTGAGTAAATGATGACAGAATTTTCATTTTTGGGTGAACTATCCCTTTAAGATGTGTACGTACACTGAAAAAAAAAAAAAAAAACATGTCTGCATGGATACATGCCCTAAAAAGAAAAAAAATTAGCACAATTTCCACAAATGTTTTTTATAATAATAAAAATAATTGTCTTTTAAACACCAAATCAGCATTTTATAATTATTTCTGAAGTATCATGTGACACTAAAGACTGGAGTAATGATGCTGATACTTTTTTCCTGCCATCACAGGAATTTAATTAAATGTATTATTTTAAATTATAATAATATTTCACAATATTACTATTTTTACAGTGATCAAATAAATGCAGCCTTGGTGAGCATTATCTTATCTCACATTCATAATAATAAAAAAAAAAAATCTAAACCCCAGAATAATTTTGTTAAACAAAATAATAAATAAATCATATATATAATTGAAAAAAGTGTTAAGTTTCCAAATAATTGTGGGCCCACAGGAGGTTTCCAATCATCAATCAAAAAATTTTATGCAATCAAACTTTTCTGCATCATCAATTTCAATATTTTACTGAAACTTTATTTCCAAGTCATACAATAATAACTAGCTCATTATAATCTAGTGTTTTGAGGCAATACAATCCAACAACATGAAACCAAACAGATAAATGCATCAGTGGTTGAGAATCTAATCAGGAGTTTGACAAAGTCGCATGTAATCCATTCTCAGATCTGTCTGTGCATCAATCCGACAGTCATTTATCTGCGAATAAGATGCTCAGAGAGGAATCAATTGCCGACGATATGAGTGATCTACATTTTCAAAACCTAATGCATCTCTTCATAGATTTGCCGATTTACAAAAATCTCCTCCATCAAAGTCGGGGTGGAGATATCAGCGGAAAAGGTGGGCTGTTCGGGACCCCTGGACAGTGAGTGATGCATAACATCTCCTCTGCAACGAGAGAGACACTGAGCGACGGATTGATAAAGAGGGGCGTTGTTGTCTAGATCAGCATATATATATGCGCTCGGGTTTGTTATGCGTGTGTGTGTGCGCACATCTGTGCGCTTGCACGAATTTATGTACGCTACCCTCGCCGTTCGATAGAGATCAGCAGTTGAGACCGTCTCCACCCGACCTCACCCCTCCGAACCCCCACCCCCCCCCACCCCTCGCACGCTCGCTCCGGAGAGGAATGATTTAAAGGTGCTGAGATTTGTGGGTTCAACCCACGGCCAGATGAGCTGACACCTCCATAAATCAGAGCGGGTGGCCTGCCGCACACAGCCCACCTGCGAGCCGCCCCCCGGCCAGCCTGGCCTGAAACGCTGACGCCATACTACCTGCCCCTTGCCGGACACACGCATCTTGAACAGCCCTCATTAACTCCTGAGCCTCAGCTAAACCTCCAAAAACACACACGCAGATATAAACACCCACACAAACAGGCCGGCGTTCCAGTCCAGGTGATTAGGAAACAGCAAACCTCACCAGACAAGCACTTGTTCAGATCCCAAGAGGGAATTCCTGTGATGTGGCGACCCAACATGTTGTGCCCTGCAGCCAAACAAACTGCTTCTAATGCGCTGGTAAATATGGAATTGTTTCTTTTTATTTTGTGATGCGCTTTTTTTTTTTTTTTTGTGCAATACACCTCCTTGGCTTATAAACCCATCAACAAAACATTCGTTTAGAAGTTCCCTCCACTGTTTTAGATGTAAATGAGAGTAAAGCTGCTGCTCCCAAAAGGGGTGACTTTGTTTAGTCAGCGTCTCTATAAAACACAACGCATTACCTTATCTAAAAGATGCTGATGAGTACAAATTTCACTGCTATTTTAGAAGAAAAAAAAATTAGCACTGAAACTAACCAGGTTATATTTCACATAACTAGATATTGCAGCACAAGTTTGTGCTTAACTTTCTCTAGAACTTTTCTTCTTGCTGACCTTCTACCAAGGAGAAGCGAAATGCAAAAAAGAAAGGAACGAAAAATGCCACAAGTGGCACAACTGTCAACCCTGTGACTTTTAATCGGGCCAGGACTGTCATTGCGGCCCGCCCTCCGCGGGGTCCGAGCTGGGCTTGAGCTGGCCTTACCTGCTCCAGGACAAGGGGTCAACAAGGGACATGTTCTTAATTAAAACTGTATGGCTTCGGGGCCCTGAACTGTCACTCAGACAGTGTACCATTACCTTTAAAGATGAGAGCTCGGGCCATGCTGGAGGCACAAGGGAGGAGAAAAGTCCGAAGGGGAACCTGAGGAACCGAAGAAAGAATGGCCGCTGCTAATGAAAATAAATGATCAGTGCTGTACAGTTACGAATCATCTTCCTGCAATTCGCGCACTTTCCTCCACTTTGTCCTTGGACCACAAAGCCATAATTAAACATTAGTAAAACGTTATGATGTTCTTCTTTATTAGACGCTCCACGCTAGTCCTCGGTGCCCGAGGGGGATCGAGACAAACTGCCCATCAACCCTGCAAAATAATGACGGACGTGTCACACCACACTAGTAGAAGGATCGTCACTATTAAAGTGAGTTATTTGTTCATTATACAGCCCCTATTTCAAATCATTCAGCGCTGTGCAGCGTGTGCGATTGTTAGTAATGAGATCCTTCTATGCTGAACGATAAGATCAGATTCCTCCGTCGTGATAAAAGACACCTCTGTGTACCCACACTCGGACTGATGAAAGTGCACACGAGACTTTAGTGTGTAATAAGATCTCTGATCACCTGTACCATGTTTGAGGTTGTCGGCACTCAGACAAACCTCACATTAGGGAAGCTGTAAACCAGCGATTGATTGATTCCAAAGGTGAAACAGATGCTCTTATTGATGAGCCATTTAACTGGATTCAGTCTGTGGAAGAGAGGGTCTCAAATGTGTTGAGTGAACCTTGGGGAGCGGGTTGCACTAGACACCAGGGACACAGAGAGACACAAACATCCTTAACGTTGCTGCTATCCATTGGCACGCGGCTCACACCTCTCTGTCTGTCTATCCGTCCGTCCACCCATTCTTTTAATGAACTTCAAAGTTTGTCATCTTTTTCAAAAACTTTCAAACAAAGACTTTATCAAGCTTGCTTAACTTATACATATACATATTAATTCCGTTTTTTTTAACATTCAAATTCAAATGACTCCAACCTGTTTGCTACTTACATTTTTTAATTGATTTCAATTAAATAGTGCGCAACCCCAGTTGTTAACACATAATGCAAGCTTCAAAGCACCACAGAGATCACTTACAAAAAGATGCTGTTTATCATGCAGACCAAATTTTATCTAAATGAACCTGAGAACCACTCAAGGAATCAATCACTGATTACAGTCAGTGCCACAGGGCAGCTATATAATGCATATATATGACCGTACACACGAGTACTATCCGGCTTTTCTCATTTCTTCATGTTATTGCCAGCACAGGAGAAGGCCTCTGGGGCAAACATTACAAAGAACAAGAGGGAAGTTTTCACTTCACCTCAACTTTGGGCAGCTGTTCCGTTCTTCCGTTGCAGCCCTGCAGCATTGCAGTTTGTCGAGCTTTCTTTAAAAAAAAAAAAAAAAAAAAAAAAATCAATCAGACGCGTCTCAATTAATCTGCCGAGTGGCGCATTGATTTTGCCTCTAAATTGGGTCAACAGGATTGTCTATTTAAAGGGCAGGACCCTTTAATCATCATTTTATGTCCAATAGACTCGCCAGAGCTGCAGCAGTCCTGATGGCCTGAGCTAGAGAACAGATTCCTGTCCCATACAGCAGATATATCCTCCTCTCTCCCCGACAGCAAACATCCATGCGGCCATAAAACCAGACATGCACACTATAGCAACTTCCCATGTGGCCTCTGCAAGCACAGCACTGTTTTGATTAAGATGTGTGGGAATGCATGTTGTTATGCTAGCTACACCTGCAGACAAACTGTACATGCTGGATGGAGCTTTGTAGTGGTGGATATTCTGTCATGACTTATTTCTAGTCCCTCTAGTCTACAGGCTCTATGAATGGCAGAGGTATGCAGCATCCAGAAAAGAGTGTCTGTGTGGCTCAAGATGTTCACACTGTACATACATTTGATTTGTTTGTTATTTTTTGTATTTTTTTTTACTTGATCCTTAGGACTTAGACACACTTGTCTAATAGACACACTATTTCCTCCATTTTTTTTTCTACTGTTTGTAAAAATAAAAAATAAAAATACATATGGCAATTTATACCATATGTATAAAAATGTCACTATAGTACTCAGTTCACTAGCACATACGCATTAGAGGAATTTCTGTTATATTTGCACATTCCTGTAAATAACTTCAGACTGAAGTGCATTTCAGATTTTAATCTGATTTCAAACCACTTATGGACTTGGTTGGGATCAGTTTGCCACAAAACAGAATATGTATGTTTTTTTTTTTTTTGCTGTTCAGACTACAAAAGCTAACAGATTTAAGTCAAATACAATGAGGAAAAAAAGTGTTTCTTTTGTTAAAGTCATGGTAGCACATATCTGATGGGGTTCCACTGCCACAGTGCACTCATTAATCTGATTTCAAGCCTCATGCAATATAGATGCGGTTTGGATCCAGTTAGTAAACATCTGTCTAAACCAAGAGTATACGCACAAGTCCTGAAAAGAGAAGACAAAACGTTTCGATCACCCCCAGGTGGCTCGATGCAGTATCCAACCTTTTCCTGCGTCCCATGACGTTTTGTGCGAATTATGGGTGTAATTTTAAACAATCAGTTCGCTATATGAACACAAAACACTTTTTTTTTAAAACTGGTCACGAGACGAAATTATTCTACTCACCATTCAACCATCGAACATTAAAAGGAAATTTAAAAGTGTAATAAAGCATCAACAAAGTACATTCAACAGACAATGAATAACCCCAAAAGCGCAATTCTTTCTGCAGCAATATTACAGACAGGTTAAATATACACTGTGGTAATATCTGTATTATGTAACATACATTGCCTTAATCAAAAATGTTTATTAACTTTAGCATTGCGGGATAAAATTTCAAAGTGCTTTCCGTCATTTCGACAGATAATGTTTACCTGCTTTAGAAACATTCTACTTAACGCTGTTAATAAGGATTAGAAGTGAAAAGAGGAGACAATTAGGCTACATTTTAACGCCTCTGCGTGAAAACAAACTTGGAAAGAGACTGAGGATTTGGGGAGAAAAAGGAGAGATTCTTCCTGCATTCCAGTGAATTATTAATGGGACATATTGTAAATAAAATAGGGAGAACATACCATAAAAGCACAGTATATGTTGTCTTTTTTTCATACTGTTACAGCAGAATACAAAGGGGAAGAAAGAAATTAATCAGAAGGAAAAGAATGCAAAGACGGAAAAGAGCTCTTGGCAGATATAATAGAATAGAAAATGGAGCATGAAGGATAATTTACAGCTCATTCAGTCAAACTGACGAATAATGATTAATTGTAGTGCAAGCTTATATTTTGAAATGATATGTTTCAGTCTTTTTGAATTGATGTTCCCCAAGCCGGAAGTGTTCATAATTCGGCTCGTCAGGAATAAGGTTGATAGGTCATAAACCCCGCCCTCTCCATGTAATCTAATGGGACGTGAGACAAACTAAACAAATGACACTTCAAACTTTTTTTTACCAAAGATGATTTCTGTCATTTTAAGTAGCTTTTATCACGCTGTATAAGTTCATGTGTTCGTTTTTTAAATAAGTTCGGTTTTAGTTCGTTATTTGATGCAATAAAAACAGGGGTGTGGTGTCATGATTGACAGCTGGTTCTCTGAGCGAAGTAGTCACTGAGGCACCAACAGACTTTCTTCAGGATCTTTCGGAGGAGATTTAACTTTAATTTCAACATTTACATAACTGCTTATTTCATACGACATAATGAGCTTGCGATTGATTCTTGACACCATGGCTCCACTTCACACGTAATCAGCGCAAGATGTCAGCGGCCTTACTTTTCTACAAAGGAAGAGCGTGAAGGTGTGCCGTCCATCTTTTTTCACAGTCTGTGGTCTAAACGTAACCTTAGTGTTGCATATCTGATCACATTTTCCAGGCATTGGATGCTTCTAAATGTAAAAATTCCATTGATACACTGTATATCAATGCTGTGGGCTACATGAGCACAGTCGCTATTTCCATTCTCTTCCTCTTCCTCTCTCTCTAGTGTGATTTACTCCAGCTGTCTGAGGGGGCTCTGGAGGAAGCCTCCTTATGAAAGAGGATGACTGTCTTAAGAGTTGTGATGATGGATGTTGCCGTGACGATGTAGAGGCACGTGAGACAGGAGTGCCGGTTGTTTATGGATGAGACTGAGGTGCCATGGCAGCCATTGTAAATCCTCTAGCTGCACACCTTAGGAGGGGAGAGGGAGAAAAAAAATGGGAAAGAGCAGAAGAATAGACCACTACTCTTTCTCTGAGCCATGCAGGATGTCAGCGTCTTATTGGATAGCGGCTAATATAAATGACTTTATGACTTCTACTTCTAAAAGGTAAGAGAGCAGAGCATGATAACTTGATCCCAGTTAGCTCATTTGTTTGGCAAAAGTGACTCAAGCACCCGGGCCATGCTGTTGGCACATCCGAGCAAATGCAACCTTAGATTTCCGATAAGAGCCATGTGCGTTAATAAGAAAGGCCGCTGGAGAATCTAACCCATCTCAACCTCTCAAGACTTCTGCGTCTCCTAGTCCCAATTTCCCACCTACAGAGAAGGGCTAAAAAAAGCAACAAGCCTCTATTAATGAATGTGTTTATTTATTTCCTTTAATAGATTTTGGTCCAAGGGACCTCTGGGATTGAGGAAAGCGGCGTTTCAGCAGCTTTTCAGATCCCCCTCTGAACGGGGTGGAGAGGAAGAGGGAGGGACGTCAAATCGATAGTGCGCTGCACCAAGCGAAGCTACACAGTGGTTTCAGCGGGCGCCCCTCAGAGCTACTTCATCTTACAGAAAGAGAAGCAATAAGCCCCGGCTGAGAGTGCGAATCAGCATCGCTGCTAATCAATTAATGGCCCTCATTCATTAAGTGATGAGTCGATTAACGAGCATGTTAGTCTTGAGAAGGCTGACACATAATCATGGGAAGGCTTCATTGCACTTTTGCTTTAAAGTGATAAGCAGAAAGATCACTATTGTGATTATTGTCTGGTCAGGTCGTTGAGGAGAGCGGCGTTCTGAATAGACAATGTCTGAGCTTTTTGACGTTTCTCAATCACAATAACAAAAGGATGTCATCAAGAGGGAGGTTTGTCACCATGATTAGAGTCAATGTGGTTGGCTCATCGGTTAAAGTCCTACATTGATCCAAAAACTAGAAAGCACATGGCATCTTTAACCCCTTCTCAGTCACCCCCAATTTTGGCAAGTGCTGCATACATGAAATGCCCAAAATAAAAAGGTTACTGCTCATAAGTAATTCTGAATAGAAACATAACACACATACATTTAGAAAGCCAACACTTGAGAGTTTATAGTTCAAGACTCAAAATTAACCAGACTGTTATTAATATTGAGATATATAAGCTCAAACATATTTTGAACTAAAATAATCTGGGATCACCAGTGATCCCTGACTGGTAGCACAAATATGATACAAGACATACACAAGGATTTTCATGCTGTATTATTGACCCTGAGCCCTGAAAATAAATAAACAAATGAATAAATAAATAGGGCTGTCAATTCAATATAGGTTACATTTTTTAATCCAATTAATTACATGTTATACTGATTATTTACTGAAATTTATCACATGAATGTGTTAACTTGCACAGTACTGTATATACTATAAATAAATAAATATTTATATCATATGCATATCATTTAATCGGTTTGGACAGCAGTTAGGTCTATTTGACAGTTGCAAAATGTCCATTTAGTGCTTTTGTCTGCCAAAATAATGGAATGTCTTAAATCATGAAAAAAATGTGATAAATTTCAGTAAATAATCAGTATAACAGTATAACCTAAGACTTTTGCACAGTACTGTATATATATATATATATATATATATATATATACATACTGTACATAATATGATGTGGGATTAATACAAGACGGTTTCCCATCCACTGCAAAAATATTTTGCTGCGTTCACCCCTGATCACACCCATCAGGGCATACTTTAGAAAAGTTTGGCAATACATTTTTTTTTAAAAATTAACATTTCTAGGGCACCTTTAAGACTTTGTGACTCTCGCTATATTTTATACTTAAGTAAAATACATTTGTTAAAATTTGTCATAATATTAATTTTATAATAAATCCAAAAGCAAAACAAGTGAAAAGAACTATAAATGGCAAGTGAGCTAATGAGTGGTCCTCTGCAGCCATCTACTGGTTATAGTGGTATTTTCATGTAATTTTCATGTTAAAAGTGTTTGTTTTCCACCAGTTGACCATTCCACCACTAAAGCATGGTGCATTTTTCATGTTATCCCCATGAATAAAAAATGTTGTTTAAAGTTTATTTAAATTTTTCCCACTTCACCCCTGATGCGTTTGCATCTCTGCATTTAAACTGTTTATAAGAGGGAATGACAGAGGCAGAGAAACATCATGTGGAGTTAATTCGTTCTACTAAATAATGACCCAGCTGCTGATTGTGACATACATTTATTAGCATTAGAATAAAGGCATTTGGGGGTTTGATGCAACTTTGAATTATAGATTCACATGCTGTTATTTTTTAGAAAACAAAAAGGGAATGATTTAATATAGGACAGATTAAACATTGCCAATCTAGTAATTTAAGGGTTGTCTATAGTATTAATGAATATTAGCTGGTTATTTAAAATTATTTGAAATTAAATCAATATTCATGGATTGACTTGATAGGTAGTGTAGAACCTACTGTATGTTTCATGCTTACCCTAGTATACAAACAATATTATTTATTTATTTTATTTTTAATATTCAATGAGTGGCTGATCCCCCCTAATATTGAAATCCTAGAATCGCCCCTTGATCCCATTAGCCAGTCATAACCTTCAAAGGGCTATGAAAATATTACTTTTAGAATAGCAATGGTTAGCTTAAAGCAAGGCCACTACGAATGAGGAGCTTAATTTTTGGAGTTAGGCTCCCAGAATGCAAAAAAAAAAAAAAAAAACATGAATAAAAAATGGGGTTGGGTGGGTGGACAGTATCATGTGGGCTAATCAAAACAGTGACCTCTTACTGCTAGAATGTAATGAAAGAGTTTAATTAACATCTGAAGGAGAACAAGGGAAATTGCTGAAGGGCTCTGTCAGTCAGTCAGTCAGTCAGTCAGCAAAGAGGAGACGTCAGAGAGCAGGAACTGTTTGTCAGACAGACACTGACGCTTGTGGGGGAAAAGTTTCAGGAAGTCTTTGAACAAACTACTATACATATGGTAGTAATGACAGCTGTCATAGCTGCACAATGATTCTGCTGTACTTCTTAATAACATTTGTAATACATAATAAAGTTAGCAGGGTGGCCTTGAATAGAAGGGGTTTTAACGTTGTGTGTGTAATGTGGCTTCGGCTGTCAAATTTCTAGCTAAAAAAATACAAATCTAATTAGTGCAGCATGACCTGAAACACATTATGGTCTCAAAAATAAATTGAAAGATTACAATACGTAAAAATGGATGAGAAAAAAGGTTTCAGAGCAAGTGAGATATAACTACGTCAAATCTAAAACCACACACTGTTCATAAGGGGACAAAATATAATCACGCTCTGTGCAGAAATATTGAATATTGAATGTCTTTCATTTAAATTCATTTTTAAGGCTTTGTCTTCAGCTTGTGACTCAGAATCAAAACCCTGAGGACTAGATAGCAATCTAATTAACCAAGATCAATATTTTACTGAAATCGCCTCTCACTCTCATGGCTGTATCTCCACGGCAGATCCATTCGGGATTTAAGCAATGGGAGATTCGTTTCTCCACCCCACTGCTCTTGAGGAGGCCCTCACACTGATTGGGATCACACCGAATCAGGTAGGAGGGGAAAGGGAGAGAACTCTATAGTGGCCCCTGCCATTTAGCTCCTGGGATTCCAGTGCACACATAATGGAGGGAAACAGGTCAATAGAACATTTTTGTTTCACACTGCCCTTACACGGAACCAGAACACTGCTTTCCACACAGTCCAACACTATCTCGTTGCACCTATAGAGGAAGCAAGGAATCAGATCTCTCGCATTTGTTAATTTTAATTCTATTTGTTGCAGCGATTTGGTAAAGAAAAATTGCCAACCTTACACAATGATTACAAAATTTGTCTACATTTTAAAACATTATTTATATGATTAAAGAGTAGAATAAAAATCTATATAGGCTATATTAATGAAATAATTTACATGACTGTAATATTGTAAGACTGAGCACTAGATTTAGCACAAATAATTTACATGACTGTAATATTGTAAGACTGAGCACTAGACTCTCTCTCTCTCTCTCTCTCTCTCTCTCTCTCTCACACACACACACACACACAATCCCTGCATGCCAAACTACCTAAATGATGCCTTCAGAGGGCACTGAAGTGTTTATAGTCTAATCATTATCAATAGATTTTTTGAAAAAATAAAATAAAAATAACACTATAAATGAGTCAAATAACAATTAATCCCCTCGCATCCCCTCTCAAATCGAGCCCTGCATATACTATATATCCAATTTTATATTTAGATGATTCCTCAGAAAGTTTAAAAGCTTGCAATTGCTTGGAAGAAGAGCAACTACAATAATGAATGAATGGATGAATGGATGAATGGATGAATGGATGAATGGATGGATGAATGAATGAATGAATGGAATGAATGAATGAATGAATGAATGAATAAATCACTCAATCAACCAATCTATCAATCAATGGAAGAAAAAAGTCATACAAGTTTGAAACAACATAAAAAAAAGAAACTGGCAGAATTTCCATTTTTCTATTCTTTTAAGTTCATTAAAAAAAAAAAATCATTAAAATTAAAATGTCATTAGCAAATCAGACTTCAACAGAAAGGGAACAGGTAGACTGACTTTGTGAGTGTGTTGGTTTGTCTTTAGAGGAGTGCTCTAAGATTTAAGCTGGGAAACGCACTCAGCTGTCATGGGAGCCAGCGGCGGATTGGCGCTGCCACAGACAGCCACGTGAGGAGTGATGGGCACAGTAACTCACAGGCCCCCGTACCCTCATTAGCTACAATGCTTCTGCGGCAGCACTGATCAAAGCCATCCACTGATAGGCTTGTTTGGAGCTGCCAGCCAACCGCACAAATGCTAATCCAAACCCAGAGAGGAGAGGAAACGCCATCTCTGTTCTGCAAACCCCTCACCCCACCACCCCCATCGTTCTTCCTTTCATTCCCTCCACATTTCCAACCCCTGGTCACCAAAGCCGCAGGGGACAGGGACACAGCAGAAAAGAGTGCAGCGCTGTGCGTATGAGGGTGTGAAAGATGGTGGAGATAAAAGTTGAGGAGGGAGAGAACAACAAAAAGAGAGGAGCAAACCTGGCTCTGGGCTCTGGGCTCCGCAGAGAGTGGCTTAAGGGGGACAAAGGCGCTGATTCAGACAGAACGGCTCAACTCACTGCGTCGCTGAGAGACAATAGGATCCCACAGCTACGCAATATATACACTCCAGCAGTTGGCCTTTTCCACAAGTGACGAGGCAGATTAATTATGACCATCGCAGCATGGGGTCAATTACCATAAATCATGCCTAGAATAACATCATCAGATTTCTGCTCTGTAATTGGCTTTGCCGCTCCTGTGGCTCAACCCCATCATTTTTTACACGGGAGAACAGGAAGTAAAACTGAAGAATGGATAATATTACAACTTGCCAGGGAAATTTGATGGCTGAGGTTGTTCTCGAAGTCCTGGGAAGAAATGCGCATTATACAATCTCACAGATGTTTTATCTGCTGTGAACCTGATGCATTTAAATTTTAAACCTATATGGGGTTAAGTTGTCACCACCAACATATTGCTTAAGGGCTCAAACATAACTGGGGCCAGTGGCAGAGCCACAAGTCGGTATCTACTACAGGAGTCTTTGAGCTCCATGCTGCCATTGAACCTCAGCCTGTAGCTCTGTTTTTTGAGCTGCTTGTCAGTCCCATGCACTTTGAAATGGGCAAGAAAGAAAACCTCACCTCTAAATCACCCACTCATACATAAAGCAACAGTTTGCAGACTCAGTCTCATTTTGGCTGCATCCCAGAATGATAAATTGCCTGGTGATAGCACTCAAGCTACGGAGAATGCATCGAAGGGATCTTAAATTACAAAACTGAATTAAGGAATTCACCTTTCATAATTCTGCAGTGGAGTCCAGGAAATTATAAGGAAATGGGGTGATATCAAAAATACCAGTAGATACCACAGAAAAAGCAGCATATTAGGGTTTTCCTTCAACTTTGGCCACATATTTCATGGTGCCATTAAAAGGAAGTCAATTTTTATTTTGTGAAAAATATATATTTTTTAAAATAAAAAAATACATCTGTAATCCCTCCCCCCCCCAATGTATTTTCCACAGGGTGGCTAAAACGGTCCATAAACGCCCATTATTTTTCTTCTGCAGTATCGAAATTAATACGAGTGATAATCATGAAATTTGACTGGTATTGGTATTGACTACTGAAATTTTGGTACCGTGACAACCCCTAGTATCCACTAAATGTGCCTCCGTGATTTCAAAGGCAAAGTGATATTGATCTTGCTAAATGTGATATTCTAGACCTGAAAGGCACAGATTTGAATATTTATAGCAGAAATGGATTTCCAAGTACCACATTAGATCTATAGAGGCGATGGTAAGAGAGTTTACACAGCAATATCACAGGGGATCACTTATTGCTGAGGTCCTGATCCTGTCCAGAATCAGCAGACTCAAAAACATTGACTCAAAACGTGATTATAGAGTATAAAGTAAAATGAAAAGTGCTGGTGAATACATCAGCTTTTGCTCTCTATTTTTCAAAAGGACACTTGATATTACAAATCATGCACATGTGGATCTCTCATTTGGGTTTTTTGGGGGTTTTTTTGGAGACAAAAAGGTCAAGTCAAAACATTTTCTTTGCCGCCCTTGATAATTGCTATATTCAAAATTGCATTCATCTCTATTGCATTTAATCCAAACAATAACACTATGCTTCTGAAGCGTAAATAATGCAAAGGTTTAATCATTTGCATTAGACCTTCAGAGGGGAAAAACTGCATTCAGATCTATTCTGTAATCAGATATTACTGACAGCACATGATGGATACTTTCCTGATACTAGCGGGTCACTCCATCCCAGCAATTCAGCATATTTAACCCTTAATTTAACCCATTACGAGGAAAAGCGATCTATGTTGTCCCCCATTACCATTAGGCAAAAAAAAGAATAATCTGACTCATCTTCACCACAGGCTCCTCTGCAATTATCCATGATTTTAATACGTTTTAATAAGTTTGCATAACAACCTGGAGAAAATGCGAATACATTTGCATACTGCAGGCCTCTCTAATTATACGCTCATGATTAAAGGAGGAACTTAAGCAGAAGTGAAAAGGCAGAGCATGCTTAACAAAAGCAAACCCCCCTCCCTTCTGAACTCCGGCTCTCCCAAGACAAAACTTTCCAGTTCAGCACTCAACAAAATGCTGGTGTTTTTACATGACGCTCCTTGTTGTTCCAGACAGCCAGAACAAGCCAATAAAACACGCGTTGTAGATTGTTCTCAAGCTCAGCCCACCGATGTCACTAAGAGAATATTGCGTGACGAGGACCAGTAATCTGTCGGACGAGGCTTTCCAATGGCGCATTTCTGTACCATAACTCCCACGCGACGAAAAGCCCAAAATATGAGAGTGCGCCACCCCTTCTCATATTGCCTTTAGCGGGATCATGTATTATGCATGCTATAGATGTACACTGCACCACTCTCTCTTGCCTTTCTCAACCTATTGTAAATACATACACACTAAATAATTAAGCAGACTAACAGGAGCAGGACTCGTCGGATTCTTGATCCGCTCTATGACAGTTTGGATGGGCCGTTACAAACCCTAGTTGCTATGGTCATGGATGACCATTAAAAATGCAGGCGCTCCCCATTTTCATCTGCACAGTCAGCGTGCTACATTGGCGTGCCAAGTTGTCAATCACTTCTTCCAGGGGTTGGCGATGACGGCTGACTTACCCTAAACCCTCTGAGGCGCACCTAACGGGGTCAAGCTGATGCGTGACTCCTCTTAGCTTGGTCTCCAGGATCTCTCTGAGGTTGATGGCCTGCGGAAACAGCTGGTTCCTTCGGGCTTTGAGTGTGAGGAATAGCTTTGTTTCTGTGGTGGAGTGCAAAATCCATAAAGGCAATACCAATAGTTATCTCTAGACGTTATAAAAAACATGATGGCAATTGCACTCAGCAGTGAAGAGTATTTGTGCTTTTATGTGCGGGTTGCATGTTCGAAATGGTTAAGTAGACATACTCAACGCTGCCTTTTAGAATGGTTCACATTCCAGTATATAGAGACATTTCCATTTTCTAATGAGTCCCGCGTGGCTGTTCATTACATCAATAATTCAAACGGTGAAAGAATAATGGGAAAGTAGCACTATACAGGCATGTGTGTAATTGTATTGCTTTAAACATACAGAAACAGAGGAGACTTTTTTCTACTGCATGAGTGAGAGTCTAGCAACCCTAAAAAGGCCTGATCCGTCCAGTTTAGCACAAAGAGACCGGCTAATTCTGGCCTTGGATCCTCCGGCTCTGGGATTAACATGCAGGAGACCAATCAACAAACAAGGCCCTAAAAAAAAGTTAGACCACATCTGAATCTTCTCCCGTATAGCTTCTCTTCTACCTGACAGTGAACTTAAGCGATCAAGGCATCAACAGCTGTCTTGTTTTCCTGCTTTCCCCCCTCATTCTCGGTCCTCTTAACCAGGAAGCTAATGCCTCCAGTTTGGACGACTGGAGTGAAAAAGCCAAAGCAATTAGAGCCACTGCTCTTGGGTGCCCAATAACTCATTAGGAGTGTAAATGGCCAGAAGCCCAGGGGACTCCCTGCTGAGTGCAATTTACAGCTAAAACAAGCACCACATCTCCAGTCCGCACCATTAGGGCTGGCTGGCCATGTTAATACAATTTGTTTTGTTAAAGTTTGAAATTATGATACTGCCATTTTAGTCCCTCTTCGAACACCTCTGTGGCATTAGCAAACGCATCAATTATGCTTGCAGAGGGCTCTGATCAGTCCGCTGCAACCAACGGGGATTTCGTAATGGTTGTGTTTTTGTTTGACATAAGGATAACAGCAAGAACTATGACGCAGGATGTGAGTGCCAGCCAAAAACAAAAAGACAGCTTCCTTTAAAGGAAAAGTTCACCCAAAACAAATCATTTATTCACATATTTTACGACTGTCCTGGTTACTTTTTTCATATGATGAAAATAAAGAGGCACATGGGCTATTAATCTCTAAAGAAAAAAAAAAGCATTCTAAAAAGGTGTGATATATTTCAAATGATCTGAAGCCATTTCATTAAAGATTACATAATTTAATAAATTATTACCCTAGTGAAAAACACACATACCAAAATGTATTTAAAATAGATTTATTTCATTCTAAGTATACTACAAAACCATTAACATATTTACTGACATATTGCTTGAGACTTACTGTTATAAATATTATAATTAATAAACTTTATTTTGAATACTTATATATTGCACAATGCCCATTTCTTAATATTAAGCCTAAATGTGTTTAATATCTATTAGTAAGTGTGATCTTTGCATAATTTAAATGCAATAGTTCCATTTTAGCACAATCAAATATACTTAAGTATATCTGTAGTTGGACTATTTCTGGATAACTAAAGTACATGAAGTACAAAATTAGTTGTACTTATTTAGCAGACTTTAAGTATACTAATTTAGTATACCAAAAGTACAACTGCAGGGTATTTGTTTTAAGTACAGAAATATGTAAATATATTTGTAGTATACTTATTATAAAATAAATGCATTTCAAAAGCATTTTAGTATATATACACTTTTATTTATTTTATTTTTATTTATCTATTAGTTAAATTAACTTTGAGTGTTAGATGACAGCAAAGGTAATCTACATATAAAAATAGGGGAAAAAATGCATGGACAATTAAATATCCAATATCAACAGATACATATCCAACATTGATTGATATGATAATAAAAACAATCTAAAACAATAACATATTTTGATAACTGAAATGTTGTCGATTTATTGTGCATGCCAATATAAATAACTTTGATCTGTTCCTCACACAAAGGTACTGTACAGCTTCAAAAGACTTGACATGAAATATGAGAAAAGAATTTGCCATGGTATTCTTTATAAAACTTTCTCCTTTTTTGTGCTTCTCAGAAGAATGTCAAACAGAACAACATGAAAGTGAATAAATGTTGACATTATTCATTTTTGGCCAAACTATTCCTTTAAAGAACAAGAACAGCAGCACGAGAACACACATGCTCACTGAGAGCGAGAGAAAGCACTTGCCATGTTATCTGCGCACAGCCATTACACCTCTGTAATCTCAGTCGGCAAGTAATCAATGACTTAACAACTCACCCTCAGCTCGTTTTAAGAGCCCCCCCCCCCCCAATCTCCATCTTCTCTACTGCCCCTGAGACCCCCATCCCCTCCCCCAGGGTCCTCTCCACCTGCAATAAAATGTGCCCGTGCTCCGTTGAAACCCCTCTTCAAGTTAAAATCACGCAGATTACAGTCTCACTCCGAGGCAATCAATGGCCTCCCAGGAGTGGGCGACCAGCTAAATGAACATGTGCAGCATCCTTTTACAGGCCTGGTCAATAGGACTCCTTTCCACAGTGGAGGCCTTTTCCTCAACCAGCACTGACAACAGCAATCGGCCTGATGCCTTCCGATGTTCAGGAAAGCTTTACTTGGTGTTGATTTTTCTTGAAGAAATGCATGCTATTTCACATCAAATCAGTCTTTAAAACACTAAAGTTCATTACATTAAGTATTATCCTTCACCATCAGTAGTGAACTTGAACAGTACAGGTCAGCAATGTCTGACAAAGACAAATGTTCCATTTCTCTTATGAGTTTTTTTCTTTTTCAGTTTTAGTGTTCTATATTGGCATGCCAAATATTTTATAATCATAAAATGATTATTTTCATATTCATACAAATATGCAAACTAAAACAAAATAGTATACAACAACATAAATTAATTAATCAGAAAATACTAAAGAAAGTGTAATTGACTAAGAAAGGTAAAAGGGGTGGTGTTCAAGAATAAAGAAATTACGGGTGAAGGAAAAATGTAAATGACATGTATGTGTCATTTAAGTGAAATCACAAAATAATAATTACTGAAATACATCTGTACCAACAAAATGTACAGTATATACAACCATTCAAAAGTTTGGGGTCAGTTTATTATTATTTTTTAATAAAGAAATAAAAGAATCCTAGAAAAGGTATCACAGTTTATACAAAAAATACAAAAAGAAAAGAAAAAAAATAGAAAAAAATAAACAGCACTGTTTTCAACATCAATAATAATAAGAAATGTTCCTTGAGAATTTTTGCTGAAGGATCATGTGACTGAAGACTGGAGTAATGGCTACTGAAAATTCAGCTTCATCACAGGATACTGTAGATTTACTGTACATTTACATTTTTACATTTGGCAGACACTTTTATCCAAAGCGACTTACATTGCATTTCACATTTTACATTCTA
Organism: Rutilus rutilus; assembly: GCF_951802725.1. NCBI lineage: Eukaryota > Metazoa > Chordata > Actinopteri > Cypriniformes > Leuciscidae > Rutilus > Rutilus rutilus. The sequence continues at coordinate 28,335,841 of NC_140224.1, read as the reverse complement.
ATCAGTTCTTGCTTTTCCTGGGAATCGAACCCATGACCTTCGCGTCATCATAAACTGTAATTATATTTCACAGTATTACGGTTTTCTCAGTATTTTTGTTCAAATACAATAAATGCAGGCTTGGAGAGCATAAGAGACTTATTTAAAAAAAAAAATCTTACCGGCCCGGTACTGTACCAAAAATGATCTTGTCAGTTGAGCAAAATTTTTACTTGAGACCTCTTGCAAAACACAAGGATACAGATCCATGCTGGTAGTTTTAGAAAGGTAGGCCATTTGTATTTCAAACTGTATGAAACAGTTTGAGATACCCATGAGTTCAAATGTCCTTATGGTGCCAAACTGTAAAGAGGACAATTCAGCAGATGTCAGATGGAACCTACTGCCTCTATCAATCTCTTTTCTCCCTCACACACACACACATTCTCACACACCACCCCTCTCTATCATCAGGACCTATCTCTCTTTCGCCTCTTCTCCTGAGCAATGGCCCAGCAAATTTCCTGGTTCACTTCACTGAAATGTGACAAATACCGTGTGACACGAAGGGAGTCCGAGCTCCTCAGTCTTGGAGTCTCGCTCGCAGTGCCAGAGAGCGAGTAGACCAACCTCTCCGTTCATGGACACCTCTCAATATCCACAAGAGCCTCTATAAACCTGCGTGTGAACGCTTGGTGTCAGCAAACAGCCGAGCAACTAAGCGGAACTTCTGTAGCGAGTTAAAACATCTACCCATCAGTCAACTCTGACGGACACACAACAAACTCACATCCCGAAATAAAGCACTTATGAGCGAGTATAGAGATAATCAGCACAAAATCATCCCACTCTGGTTCGGCTTCATTTGAATTTCGGACATCTTCGGGGTATAAAATCTCAGTCTCATAATTAGTTGATTTAACCTTAAAGAAGGAGACTTTAAAAGTTCAAAGTCTGATATGTCGGTCCAGTGCTTGCAGTGGACAAGAAAAATGAGCTGTGATCCATTTTAATGTCCTACTCTGTAAAAGGTTTTAAAATGACCTCTGATGGCTAACGACAATGAGAAACACTGAGCTCTGGGTAAAGGTGTGAGCCATAGATAGGAATTAGCTCATTAAATATTTAATTTCCGAATTTCTCAAGTGACTTTTCTCCCCTTAAATCTTTAATGAAGATTAAACATTCCTAACAAAGACTAATCAACAGCCCTTAAGATAACAATCGCGGAGGAAAAGAGGTGTAATTGGTCCATGGCTCTATCATTGTCTCTTTAGCGTGCACACATATGCACAAACACACGTGCAAGAGGAGACACACACACATAACACACATAAGACAAACAAACTGTCAGCAAATTGTACAGAAAGGCTGTAAAGCATTGTGAATTTGTGAACCTATTTGAAACGGTAAGTGTAAGTGCATACCGAGGAAAATTTCTTCATTACAGAAACATTGCTATATTTGGTATTCTTAGCCGGGGTAAAGTTGAAAATTATTTGGAAGTACCAAACAGAAGAGGACAATCTGTCTATTTTGAAAAGCATCAGGCATAAATGAAGGTGACATTGGAGGAAATGGAAATTTGCTCATTTATTTGTGTCTTCTAGTGTGTGACAGACCATGTATGTTAATGTCCTCCTCAGTCTTCAATCAGACAGTAGATTGGGAAACTGATACAATCTCAATATTAGTTGAGAATATTGCAAAACAGCAGGCCAGACCGAGACAGGAATGGAGAGAGAGCGAGAAAGAGATTGAGACATACGTCTGTATGATTTTAGAATGAGGTAATTATAGGGTTGAACCGTGTTACACCTTGCTTTTTGCAATTACAGTTTTACAATGTCTCCATCCACGTATTATGACTTGTTAGGGGTTAAACAGGTATATATTATATTATTATTATTATATTTTATTAATTGAATATCTGTGTGTAAAATTCAGCAAAACAGATTTTTGCAACCATTAAATAAATAAATACAATTCATTCAGCGTGTTAAAAAATATTTTTTGTCTTGCACGTCATGTTCAAATCATACCAGCCAATGTTCATCACACGCGCAAACTCCTCATACGAGCACACGCGGAAATATACACGCACACACATACTTGGAAGAGGCTCAGGGAAAGAGCTGACTTAACCATTTTTCTCCATTTCACAAAAGTAGCTGCGCTGGTGTCAACATGATGAATGGGGGAATGTGGAGAGAGGGTGCACACTTTCTGTAGGGTAGATGGCTCCTCCTCAGTGCCCGTGCCCAGCACAATATACAAATGAAGGGCTGAGGAACAGCGCTATAATGAGCACTAACATGTGTTTTCACAACACAACATCAAAAGCCTCTCGCATGTACAAATGTTCCGCAAACAGTCTCCGCTCCCAGACAATTCTCGCACTCTCCCGCTTGCGTCGTCTGCATTACATGCATCGCTGCCTGCGCAGTCCTCACATAATAAGCTCCTCTGCTGCTTCTTGTGCCGACATGTGCGGAAATGGAAGGCGGGCTTTTAATTGTTTAGCGATGAAGTTATCACACCGGCAACGATGCTGAGAGAATGAAGCGGGAGGACAAAATTAGAACCACTGACTCCAGCATTATCCAGGGCCGTAAGCTGGCACACCCTAGCGTTTGGAGAGGACTCTCGCCCTCTTAGGAATCGGTTCCTCAGCGGGCCATCCAGCTTGTTCCACTAATTTACTCATTTATATTTAGCTAAGACTTCTTCTACATACACAAATCGACTTTACAGAGACAGTCCACCTGGCTGGAGCTACCTTTGGTTAAGGATGAAGTGTGCGATTTTTCCATGTCAAAAAAAGCTATTAATAAACAATAACTAAAAATAATGGCATTACCAATGGCATGAGCTTGGGGTTAGCTGTGTGTCTAGGGGAAGTGTTCAGGAAACCTGTTTAAATACAGTATTTTTTTGGCAATTCAGAAGATAAACACTTTAGCTTTAAAAGCATCTTACTCACTGAATGGAGATTCAGTTTCCAGCCCAATACTTTAACCAAAAAAGGCTACAGCACGTTTTTAGAAAAGGTCTGTGATGCCTTTCGTTCAACCTTACACTCCTCTCCCCGATCAGAGAACCTCAAAGCGATTCGCACGGGTAACTTCATGCCATACGGGCACTTAAAGGTATGCTGGAAGCAAATACCACCCCCCGCCCCACTACCAGGGTCCCTCTCCCCACTTTCCGCCTTCTATAAGAGAAAAAGAGAGGGAATTTTACGACTCCATTTTTGCTGCGGCCATTAAACGGGTGAGAGGAGGATTAACGACCAGCCCCAACATTTTACAGTGTTTGATTGAAACGATGCATGACACTCAGGGAATGTCGACTCGTAGACAAAGTAGAGAGAAAGAGATTTGAAAATGTCAGCAACTCAGCGGAGAAAAAAACTGTAAACTCGTCTAGCTGCACTGAAACTTTTGTGTCTAAAACACCTCAGTTTGTCTTTTCCTTTTGTCTGGATCAGTGCCGCGTGTTTACTTATGTGTTGCAGACTAAAGGCGTCTCTGGAGAGCCTATTGTTTGGGGTGTCTAAATCTTCTGAAGGCTGGATGGCGTGGGAGAGAGGATAGATAAATGTTTGGTACCACCTGCTGGACAGTAGGTGTCACTTTGGAGAAAAATGAAGGGAAAATGAACAACAGATTACAGAGCGGCTGCTCCTCGTCTCTCTCCTGGACCAAGTAGGTGGAACAGGGTGTGTAAAAACGGTCCGTAATTCTCCCTCTGGGACTCTTACACTCTTAAAGCTTCCAGTCGTATAATTTCAGGTTACTATGTGCAACATTTGACAGTAAAAGTTGGATTAATGCAAAGCACATTACAGCAGAGAACTTTAAACTAAGCTTATAACCAAAATGGATTTCCAACAATGTAATGAATTAACGCTGAGGGACAAATTTATGCAAATCAGCCATAATGCTATCAAACGAAAGCAATACCAAGTTAAAAAATAGAATGGTGCACCCAAACATGATCAATACGTATTTCTCTAAGGCATAACTGCTGACGCAGACTGTGTGCCACTGTTACACTATCAATCAGCGGGGAACCATATCAATTTAAGCATTTAAAAGCAATGACATGAATCACCTCTATTCATTATATGATGTGCCCATGAATCGAAGATTCAAAAATTAATCTGGGCAGCAGAGCTGGGCTAGGTGGAAACATATGAGCTGAAATGCTCAAATCAATAACTGCATTATTCTTTTATAGCCTGAAGACAGTGATGCATACAAAGCCATGAATGGGTCGTTCTGATGATCCTAGTAGCTCATCAGAGGTTGAGGGTCTTCTTTTAAAGGACGCATTTCACTTTACGCATGTATAAATGTTGAAAGATTGTGTTTATCGGGCCAAAAAAACCATTAGAAATTTCAACAGGAAGGAGAAAAACAAGCTGTTTCAGGAGATATTTTGCAATAGTGTGGACATTACCAGTGCTTTGCCTGAAGTGGGCATCAAGAGCAATATGTTTGGCAGAAAAAGCATTAGGTCCAATTCAGTAATGGAACATAATTCAGCTGCCACTAGGGTTAAGAATGACTTCCTGGCCGGTTAATACACCATTCCTCCAAACGTTCCCACTGAATTCTCATCATGCTCATTCCCTGCTTCCACTAGGCCTGCTTTTCAGCCATTTTAATTGTAATGAGCCCATTGTACGCTGTATTGGGTGAGATGAAGGGCTCATTATCCTCATAAACAACCCCGTGCGTCCTTTGAGAGGCCTCAAATCAGCGTGATGAGTACCCTCACCCTCACCCTCACCCCTCTCCAAACACTCACTGCAGGCTTAATAATGCAACACTGCGCGATTATCATTACGGGTTCTTTTTTTCCTCTGTTAATTTTTGATGAGGAACTAGTGGAGAAACATCTCTAAGAGCGAAAAGAACATTAACCACAAGGAAACACATAGCTTTGACTAATCATATTACCGTGGCAGGTTGGGAAAGGAGAAATTGTTTAAGCCCAGCACATCTCTGCAAATGTAATCCTTTGCAAGGAACTTTGCCAGTGAGATATACTTTCTTTAGACTTTACATCTATGGGATACCGGCTTCATCAATTCAACAATCCAATGATTAGGGAATGAATCTTGTTTAGATGAATACAGTAGTTGACCCACAAATGAGAATTCTGTCATCATTTATCATATTACATCCTTGTATTTTCTTTTTCCTGTGGAATACAAAAACGTTAACGGCTGCGACCAGGTCTTAATGTCTTAATTTTTTTTGTGAATAAAGGCCCATTCACACCAATATCTAAATATTATAAGCATGCACACTTTGGCTTCTGCTGCTATAAAGGTACAAGCTCTGGTTTCTTAAAGGCACACTATGCAAGATTTGTACCTTAATATGACAGCTTCGAAATCATTTTGATGGTAAACGAACTCATACAGGGTTCCAGACTGCGACCATTTTTTGAGAATGTGCGAGTTAAAATTTGATGTGGTCGCATTTGTGCGAGTGCACGGTCATGTACTACTCAGTTAAATTCACGCATGCGCAACAAAAATGAATGAGTACATCATGAATCCATTTTCCAAACCGTGTTTTTGACTTATCCTGAATCACTACGGTACGCCTCAACGCATTCTCATCCTAGGGCGTCATATACTGACGCTTTTGACATTTCGTCTACATCGAACGCACATGGCACCCTTTAGCGTCAATATGACACGCACAGAGCTTTGTTCGGTTATAGGTAGGTTTAGGTCTGGTGTAGGGTTAGGGTTAGACCGCTAGGAGGCGCCTTCAGTCCCATTTCTATCTGCGTCTCATATTGACGCTAAAGGGTGCCATGGGCGTTCGATGTAGACGAAATGTCAAAAGCGTCAGTATGTGACGCCTTGGGATGAGAACGGGCTGTACGCCTATAATAAGTGTTTATTCGGACTATTTTATCCCGGGGTCGGCTCGGCTGCGGAGTTGCCCAGTGCCTGCGTGACTCGCCATAGACATTAACGGAGAGAAGTAGCTCCGGCTACAATGCTCTTCCGCAAGACACTTGCAGTTTATTTATTAACGAACGTACACGTCACGCGCATTGCACACTGATGGTGAAACGCGCCAATTAGGAATTCAGGAATTACAAGCCAACGAGCCAGCATACAGCCTCAGACACAACTGATGACGAGAGCACAGGTGCGGACAGGGAGGAACCAAGTGAGCAAAGGAATATAACAAATACATATGTTTATGTTTGATTATACAAAAATTAGGGCTGTCAAAATGAACACGTTAACGCATGCAGTTCATTTTTTCAGTTAAACGCGTTAAAAATATTTAACGCAATTAATGCAGCATCAGATTTTTTCTTTCATCCATTGGCTGCTCTATTATAGTATTTTATCACGCTATCATTCATTCAAGTGCTAATAAACAATTCAAGCGCGATAAAACGCAAAAATAAGAACTTAAATCTGTACTGATGGTGCGCTGTCTGTTAATCTCCTCTCTGTGTGATACACACAACACACAACACACAACACACACACACACACAGGACTCATGCGCACAGAATGCCGCTTCAGACAGCGCAGCCGCATTGAGTTCTCTTTCACGCTTGAACGGACAAAAACACACAAAAGTATTAAAATGAACGCAAAGTGTTGTGACAACATCGGATGCTTGTCAGATCCAGATCTGCATTGTATGCATCAGATCTTAAAGCGACAGCAGCCTAATAAACCCGCTTCTGTGATACATTAATGTAAAAAAATCAAATCAAAGAAAAAAGTCAGAGAAAATTACAGTGAAGACTGCGAGGTGTTTGATAACTTTATTCAATTTATGTATATTTCCTACCTAATAGATCAAATATACTTTATGTTGTTTCTACATTAATTTGGAGATTAAATGTGAAATTATTACACTATAAAAATATATGAAAAACTTTAATGTTAAGTGTGATTAAATCGCGAATAGGCTAGTTAATTGTTTTAATGGATTGACAGTACTAAATAAAATACAATCAAACATTAAAAAACATACATGTTTTTTTTTATAGTTATTTTTTATGGTTTTCATTTAAAAGATTAAAACATTTTGCCAACATGAGGTCTTGTGTCACTGTCAGTCTTTTTACATCAGTGCAAAACTAGGGTACGCAGATTAGGACAACTATTCATCAGCATGCATTGATTAATTCCATGTTGTACAAAAAACTATTTGGTGCGACCAAATCATGTGCTGGTGCGACCAACTGAGAAAGTTGAAGGGAGAAAAGTTATTCTGGAGCCCTGTGATAGTAGGGCAATTCATCCCGATAGCAAAGGGCAAAACAAGCAAAGCAGGTTTGAGAGGTGGCGCCCCGCCAAATCTTCCAAGAATCACGACTTGCTTTACGGCACGACGTCACATACATACATCAGCAACATATGAAGCAGCCTCTATGGAAGACACTAGCACGCATTTCAGAAGTGAATCATGGCAGAGTCGAAGAAGAAAACGCGGTCGGAAGAGTCAAGGAAAGGAAAACGACAGTAACGTTAAATACAAGTACTCCACAGCGACTCTAGGGGTCGATGTTTGAGAAAAACGAAAACTGCATAGTGTGCCTTTAATGGCTCTTAATGTTTTTATCGTTCATCAGGCTTGAGTTATTTCAACAATATGGTCGCTCAGTATTGTTATCTTTTTAGTTGTAGCGTGGACTTCCCTATTCTCATAGAAAGTGAGCCGGCTTTAAAGGGATAGTTCACCCAAAAATGATTTTTTTTTCATGAATTACTCACCCTCATGTCGTTCCAAACCCATAAGACTTTCGTTCATCTTCGGTACACAAATTAATTTCTTTTTACTGAAATCTGAGAGCTTTCTGTTCCTTCATTGACAGCTACGCAACTACCACTTGTCTTTGACGCTTCAAAAAGTTCATAAAGAGATCATAAAGCTAATCCATATGAATTGAGCGGTTTAGTTCAGATTTTCTGAAGAGACCAGATCGCTTTACATGATGAACAGATTGAATTTAGGCTTGAATTCACATATAAACATTCATCAACTCACACATCAGCTGTGGTAAATGGGAGCTCAAGCATGTTCACTCAACATGTTACACAGCACATTTGAGATTCCTCAAGAACCAATGAAGTTCATTCTCATATGTTACACAGCACATTTGAGATTCCTCAAGAACCAATGAAGTTCATTCTCATATGTTACACAGCACATTTGAGATTCCTCAAGAACCAATGAAGTTCATTCTAATATGTTACACAGCACATTTGAGATTCCTCAAGAACCAATTAGGTTCATTCTCGTGTGTTATGCACAGACATGGGGACTTGTGACTTGGTGACTTGGACTCGAGTCGACTCGAGTCGCTATTTTTATGACTTGTGACTTGACTTGACAAAAAATTAAATACTTGAGACTTGACTCGGACTTGGAAGTTAAAGACTCGGGACTTGACTTGACTTGAGACACGATGACTTGAATGACTTGAGTGTTAATCACATAATTTTTTCAGTTTGAATATAAAATATATAAATTATTTTTAAAAATAAAGTTGATTACCCAGCTGGAGCGCAGGCTGAGAATAGCGTTGTCATTGACTGGATCACTACACTATCATCAGTCGCGCCCTCTCGTACCTTGCACACCACGCCCACAGATCAGATATCACATCAACATGTCAGCCGGAGGGGTACTGAGGGTCATCGCTTTCGGCTTCGAGAATTATTCACAAGATGGCAAAAGACGAACAGCGCTTTGCAAGACCATTAACATCGCGGCCAACTCTCACGCATTCACCGTGAGACACACGCGACACTGACTTTTCACACGCGCTCATTCATTTTCTCACGCACAGAAAAATCGTGACACAAGAGCAGGTTACGATATAAAAAAATCTCAGCTCTCAGATTCTGTAATTTTTATTACGAAATTCAAACAATAAATACCGTTTTGGCGCTTGTAAATGTGACGCAGATCCCTAGCGCGGCACGTGAACCGATCATCTCTAGCTAGTAAATAAACACGAATGAACAATGTTGAAAGATACAGTACAGCTGAACTTACCGAAATGTATATTCCTCATACATAATATCGACCAATCAATCAAACAAATGGGTCAATAAAACAGCTGGAGAACAATTATGTCACATAACATTTACCTCAGGAAAGCCATTTGATGACCACGTTAGTTGGCTAGAAAAAGTATTTTGCTAAATATGTGTACTATATTACATATTTATTATATTTTTACTTATCATTAAATAAAGTTGTTATTATAATAAAAAACTTATTATATCTCTCTGTATGTTTACAGCATTAGGTGAGTTGTTTTTTTTCTTGAGAATAATTAGTGCCTATCTTGTGTAGCCTACCTAATATTTATCCAAATGAGTCAATATTAAGTCAGATCACAATAATTGAATTGAATTGAAATAATAAAAAAGCGTAGCTTACCAGAAATTGTACCATGTAAACATTGTAACATGTTGTCACTAAACCGAATACAATTCAGTTTAGTTACTAAAATGTTTTGACAATCACAATACACTTATTGTAAACACAGTTTACGTACAACATTAAACTTTGTTACATTTTAAACACTGTTGGCAGAAGTGAAAAATAAATAATTTTATGAAGTTACAATTTTGCTTGATTCCATGATGTATTTTACTGAACATGAGTATTTACAATGCAAATCCAAATTATTGTAATTTATTGACAGTAACTGATATCTTGTCTTTTCACTTTATTAAGATCAGATTCTGCAGGTAAAATTACAATAATAAGGTGACTTGACTTGGACTTGACTTGACCTACTACAGGACTTGACTTGACTTGACTTGACATAGCCTGTGACTTGACTTGACTTGACTTGCCCAAGAAAAAAATACTTGGGACTTACTTGAGACTTGAAGGTTAAGACTTGAGACTTACTTGAGACTTGCATATGTATGACTTGGTCCCATCTCTGGTTATGCAGCACGTTTGAGCTTCCACAATGAGGTTGTCAATGGAGAAACAGAAAGCTCTCAGATTTCATCAAAAAGATCTTCATTTGTGTTCCGAAGACTTGCAGGTTTGGAACGACATGAGGGTGAATAAATGATGATTTTCTGTGAACTATCCCTTTAACTGCCATGATCTCCATTTACTTTCATTGTATTAAAAAAAAAAAAATCCAGGAAAGTTAATCTAACAACATGAGGTTTAGTAAATAATGACAGAATTTTCATTTTGTTGGGTGAACAGTTCTTTCAATATTGAATAATCCTGACTACAACACTGCTAATCAAATGATCACAGACTATAACGTATCATGCGTATCAGCATGTCAACCACATCGCAATCATTTCTCGTCTGTATGACAGAGGATAGGACGCTAGCTAAGATTAACTTCCTGTTTGCGCTTCCTTGCAGCAACTGACACAGAGACATCTTTCGATAATCAATGTCATGTCTCCATGCTTCAAAGAACCCCCGATCCTGTCCAAGAAGCATTTTAAAACATCAAAACTTTCTAATTAAAGGCGTGTCATTGAGACTCTGATTTGAGTCCTGTGATTTGGCCAGAGGGGCTCCTGATGAGAGCTGATACAAGCCAAACAGTCTCGGGTGTAATTACGATTAGAAAGCCCTCATTTGAAGAGCACTCGTAAGGGTGAGTGTGAGAGAAAAGCCCCTTTATAACCAAAGTGTTTCCAATATTGCCCTCAATGGCGTTCACAATGGCAAGCCACAGCAAGGCATATAAAACATCACTACTGACAAAGAATGTACATGAGGGTGCAACATTAAAAGGACAGTTCACCCAAAACATTTAAATTAATTTACTCACCCTTATGTCTTTTTAAACCTGTTTGACTTTTTTATAGATGAATGTCTATGGTGCTTTTTAGCATACAATGAAAGTGAATGGTGACCAGGGTCAGAAATTAACTAGGGCTTGTGGCAAAAAAAGTGGCAACAAAATATTAAAATGCGGAGGGTTTAAAAAACTGGGTTTATGAGATATCCCAATTTAACATTTTAAAGTGTGATTTCTAGACCTAGAAAAGTCATGTAAATAAATCAAATGTAAAACTCCATGGACATTTTACAACTTTTTACGATTTATTATTATTATTTATTTTCGTCAAGCAAGAAGAATGTCAAGCAAAATATCCAGTAAATAACATAAATTTCTGCTTGTTCCTCGCAAAAAGCTATCATACGACTTCAAAAGACTTGCACTATATCATATTAGGTCACGTTATGATGTTTTTATTTTATTTTAATCACATGGTGGTTGTTGTTTTTTTGGGACCATCCAATTTTATTCTATGGAAGAAAACATTGTGAACATTCTTCAAGACATCTCCTTTTGTGTTTGACTGAAGAAAGAAATTCATACAGATTTTGAATGGCACGAGGCCAAGTAAATGACCACAAAACTTTAAATTTGAGCTGTCTCTTTAAAACCTGTTGCACAATAACACTGCAAGACAGCGTGCTAAATAAGTGGTGTGTAAAAAGGGCAGATACTGAGTAAGCACTCTTTTGCATATTTCCCCTGGTTCTCAATATTTTACAGCATGAATTATAATATTCTGTTCTTTGAAGTCCCCAGTAAGGCTTTGCGTCGGCTCTGAGTAATTCCAAATGTATATTTTCCTCACGGTGCACTTGCACACACCCCATCTGCCGTGATTTAGGCCTAAAACAAACAGCTCAAACAGGCAGCAGTGGATACAGTGGATGCCACTATCCACCAAGGTAACCGAGTTAAGATTGAACGCTTTCCCGGCAATTGGATTTCCATTGACAGATCCGCAGAAGCTGCAGACGTACAGAAACAGAGCGGCGAGGCAGTCAGGTGCAATCTTTGCTCTTTCACCCCTTTGCTTTTTGAAAGCATCTGACCAAAGAGGGCTGATATCTGGCTCAGTGCTCGAAAAAAGGTAAGTCTGTTAGTATCAGTTGTACTTGGACGTTTGCATTTGGCCATCTACGCAGAGTGATTTATTTGAGCCGAAGGAAACACGGTGCACAAATTATGCTTTGCTAAGCGATTTAAGGAACTCTATTTTAGAGGGACGAGTGAGTCTTTGACCTTGAGGATCTTTGTTAGTCTTGGATCAGATGGTCAGTTTAATGCTGAGTTCAGGACGTTTACAGTTACAAAATACCAGTGCCAGACCCGAGCCAGGTCTATCATTTCATCTCATTACTCAGTTGTCACAAGGGATTTTTCCCTCTCTCTGTCCATTCTGTTAATGGCATCAATGGCCCTTCACCTTGGGAATGAGGAACTCAAAATATAGCAGAAAAAAAGAAACATGCCCCTTACAACTTGGCCTTGAGGTTTTATTATTTAACTTAAAAAAAGGTAGTTTACTGAAAATTACTTGATGGTTGCTTAAAAAGTTTTTTTTTTTTTTTTTTACTTTATACTGAAAATACTGAAAAGTCATGTTTGGAGGTTCTATTTAACATGGAAAAAGTGTATCCCCCCCCCCCCCCCTTTTTTTTTTGTTGTTGCAAAATTACCATTATAAACAAAGCCCTATATTTGGCAGAATATATTTGCACTTTAAAAACAGGCGTAATGACAGCAATTCATCAAACATTTACTCAGCGGAAATACTACTGAGAAATAAATGATTTTGGCAGGATGATAAACTCAGTTGTGAGAGAGATTTGTAGATAATCAGACAAAACGGGCGAAAATTGCATGAATAATTTGTCGACGCGAGAGCGAGACAACCGAACTGTTACACAGCGTGCTCCAGGGGTTGGAGCGTCGTCGTCTGCCGAGACGTGGCTGAATTTGACTAATGCCTCTCTCGCTGTGAACAATAGAGACGAATGTTACTTTAAATCCGAAATACTTAAATCCAGCTTTCGATGACTCCAGGCAAATATCATTAATCACGCTAGGCCCACCTCGCACAGCACGCGCGTGCACGACCAGATGATGGCTTTCCCCGACTCAATCCATCACGTACGTGTCGTGAGCGCGGCCCCTCGTACCGGCTGAGAGCCTCCACGTAGGGGCCCCGCTAAGTGAAAGAGTTACAACAGCTGTACCTGGCGCTGGTCGGTGCTCTCAGAGCGGCCCGGCTCCCTACTTAGAATGTCATCCGGCTCGTTTTAAAAGAGCGTCACGCCACGGAGCTCCTCATTTGATGTATCGTTCCTCATCTTTACAATTTTGGGAATAACAGGTCTAACTTATCAATTTGGCACCTGAAATCCCACCGCTTACAGTTTTAGCACATCATGTGTGGGGGTGATGTCATCCTGTGACAGCACTTCCTCTTCTCATTACGGGACATTTTTAGACAGGCCAATAAAAATGAGAAAGGAGGCCATTTTAGAATATCCCATTTGCCTGAAAGTGAATCAAGTTATCTCCATTATTTCAGCACTAAGGTGTGCGGTGACAACGCCGACGTGGAAGAAGTAGATTTCCGCCTCTGTCAGAAAGTAAAGGCCACTCTGAGTCCACCACAGGGATTGGCCACGGCGCAAATGCGCTAACATAAACCTCATAATCGTTCTTAATGTCTAAACATAAATGTTTACTGCTGACGGCATTGTGGTGTTTTGGCAGAAAACGTGCCCATTGCAAAGACAACATGGGGGTAAAAAAGGGGGAAAATGCTATTGCTATTTGTGAGTAATATTTAATTAATGACTTTCATAAATAATGAATAGAGCGGATGTAATTGCAGATGTTTTTATGATGACAGGCTTGGCTTCACTGGGCTTTTTTTTCTCCTCCCTCTTTTCAATTACCGTCCAGAACAGGGGGAGGCAGAGAGAAGAAATGGAGGGAGAGAGGGAGAGAGAGAGAGAGAGAGAGAGAGAAGAAATGGAGAGAGAGAGAGAGAGAGAGAGAGGCTGGTGGAGGCAGAATTAAAGAGGCTTTTTGTCGCGTTTAATATCAATTCATTCCATGGACTGCTGACACAGGCAGTCCAGAGAGCCCAGGATTTATGGCTCCCTCTAATGGGCATGCTCAGAATCAAAGGCCTGTCGTCAGCACTACTTAAACCACTCCTCTCTCACTCCCTCGCTCCGGCCCTCTCCTCTCCACTCCACTTTTAAAGACACAAGCTCATTTACAGCCCTATAGTAGCAATTCGCAACTAGTTTGGTTCAGGACCCAAATTTTAATTTGGACATCAAGTAGTCTCCCAACACGGCACCAAAATGTCAAATAAGCCATTTATAGTTATTTCTCTTATCTTGCATCGTGCACTATCAAGGATAACAGTATGTCATGCAACCTGCCCACACTGGCATTTGTCTAATTTGGCAAGCTTCAATAGTGACAGATGACACCGTAGAGTTTGGATATGGGAACCGAACAACTGGATATGGGAATCGTCTCCTCACTTTTAAAAGTTTATAATCCTTTTAATTTTTTAATACGTTTTAATTTTGCTATCAATTTCATCAATTATTTTTTTCATTTAGCATTGTTTTATTCCTGCAGTTGAGAACCACTGCTGTGAAGGACACACACACACACACACACACACACCAGAGATGTAACTGTATCAGTCATTTCAGTTTTGCACTACTCAGAAAAAAAGGAAGGTAAGATCAGGAATGTGCACATGAAGTTTCTGCTTTCATGCATAAGGTAAATTAAGTGGGTCTTAGTCACCAACTGAACTACAAACATATTTTTGGGTAAAACTTTTATGCAGACATTTTCAAGCAGAAATCATGATCTATGAATAAGTTCACACTTTCTAAATTTAGAATATCAGAAACAACTGAGGGCATTCAGACAAACCACATAAGCGTTCATAATATATCTACATCTACACTCAGACTTCCTTTATTGTTCCCAGAGGGGAAATTAAGGTGTTACAGCAGCAACCGAAAGAACAAGACACAAAACTAAATTAAACAATCACAATAACTCAAAAATACAGAGTGCCATGCAATGACCTGATTGGCATAGTAAACTCAAAATCACCTCCACTCACACACTGCCACGCTTTCACTGCATCATACCTTAACCATCAAACATCTCATGTCCTTAGTCCAAGACAAAAATTCCAATATGTAGGCCTATTTATATTAGGCTACATAATTATATACACACAAACGTATATATGTATATGTAACTATATTATATAAAAACTTAAATAACTATACACACACACACACACACTCACATATGAATGTATGTAATATATAATATAAAACAAGCTTCATTTTTCATCAAATGTGATGGAAAATCGTTGTATGTCTGTACACGTTATATGCAAATATTAATGATTGAGACCTAATCTCTATCTGAACCAGGTTTCTAGTAATGTAACTGATCCACAGAGGAAACACCCCAGACAGACGGAAAACAACGATGACATTGAGACATACAGCGGATAAGGATGATATAGGAGCGAGAGAAAAAGCCTGTAAATGTAAATTGTGCAAAAATATGAAATCCACCCCATGAATTGAAGAGTCAGATTCAATTTCAATCTAACCTTTGCTTACAGCACCATTTACTCTTGAAAACACTCAACTCAAAACCAGGATGATCATGCACCGATATATTGAGGGGGTCACCACAGGCAATCAGGCTCTTTTAGTGCCCTAGGCAAAAGGGAAAAAAAAAATATATATATATACAAATAAACCTTTTCAACAATATGAGCATAGTGTGTTATGTCTAGTAGTATAGCTTAAGGAAACGAGGAAGCTTGGAGGAGTTTAGAGGAGTTTGGAGCGACATGAGTGTGAGATTATGCCATCATTTTCTTTTTTTTTTATAATATATACATTTTTTATTATTATTATTTTTAAATCAGTGCTACCTGACTACAGAAAATAGAAAAAAAGACAGTTGTCTTTCCTTTTGCCACATAGATAAAAAATTAAACACCCATAATGCACTGGGCATGTTGCCGTCCATGGCCACTCTCACCAGTCCCCTATGCATATGCTTGCCAGAGTCAGATATCACCTTGCTTTAGTAGGACATATTTCTTAGCAAACTTTTAGGTATAATGGTGTCAACTTCTATTGTTCAGAGGTGCAAGAATTCATGAGTAAACATTTAGCGGGAGTGAGTTATTTTCAGTTTCCAGTGAATGATCCAGCGAGTTGTAGGGAATGGCTAAAGGCTGCAAAGAATTGTAAATACGGACAAAACGCTGTGACAGACAATCTGAAAAAAAAACCCCCTCCATGTTTGCAGTAAACATTTCAAACTCGATGACTATGAACACAGTGTTTTAGGTCAAACGGAGGGGAAAAGACTGAAAGAAACTGCCGTTCTGTCAGTTCCGCCCAACCTGCCGAAGCAAAATGCTAAGAAATCTGTTGCAAAAGTGTTCCATTTTTACCAAAATGCTGTTTAGAGTAGACATAGTACGGTACAATTTTACAATAACTGTTCTGTTAATAACCCTCTGTCGATCTGACTGTCCGTGGGTGGGGATACAAAAATGCAGAAGTGTAATCTGTAGTTTTCACAAGTTGTCAAAAGTCTCCTACTGACAAATAAATGTGAATTTCTCAGTCCAGATAACACAGAGAACTAGTAAACATTGTCCATTTACATATAGCTACTACCGACATTTTAACAGTAAAAAAAGTGGGTTGAAATGTTGAAAATCGGCGAAGTTACATTTTAACTTAGCTAAAAAATCAGACGGGGCACGTGCCACTTTGAATGGGCATGATTCATTCTAACACACACACGCACGCACACACACACATCTTTCACCTACTCATCCAAACAACATATCTGGTCCATGACCTCCACAAACACACTCACCTGCCCAGATAGGGGTCTCCATGTACAGCTGTGTCTGAGCTTGTGGGGTCTCACTGCAACCACAGAAGTGTCCGATTCCTGCGGGAGAGAGAAAAAGTGACAAGTTTTGAGCAAGAATGTAAGCCACAGAAATTACACACAAACAAAAAAACATTTAATTCCTCAAAAAGTGGTATTTTAAATTTCCTTTGAATTTAGTAAAGTCCGTCTACCATCACAAAGAGGGTGAGCTCCCAATTTACATTGCAGATTGCTCTGAAAATCCTTGTTTTAGTGAATATGTTTGTGTGTTTGGACTTTAATTGTTTTTTTGTTTGTTTGATTTTTCATTTTGCACGCCCTTGTTATGATAATTTGCAAGGGGATTGAGGAATAGTCAGAGGACCTGCAGGGTTTAGATAAACTCAGAGCCCCACCAGAACCACCAAATCCTCTGCATGTATGCAACCGCGCTTCATGCTACGCTGGTGCTGAAGTGGATCTGCCGTAACATTTGGAGCACACACACACCAGCCTGTGTGCTACCTCACATATGGATAAATAAAGCACATATGGATAAAAAAAATGAATAAAATGCACTCGTTGGATACATACACATGGAAGCTGCAAATACACAAGGCATATATTAACAACAAACCCCCTCACGTCCTGTTAACCCTTTCCAAATGGAAACAACTCAGTCTGATAGTTGGATAAGAACGATAATCATTCTGTTGGTCTGACCTGGTGAGAAAATGGGCCTGATGTCACGGTTAATTTAAAATCGACTGAACTAAGGCAGGTTTGGCTGTGTGTACGTGATAGCAGTTAGCTTCAAATCACATTCTTATTTAGAGAAACATTTCGGTGAGTAAGAAATCACTTCACCCAGAGTGTGTGAGGGAGGAAGAAGAAGAAGAAGAAGAAGAAAAAAGAAACAGGGAAAGATGATAATGCTGCAACTTTTCTTTGGACAGAAATATATACAACCCAACAAACACTGGACCCCATGAGAGTGAATGCAGCACTCAGAACAAAAGACCCTGTTAGAGCATTACCGTAATTACATCGCCATAATGGTCTCTATTGCAGGCTATTCAGATCAAATATGCATAGTGCCCGTCCATATCCACAGGGCTTGATAAAAGTGTTGTTCCTATGTGTCATTTAATTGTTAGCATTAATCTGAAATATATAGCTAATGTGTTTATGTGCACTCTGCCATGCTGGAATTGAATGTATTTCTGTCCTTCCTGCACATCATTCTTTATCAACTCACTCTCCACATTTTTTTTTTTCTGGTACCTCTGCTTGACTCTGTTTCCCATCACACTTTCTTTTTTTCTTAAGGGGAAAGTTCACCCAAAAGTACATTTTTGTATGACTTCAGTGGAACTCAAAAGAATAAACTGGACAAGATTAAAAAAAGAGAGTCTTCTGTAGTCTTCTGAAGCCACAAGTGTGAGAAACAAATTTGTCGTTAATCACTTCATTTTAAAATTTGTTGTCATCGAACTGATCTTGAAAACTGATTTGTGAAAGAATCAATCAGTTTTTTTGTGAACCAAATGATTCATTTGAAAAGATCTGACTCAAAAGAATGATTCATTCACAATCCAGATGGATGAATGAATCTCTACTTATCTCGCGAATATACCAAGAATAGCTAGAGCTAAATAGTGATCTCTTTCTCACAGAAAGCTATTGTATGATTTCGGAAGACTAGCAGAAAAAGGTATATGGCCAATTGTATGGTGCTTTTTGCATTGTTTTTGGAGGATTGTATTAATTGTAATTGCATGCAAAAGAAAACAATGCTTAGAGTTCCTCCTTTTGCACAGGAGAAAGAAAGTTATACAGGTTTGGAAAGACATAAGGTTTGATTTCATTTTTGGATAAACAATTCCTTTTTTCCCTTTCTCCCAAAGTCCATTCTCTCTCTGTGTCTGTCTATCTGAGAGAGGCTGTAGTTCTCTGCGGGGAAGTGTCTAATTTCATTCCGAGTGTTCCCCTCTGTGGTCAAGAGTAGAACTGAAACCCGGAGATGCAGGAAGTCTTCTGGGAAATCCAGGCCACTACCAACTCGGTGAGAATTCATTTCAGAGGAATTTCGCTTCGCTTGCCTGAAAACAGGCTCACGGGGTGGCAATGAAAAACAGAGGTCTCTGCATGTCAACAAAACCCTGAGC
Source organism: Rutilus rutilus (assembly GCF_951802725.1). Classification (NCBI taxonomy): domain Eukaryota; kingdom Metazoa; phylum Chordata; class Actinopteri; order Cypriniformes; family Leuciscidae; genus Rutilus; species Rutilus rutilus. Next base: position 28,316,912 of record NC_140224.1, on the reverse strand, counting down.
ATATTTGAGTCCATCCACCGGACTCAACGTGTATGTACACAAATGCTACATTCCAAAAAATAGAAAGCTGCCAACGGAGGCAGCAATTTAAGCTCAAGGCTGTTTCAAAATGTATAGGAAACATGATACCTCTTTGGATCAAAATACTAAGACAACATCGGATATATAAGCCTACTTTGTAGAAAAGACAATCCCAATATGTAACGCAATAAAATTCAATAGGGGAAAATAAATTCCAGAAGTGAAAGACAATAAACGGCTTATATAGTGCAACTATCCATCCACTTTGTTTAACAGTTGAACTAACAGTGAACCAAACCAACTAGCCACAAGGTGAATCACAATATTACACACTTTGATGAATAAAAATAAAAAGACTAAAGTACAAAACAATGTATCCCACTTAATGTCTTAAATGAGGTAAAGAACTATAAATCACATGAAGCTTTGCACTTGACAGTCCAATTTAAAGCAATGGACAAATATAAAACTATTGATGAAGGTGTTGATGAAGATCTTTATAGTTTCTAAGTTATCATACAAAAACGATTTCCTATTGAGAAATAGGAATATTTATTTCCAGAACCCAGCTGTTGCACTCTATTAAGCTATTATGCTAATAGCTTAGCAACATACCAACATCAAATTCTATTAGTCAATTGTGTGAGGGAGCAGAGCTACCAAATCATTCTCTTAGGAGGTTCAGTGAAGGTTAGGATACTGAAGGTAAGACAGCTGCCTGTGTAGGCAGTCTACTAGGTTTTCCTCTTTCCTTCACTTCAAGTTCAACAAATTTACTAAAAAAATTGTGTTTGAAGCAGGACTGATATAAGTAATTAAAATTAAGGATGGAGGATGATAAATTTAGCTCATTTACAAGTACAACCGGTGTCTAAAGCATTAGTGTTTGTTGATATGTAAGTAAGTGCATCAATGTCCATTGTGGCCTGACACTCAATCTTTTGAGCAGGTATTGATGGATCGCAAAGGATCTCACGCAATAACACAGACGCCAACACACACACACATGAACAAAGCGTGTGTATTGATTTAATCCAAAACAGAGCTCATATCTCACAGCCCCCTGTCTCCCTCCCACACCGTCTCTCTCTCTCTCTCTCTCTGTAATGAATTACCAGGCACTGGCTCCAGTATTTTTGGGAACAAGGCCAACATAATTTGTTATTTCATCATAAGTAATTAAAAGCTGTTTCTTTTCCTGTTGTGTCTGAGCTGATTAATTATTTGGACGGTAAAAAGGCATAAATAACACAGAACTGAAGACTGCCATGGAAAAAACAATAAAACAACCATCACTCGGACTACATTGATGTCGCAAGCAAAAAGAAAATAGCATCTCACTAAAGTCTATTTGCCCAGCTATTTAGTTTCGTACATGGCAATAAATAAACTGTCGGCTGCTGTATGATGAGAACAGTGCAATAAAAAATGTTATATCTCAACTATGAAAGCTCTGCTGCATGTAAGCAGATGAATACAAGGAGTCTGACAGGTGTAATGCCATGTAATGTACATTTGTGTATTGTTACATATTGTCATTTAAGTACGATTTTGATATTGCAAACATTATTTCCCCCCTATACCCTTAGATAGGGCACTATTTGAGGGGACATCCATTTGTAGTGGTGTCCGAAACCATAGTGGACGTTATCGAGTACACTCATTCAATCTCACAATGCACGCAATAACGAGTGTACAAGCAATGTACGCTCAACAGCTAGAGAATACCCATAATGCACTGTGAGAGTCGCGTGCCAAATTAATTCATGCATCTGACCAGAAAATGGTGACTGCAGCTGAATCATCCATCCATCCATTTTCCAAACTGCTGGTTCAATGTGGGTATAGCGTAATATCATACAAGTATAAATTCCTTTTTAATTGATTTTTATTTATACATATAGTTTCCATGACAAAGTTTAAGATAAATCTTTTCATCTTACTACTGGAGTTGCCAGTTTGCTAAGTTTCAAATGATTACTAATCACAAACTAATTCAAAAGAATTTGCTCACTCATTTTCATTCACTCCTTCAAGTGAACTATTAGTGGCCTAATGTAGGGAATAGTGAATGAGGTATAGGGGCTGATTTTTAAAAACTCAGTTGAATGTATGATTCAATGATTCATCACGACTGAATGAACCAGTATTTTGATCATATCGGTTGAAAAGAGTCACCTGTCGCCACCTACTGGTGTCACCAGACATCGCACCTTTCCTGGAAGTTCCGGGAATCTCCCGCATATTGATAGCGGCTCCCTGACACCCACAAATTATATACAATATCCCAGAAATCAAGCGAGCGAGAAAACCTGTTTCCACCTGCAGGTATAGTAATACCATGGTATTAAGATGTGTGATCACAAGTGGTCAGTCAAGATGCATTACCATTACACCTTGTATTATCACACATTTCAAATGCGTCTCCAGTGACCACTTGCATTCAGATTTTGAGGAGAGCATCTCATTCCGTCACAACTCAACTATATCACTTTTATTTTCAGTACACGAAAACCATTGAATGAACAAACCCGTGTTAGGCGGCTTATGTGAATGAATATAATATAATATAATATAATATAATATAATATAATATAATATAATATAATATAATGTAGTAGAATGGGATGTCTGTGTCATTGAAAATGTGTCACTAATGCAGAGCTCAAATCCAATGACCAGAACTAACCATTGCATTATAGAATACACAAAACCTAAAAAAAAAAAAAATGCATAAGACATTTCAGATTTCAGATTCTGCCTAACACTAAACGGATTACATGTTTTCCAGTGACCACATACTATTGGAAAAATAAAGGGGTCAAGGTTTGCTTGTTAGCATGGTTCATGAGCAAAGATGGCAGATTTCAAATCGTTTGCTTCCAGGTTTTCATGTGCCTGCACAGCAAGTGGCATTAAGATGAATGGGAATGCTAATGGATAGATTTCTCAAGATATTATAGATTTCCTTGGTTAGAATGCTAGAAACTGCAAATGACGTCAATGGAACAAAACCTAATCAAAAGGCAAATAAGATGAAAAATGCTGTTTCGGCAGAGAATGAATCTACATAGCAGACTGTGAAAATAAATAATTTAAATGACATGAAATACAACACAAAACAGAGAAATAAAAGTCCTTTGGCCGAAAGAGATTTATGTTCCATTATGAGGCAACTCCATGTCAGAAACTGTTCATTGTGCATTAAAGAAGTAGTGAAGGATAAATGCGAAGAATAACACTGCTTGGGTGGTGGGATATGCTTCTACATCTTTTCAGCATACTGTAGGATGAGAACAGGTTGTAAAGGGGAGAGAAAGAGTGAAAAATGGCCAGGGCAGTGGCACGGCATAAAAGAACGATTTAACTTTGTAATGCTGTGCCTGAATCCTTTTGGATTCTACTTGGCTTTGTGGAGCAGATTAGTTGAGCAGCTTTTACAGGCTTTGGTAAATAGAGTTGTAACTCCATTCATCCCCCATTCACAGAGTAAATATCCCCTTTCACACACACCAGAGCACAGTGGCACACACACTGACCTGGAAACACTTCTCAATTACAGACAAGCTGGAGCTCATCAACTCTTCCTACAGGGAGCCCGAATAGAAAGTCTGGACATAAATATTAAGCCTTGAACAGCCTGCTGTAATTTGATTTTCATACTGGGTCAATATATGAAAGCTGTGAGAGCTAATGTTCCTGTTCCGTATGGAGTTTCACCTCATATCGCTGGGCTCGGAATTTATGTGCCATGTATGTTTGCTTTTGCATGTGCTTGAGATTGCTGTCAGGCTGACTGTTTGTTGCTATTTGGGCTTTTGTTGAAGGATTCGTTCATCTTAAAATGAAAAACCTGTCATCATTTACTCACCCTCACGTTGTTCTAAACCTGAATGACTATTTCTTCTGTGAAACACAAAAAGAAAACTGAACTGGCTTATACTGCAAGCTTACAAAAGCATCATAAAAACAGTCCATATGAGTCATGCATTTTGCAATAGCATTAGGTGAGAGAAAGGAAGAAATTTAAGTCGTTATTCAGTTACAATCTTCATCTCAAGTGAACTTTCAACGTCACTGAGTCAGAAACATTCAGAGCAGTTCTGTGGGCTGGATCAACGGATTCAAAATGATTCTTTCGCATACCAAGGAAATCTGATGTGAAGATTTTTAGTAAATAAAAGCTTGGAATATAGTGCATGAGTCGTATAAAACATTATGATATTTTGTATGGTGCTTTTTAGTCATTTTGGAGCTTGAAAGCTCTAAATCATTGTGACTGCATGAAAAAGAGCAATCAGCACACTATTCAAAATGTTTCCTTTTGTGCTCCGCAGAAGAAGGAACGTCATGCAGGATTGGACTGACATAAGGTTAAGGTTATAAGGCAAATTTCTTAGGTATATATATTCTAAAGGTTCCATTTCAAAAACCTTTTTTGGACTATTATTTCATAAGTCAGGCTTTAGAAAATATGTTATTATCTTTTTCCTTTGACCAACACTACCCCCTTTAAATTATCATGTGTAAACAGACATTAAATCAGTTTTGGCCATTTCCCGGTATGTAAAGTTTTAACATTGCCGGTATGAAGCTGTGTGTGAACAAAGAATGAAGATTACCGGTGTTGTGCCGAATTCTGACCCCTGCCAGATTATTACCCCCCTAAATCCCAGTAAAGGTAGGTTTAGGATAAGGTGTGGAGTGGGTTTAGGATTAGAGGGTGGGGTTAGGATTAAGCAATCAGGAGCACCTTCAACGATGGGGGTAATAATTTGGCAGGTAGTCGAAATTCAGCACAATACCTGTACGAGCACATACTGTACAAAGTCAGAATGCCCTGATGTAAGAGTTTGCTTTGGGCCAATCATAAAGTCTGTCGAAACAGTTAACGACAAGCTCTGCTGCTTCGAATTGTTTTTATGTATGCATGTGAAAGCTACTTAAACATCTACCTGTTCCTTCTTTTCCATTCATCAGTTCTGCTGCTCTGTAGCTAATATTGCATACTGTTTAATGGAAAAGTGGTACCAGGAAAGTCAGGTAATTTTATGGTCATTTACCGGAATTGCTGTGTGAAAGGGGCAAGTATGATTGAAATTTGAGCGACTATCCCTGATGTTCTTCATCTCATACAGCTTTAGGTAAGCAGTAAATACCAGCTTTATCCCTGCAGAGCGGCTGAGATATTTAAGAGCACGGAGCGGACTGCACTCTCACCAGCAGCCCTACTGAACCACATGTTGCAAATGTTAATGAGGATTCCCAAATGCCAGGCCACTCCGAGGAATCTGCCTTTAGCCAACCCAGCAGATTGTGGACACATGCGGCGAATGACGAAGAGGCCTCGGAAGAAGAGAAACGGGTGATATGAAACATGTAGACTTAACTGACTAGCCGATGGGATTGAAATCTTCTTCATTCCGGCAAGCCAAAGTATTCATATGACCTTCCTAAAGTGAACATGAAACGGGATTTTCTACGACGCATCACCACCCTCCTTCATAACCGTGGTGTCGCTGTGGGTTCGCTCAATTTTAATATTGCATTTGTTGGGTAAAAAGATTGAATATACAGCTAATCGACATCTCCATTAAGATCCCAGTGTTGTCATTCCACTGCAACATGCACCCAATTTATGTTGGACAGAGAGGATTCTGGGAAATGGAATACTAGGACGTCTGATGCAAATTGAACATGAGGGGCATTGAATATTAAAACAGGCAAAGCACCCCATTGACAGAAAGTAGGGGGAGAGATGGAAATTTAAATGAAATACGACCCGCAGTAAAAGGGTGAAAATAAAGGACCAAAACAAAATCAACAACAAGTGAATAATTACCAACAACAGCTTGGTTTATTTTCAGTTTGAGTTGATTTACTAAAACATAAATATACAATAAAAAGTAACAAGGGTGTAAAGCATGTTGTTAAATTTATCATTTTAAGCAAGGAGAGCGAGACGTCAGGCGGGATGCGCCTCCGATCATGAAACGCTGTTGGTTTACCATCGACGTCTTTCTTCAGAATTAGGAAAACAACCTGTGCTAGCTTTATAGAGGCAGATGAAAACCGGGTTTTATGATAATTATTCCGAAGCTGTGTGGATTTAGTGAGTTGTTAAAGTGGAAATCGAGTCATCGTTTGAGGTAGTAAGACTGTCATCCTGTTTTCATTGGAATCCCACAGTATATCATTATATTACGGAACGGCCGTAATTATAGTGCCGTTGCAAACGTTTGTTGTCTTCCAGAACATTGTGTCTGAACTTGACTTGGTGACTTCAGTGTCATTAGTGGAAAAGTGTCATTCCTAAAAGATGCCACCAAAAGCTCTTCATTCCAGCTTGACTGATTTTAATGAGCTGCAGTATAAAGCCCTAAACTCATCTGTATGTTCTTTGTGTGCTTTGGGCTTAGAAACCCCAAAACACCAGGCCTTCTTCATTTTCAGTACTCAATACCCTTTCTAAATTATAAAGGCATTCATTTTAATGTATAAAGGCATGTGGAAAAAAAATATTTTTTTTATCTCTTTTATCTCTTTTTCTTTTTATATGAGATTTCTTACCGTTAAAAACTATGGCAGTCAATAGAATAAAATAACCTGATTACTGTCATGTCTTCAGAATTTTCTTTGTTTTTTTTAATGGTTTTAGATTTAACTAACCCTGCAACTATCAAGATGACCTGAAACAAGCCTTTTACGTTTTTGAAAATAAAATTTAAAAATTCATATCTTTTCAGAATCTGATGTCAGCACCTCGCTGCATGATGTCCTTACGCAAACTATAATGTCATACAGTTCGGTCTGAATTGGTCCAGCATGCTGAAATTTTAGATGTTTGTGCCATTGTGAGTTAATTCATACTGGTGTTAAATGTGCAACAAATAACTGGAACTGAAATGGCTTGGTTCATGTTTGTGTGCAATGAAGCTGAATGTTTGATGTGGTGAACTCACCAGCACAGTCTTTGCAACCTTTGTTGACCTGACTGATTTGTACCAAGCCAAACGTGGGGACCACATAATGTAAAAGGCGATGTTATGGCAGCTATTACAGCCGTTTCTATATGAGAAAGGTGTGGTGTAATCATACAACACAATGTACTGTACATAGCACATTTGTACAGTAGATAATCCCAGCAAAGGAAGCCTGCGTGAGGGTAAATAAAAGATGAATGAAGTAAAACTAAATAAGCTAGAGGTGCCTGTCACATATTTGTGAGCTTCTGACTAGACAAATGAAAGGGGAGTTCCCGTGAGAACTGAGTATGTAATTCAGCACGTAATGTGTGTGTGTCGGATGAACGAGAAAGATGCAAGAGGCGCGCATCCATCCTCAGAGGTGAACTCGATTTCACGGGTTAGTGAGAGACGGGTGGTGTAGTCTGAGAGGTGGGTGTTCAGCCTCGGCTTTATTAAAGCGTTTCTGTTCTCAGTCTATTTAGAATCAGTGTTTGCTGTTGCAGATGACAGGCCTGAGCCCCTCTAACTTGCCACAGCTGCCAGAGGGTTCGCACCTTGGTATCGCCCCTTAAACATCCACTCAGACACAAAATAACACATTGTCTGCACGCTTTATGCGTGTATATTTTAAGTTGGATACACCGATTTACACAATGAAGTTGAGTGTCTTACAGGTGTGCAAAATTCAACAGTTTGCTAACAGTGCAGATGGAGCTGTGCTAAACATGATCCCTTCTCACATACACACACAGTCATATATCAGACATTTATCACTGCTCACGTGTAGGATGACCACCCCCCCAGGAGCTTTAAATATTTAATGTAAAGATTAATCAGCCCTCTCATTATTTTAATTGTTCTTCCTTTATCCAACCTGTCAGAGTTATAGATTACCCCCTGTAGACCCTAACAGCAGCTCCCTGGTCGGGGATTTATGGGTATTTTTGGATCAGTTAGCCTCTAGTCATATTTCACCATTTTCTGACGAGCCATTAAAATGTCCCAGGTAATTAAACAATGGGCATCAAGTTCAGGTCTAGCCTCTTTATCAGGCAAGAAGCACGCTGGGGTAAAAACTCCCTTGCTAGTGATTAGTATGTTTAAAAAAAAAATAATAATAAAAGCTCACAAGTGAAGATGTACAGAATCAGTCGTGGAGTAGCAGCTCTGGTGATACATGCTTGTTAGTGAGGTGATAGAGCATTATGGGATATCACAGACATTCTTTTGAGGAAGAGCAGGAGAAAAATATTAAACGCACAAACCCAAGGAAAAACAAATTTTCAAATTAGATTTATATATATTCTTGAAGACATAATTCTTTATGTGTAAGTTTTTATTTCTAAAGTAACAGCGGGAGTCAGGGTCTCTCTTGCCTCCCCTGAGCCCATTGACTTTTAACAGACCCCCTAAAGCGTGCCGTGGGTTTGGTGGGTGTGTGTGTGTGTGTGTGTGTGTGTGTGTGTGTGTGTGTGTGTGTGTGGGGTGGGGGGGGGGTGGGTGGGGGGGGGGGGGGGGGGTTAATTGAGCATGAATGGAGGAAAGTCACGTGAGAGTTATGATCGCGCTATATGTTATGATTGCGCTATATGTTATGATTGGATATGATTGGTTCTTGCAATAAAAAAGCCTCTTGTTTTTGTGGGCGTTCGCAAATCGGCCTGAATGATGCCGTTACCTGGAAGACTAATTAAAAGGTAAGTAAACAACTCACCCACTTGCATATCACTGCTTTGTCACATCAAAATTAAACTTGAAATGGCCTAAAAACTGTGAAAAATGAAAAATATCTTACTGACCCCAACCCTTTTTTTTTTTTGCACGCAGCTTATTACTGCATTTAAAACCATTAAATGATAAAACGTTAATAATGTGAAATAGTATTACAATTTTTAAATATTTGAAATGCAATTTATTCCTGTGGTGACAAAGTAGAATTTTCAGCAGCCATTCCTCCAGTCTTCAGTGTCACAATCTTTCAGAAATCATATACATACATATAACACAGGATATCACTTTTTTCCCCCAGAAATCTCAGCAGGCCCTTGCAGATCTACGGTTTCTGCGCGCCTGACAGGGTTGCTGTAGGAGTCCGGCAGCTGCCCCGCGGTGATTGAGTGGGTACTGATGAAGAGAGAGTCGGAAGTGAAAAATGCCAGCCCTTCGGCCAAGAAAACACATACACACACAGAAGGGGTCAGGCCTTTCGCAACCTCCGTTCATTTCTGCGTTCTTGCCCGGCTGAAGCTTTTTGTGGGCAAGATGGCTGGAGCAAGTTGCCGATTACATAATCCTGTTTTACAGGGGCTCCATCCATCACCCGGCTTTCATTTTCATTGGAGCTAAATTGCACGAGTGCTGGGAGTGGAAATGAATTTCAGCAGTCCAGCATATCTGTTTAGTTTGCAGAAAGCAAAAGCACTGTGGAGAATGGAGAGTGAGAGAGATGTGTAGAGCCAGCGAAAGAGGGCAAGAGAGAGAGAGAGAGAGAGGAAGGATAAAAGACCCTTCCCGAGTTCGGTCCGGCGAGGGTCTGATGGTGATGCATGGTTATGGACCATCTGCACTCAGAGGCGATAAATTTATGATTATGGTGAGAGAGCTAAAAGGCTGTCCATTACTGTAACATAGTGGCCTCAGTAGAGAGTCTCTCATCAGGCCCAGCTGAGAATCAGCAGTAAAACCGGACAAGGCATCTAATATTAAACAAATTTACATGCCAACAGCAGGTGTCAGTCAATAGCCTGCGGACAGTTGTTCAGCTTCTCAAGCTGTAGCACCCGCTCGCTCACTTTCTCCACTTTTACCTTAGGATCCAAACGCGCCAGCAAAAGTGTGGCGGTAGGACGGAGAGCATGTCATGGCTGCAAGATGATTGGTGTGCATGAAAAGGCTCATTTTGCTGACAATGGCGGAAAGACAATGGACGGAAAATGCATTCACATTTCGGATCACTGTCGCGCTATTGATTCTTAAATAGCAGCGCCGTCCAAATGGCTCATGAGGCTTTTGTGCTCTGACATCTCTGCGGTGCACCGTTCAATTAGTTTTAGTGTCCCGGTCCAGCTGCCGACCACCGTTCAAAAAACGTCCGGCAAAACACAATCGCCTCCATGATGCCGAGGAGCGAGAATGCTGTGCGCACATGCAACTGACGCAAACATTCAACCCAAGGTCGACTGGGTAACCTAGTGACTTGGCATTTTAGAGGTGATTGAGAGTTTAAACTTACAGCAGAGTTTGCTGGATTTTTATCGGAGGTCTTTGTTGATCTGCTCGATGGGGTGAAAATTAGGACACCAGCTTATAGGGAACTGAGATTTGGTGGGAGAAGTACTCAGATGAACTTGAAAAAGACATGCTCTTATTAATGCTGTCTGCAAGCCTATAGATCTGCTTCTGAAAGAGTCTGCGATTAAACCAACACAAGCAAAACGAGTCAAACAAGTCATCGGTTTCCCTTGAGATGGAAACATCCGGTGTCGAATGAGCAAAAACAGTGTTTCCGTGATCGCTCGCTGCTGATTTTCTCAAAGGCATCAAAAGAAACATTTCAGTTCAGTTCTGAACCAAACAGATTTAACCTTGAATGAAATCTAAGACTGTCTTAAAGGGGTTTGTATAATAGAAGCTTTTGTTGAATTTGAATTTTCTAACTTCCTGTCATTTGAAAATGTTGTTGGCACGCTTACAATATTTTAGGGGTAATTTGTTTACAGAACTGAATGTGTGGTTTAAGCTAAATAATTAATGATTCTTTTCCTCTAGTAATTGGTTTTGCTCAACCGCCAAATAACAATCTAATGTGAGCTGCCTCTCAAAGCACAAGTCTAATTTCAGGCATTTGGTGCAAATCTGTCACAGTTATAAGCTTAACACATGCATTACAAACTCACTCGGGGACCGGCTACAATGCAGAGTAATTAATTTCACAATTAAAAGAACACTGAAAAATCTATACATTTCCACAATAGTCAAAATTTGAATCCATACACTTTTGACCCATTAAAAACCTTGATTGTTTCCTCACTTTAGTGGGTGACGCTTACTTACTTTTTAAATGCTTTTCTAAGGGAAATCTAAGCGCTTTGAGTTGCATTCTTCATTTGATGCCAGAGCTTATTCTACCAAGCAAACACAGGAATAGCTTGCAGTGTGTGGAAGCTTGGAAACTGTATCTTGTCAAGTGACAAGATTTGAACAACACTTTACTTAAAAAAAAAAAAAAAAAACTTCAAAGAAATTAGTAAATTATTGAATTTACATTAAAGGGATACTCCACTTTTTTCGGAAATATGCTCATTTTACATCTCCCCCAGAGTTAAACAGTTGAGTTTTACCGTTTTAGAATCCATTCAGCCGAACTCCGGGTCTGACGGTACCACTTTTAGCATAGCTTAGCACAGATAATTGATTCTGATGAGTCCAGTAGCATTTCTTTCAAAATGACCAAAGAGTTTCAATATTTTTCCTATTTAAAACTTGACTCTTCTGTAGTTAAACCGTGTACTAAGATCGACGGAAAATGAAAAGTTGCGATTTTCTAAGCCTATATGGCTAGGAACTATACTCTCATTCCGGCGTAATAATCAAGGAACTGTGCGGCTGTACCATGAGTGCAGCAGGCGTAATGATATGACGCAGCGCCTGAAAATAGGTCTAATAGGTTAGACAAACTTAGTCCCGGTCACGTTGGAAGAAGTTACCAAGCTGGGGACTATTTTCAGGCGCTGCGTCATATCATTACGCCTGCTGCACTCATGGTACAGCCGCACAGTTCCTTGATTATTACGCCGGAATGAGAGTATAGTTCCTAGTCATATAGGCTTAGAAAATCGCAACTTTTCATTTTCCGTCGATCTTAGTACACGGTTTAACTACAGAAGAGTCAAGTTTTAAATAGAAAAAATATTGAAACTCTTTGGTCATTTTGAAAGAAATGCTACTGGACTCATCAGAATCAATGATCTGTGCTAAGCTATGCTAAAAGTGGTACCGTCAGACCCGGAGTTCGGCTGAATGGATTTTAAAACGGTAAAACTCAACTGTTTAACTCTGGGGGAGATGTAAAATGAGCTTATTTCCGAAAAAAGTGGAGTATCCCTTTAAATTTAACAAAGACAGTGATAAACTGAATATTCCACTATAAACACTTGCCATGAAAAATGCCATGTAGTGTCTTGAATCAATGAATCTGTTCATTTACAAGAACCATCCTAATGAACCGGTTCATTGGCATGCCCAAAACAGATAAATTTGCTCTAGTCAAAGACAGAGTCAAAATATTTTCTATAAAAATGCCTGAAATACCATGTCAGTGATTCATTTTTAATCTGTTCGTTTGCAAGAACTATCCGAATGAACTGATTTGCCACTGTAGATTCAATTCAATGCATGAGATATAGGATGAAACGATTCACTAGAAAGGTTTTAGAAAGCAATTGAGCTACTGTAATACTACTGAAAAATACAGGTGAAGGGATTAATCACCCAAAAAACACAATTTTCAATTCACAATTTCAAGAATGTGGGTGTCAAAACAATCTAAGACTCCTTTGACTTTCATTGTATTACAAAAAAAAATCTTCTTTTGTTCCACAGAAGAAAGAAAATTATACAGATTTAGAACAGCATGACGGTAAATGATTCAGAATTCTCAGTTTTGGGTGACCAGAATAATGAAAGATATTAAATAAATAAAACAAATGTGGAAAATCAACGAATCCCAATGAAAGCGATGTTCTTTATGCAAGAGTAAAAGCACAGAAATGTACGAAACATCAATAACCTTTCCCTACTTAAGATTCCAGTATGCATTTTAAAATTTGAGGCGCTGGGAAAACATCAGACCATCACTAGACGGAATGAACTCAAAGCGGTCGGAAGGAGGCGCCGCTTGGGTCGGTTTCAGGAGATGTTAACTCTTTTCTCTTTGGTCTCAACGGCAGGAAGTGCTGAAGTCAGCAGAGGTCTTCTTGTTTGAGTGAGCCTTTCAGATAAATCAATAAAGCCGCTTTCATCCTCTTTCTGATCCATTTGTCCCCTCCGTTCTCCACGCTCTGTTGATATGGAGCTATAGGAGAGGGAGACAGAGAGACGTTTTTGCTAAGCTGAAAGGCAAAGGGTGGCCTGATAGCTGCAGTGCAGGATAACCAGTGTCCAATCGGCTCTCCGCAGGTGACAGCGTCCATCATGGCTGCAGGCATGAGCGGCCATGGTATTGATGCAGGACAGGTGAGGTACGCGCCGGTGATTTGAAGAGCGGGTGGGTTCGCCGGCAATGGCAAGCGTACTAAATGAAATGCATCACATCAGTGCCTGTGCCTTAATTACACCTGTCAATCAAAAGAGCTCCAGCTTATCTGTAAACTGTCTCCTCATACCCAAAAATAGTCTGTCTAGTTTGAAGGAGACAAGCCCGGTCCCAGCTCGCCTTTCATGCCCCTCGTCAGATTCATATTTGGCTGGTGATGGTCACCTTATGAGACCTCAAACATCCCAGGTGTCAAAACAGATCGGCCGATGCTACAGTGTTCAAAAGGTAATTGTCTTTTTATTTGGTTTCAATTTTAAGGGAAGCTACATTTCACAGATTCAATCACACTAAAAATATTTCAGGTGACTAATGAAATATGCATCCAGAAATCAGCTTCAGACCATGTGGTGTATAGTAAGTCGCTCCTTTTACTTTATGTTGGTCCCGGAGGTAAAATGCAATAATTTTAATACAATGAAATACACAGTAGCCTAACAAAAAAACTGTAATTTCCACAAATGCACACCTTAAAACTGTTAACATAAACATCTGTTAATCTTTAAACTAACCACAATGCAATTCATTTACGTTCAGTTTTAATTTAATTCATGCAAATTATATTACACTTTAATTTAGTTTAAAATGCGCATACTTTAATCTAATTTAGACAAGTATGATTGCAATTACAGAGTCCTTTTTATATCCAGCTTATTTCAAAGAATGCAAAAATATCAATATAACACACTGATCCATTAAAATTGAGTTAAAAGAATGATGTGCCAAATATCTCAATGAATCTCTTTCGGGTTAACCACTAGGCTTGCAATAGAGCACATTAGCATGCTAGATGTTTTTTTTTTTTTACTTTATATAATGTATGGGACAGACAAAAGGCAAGAAAAACCCCAGTTCACCACACTTTTAACCTCCAAAAATCAAAACCGTAACAGAAACTCACACATACCAAATATATATAGCACAATATAACAATTTCAACATACTCCTCAATCCAGTTCCATGCAAAAGCATGCTGGGAAATCCACCAACCAGCAATGGAGCAAAAATGATTCATGTAGTCCCAACATAAATATAAAAGTAAACTTCCATTTTACAAGTGTATTGAACACAATGAAATTTTGTGACACAATCATCAAAAAGTATGTTGCAATGTTAAGTAAATGGATAAAACAGCACAATTGATTCGTGTAGTGTGAACTTTTGTTTGCATTGCTAATGCCTTTGTGCCATGCCACCCATCACCACACCATCGAGGCTGTATCCAAAAAATCACCCCGATACCCTTAAATAGGGCACTAATAGTGGTTTTCGAAACCATAGTGGACATTATTGAGTGCACTCATTCAATCCCACAATGCACCGCAATAACAAGTGTACAACCGATATACGCTCAAATGCTAGAGAATACCCATAATGCACTGTGAGAGTCACGACTTCCCACATCTGACCAGAAGATGGTGCCGACAGCTGAATCATCCATCCATCCATCCACTTTCCAAACCGTTGGTCCAATGTGGGTACAGCGTAATATTATGCAGGTATCAATTCCCTTTCAATTGATTTTTAAATTGTTTAATAAAGGTTTATACGTATAGTTTCCATGACGGAGTTCAAGATAAATCTTTTCATCTTACTACTGGAGTTGCCAGTTTGCTAAGTTTCAAAAGATTGTTAAAGCACAAACTATGCAAAAGCGGCAGCTCTTCCGGAGCACTCAGTGTCCGAATTCACTCCCTCTAGTGAACTATATTAGTGGAATGAGGGTATAGGGGGCAATTCGAGACACAGTCCAAGACTTGACGCACAGAACTGGCAGCAAACCAGGAAATACTCCTGCAAGTTTCAAAAGTATCATGCCAGCGTGGAATAACTTTAGCAGAGAGCGCCAAATCAACACAAACGCAAGAGGTAAAATGAGAAAACACACTCGCAAACAATAAATACATGCTAGAAAAGGCCATTTTCTCTCCCCATTAGAGATGTAGAATATTTCACTTTCCTCAGAGACAAATAGATGAAAATACGGCACTGGGACATAAACAAAAGGAGCACTGAGTACAACTCTTCACATGACTCCCCAGCTCTCTATCTCTTTAATAAATGAGTCCCTGTAATTGTAGGAAACGGCAGAAAGCAGCATTATATGAAAATGCAACACAAGGATAACCTTAAATGGAAGTAAATCAACCACTCTGCTCTTTTCAACCTTTTTGTGGGGATATTGGCTGCTTGCTGACTCTCCTAACTTGATGCCAGAGGGGAGGAGAAATGTATGTTCAGTTCTGCAGTCCGCGCATCGCTTGGCCGGGGGTGTTAACACTGTCAGGGCACATGAGGCTCCAGACTATCTGTTTCCCCATTCTGCTTCATTCTCATCAAATTGCTTGTTTTATTTATATCAAATGATACCTCACTCCCTGCGCTCGCTCGGCTGATAACGCACCCTTCTCCGTCCCCCGCGCTCGCCCCCCATCCCCCGATACATCCTATGAAATGTATTGCTTGCTCATTGTAAATAAAACATAAAGCTTCCTCTGGGCTCCTCCCTTGAGCCACCTATATTTCTATTTTTGCAAAGAGCAGCAAACCTTATACTGCGCTGCTGCCACATCACTGCGAGCAAAGACTAACTATCGTCTGAGATATTGAAAAGGCAACTTTAAAAGCACTATTGTCCCTGATGTAGACATCACAAAATGCAGCATTGATACAACTCTACGAGGCTCTTTTTATAAGCGTATCAATCATAGATTTCCTTGCTGTCTGTTGTAGACGTGCTCCTCTCTCACTCGTCCTTTCCACACATGGTGCTTCACATTTGCGCTTTCGGGATCCCAAAGTCTGAGCTCACTAATAAAAATGCAGACTTTTTGTATATTACAAGCATAACAGTGAGTAGATGAAGTACAAAATAATATGAATTTGTCTTGGTAAATGTCATTTTGCTTTAATGACAACAGAGCTTGAGCTGTATGAACAAGTTTGTGTAAAACCTGATGATCATGTTCTCCAGCATGATTTGTGAATGATGCAACGAGCATTTTGGAAAAGAAAAAAGAAACAATTGTAATGTCAGAAATTTTTTGCTTTTGAATTTTAAGCTAATGTTTTATTAAATGCATTATATGACTAGTTAAAACACTAAATATATATATATATATATATATATATATATATATATATATATATATATATATATATATAAACATCCAGTGTGTTAACAGTATTTAAATAGTAGCTATAATGCATAATATAATGAATCATATCATAAAAAGAATTTTCAAATGCATTTTATTTGTTTGAGTGTATGAATAAAATAAAACATGATAAAACAATAGCACCCCTAAATGTCCCTCATAAAGAGACTTACAAATGTACACACACACAAGCTTGTTGTTGTTTGCCTGTTTTTGTGACAGCTTTCAGAACATGAAATCTATTAGAGAATCAAAGACAAACTATAGCATTACGATCTCGGCGCACATATGTTATATCGCCATAACAATTCCGAGCGCAACATGGATAAATGCTCTTTTTGGCTGGCAGCTGGGGAATTTGAATAGTGTGTCTTTCCAACGCGTTTCATGAAGTGCTTAAACCCACCTCGGGGTTCTGAGACGCCTCTCATCTACAGCTGTCGGCAGCGGAGGGGTAATGTTGATTGATGGAGGGAGGGAGGGCTAGACTGATGCGCGGTGCAGTCGGAAGGCAGAGGAACGAATGGCTAACGCTAAACTTGACTCACTCCGTCATAAAGCCCATATAATTGTATCATGGACATGACACTGTCGTAATCATCCATGGCAGTTCATGTCAGCTGGTGACAAATGACAACGATTTACCAATGGGGTTAAGCCACACAGAGAACAGACACGGTCAGGGGATTATGATTTAGCATGGGGGTTCAGCAATGCAATGAGGACCCATGATTCACCAGGGTAGGACAAAGCCAGAAAGAGGACATCTTTGATTCAGTACAGTTACAAGCCAATGAGTGAACATTACTCACCAATGGGCCTAGGTTGACATCAATGAGCTTGATAAAGCGATAAAATGATTTAGAACAACAATGAACTGGGTAATTATGTGCTCTAGCCTCCAGCACCCGACATACTCTAGCATAACCTGACACGAATTTCTCTTTCCCTGTGCAACAGTCTGTGTCTGCTGTATCTCAAAGCACAAAATATGTCACTAAATGTCAGTCTCACTGGAACCGTTCTATTCTAATTCATCATCGCAAATATCAATCAATGCTGTATGTATGGTTTTGGGGATGTGAGTATTTACACCCTAACCTTTGACTCCTGACGGCTCGGTGGTGAGTAGCCAGGAGGGAGTACTTCACTCCTCAAACTAATGAGCTATTGATTTGTGTGAGATAGCCTGGAAAAACTAGGCTGTGGAAGAGAGCCGAAGATCTGGTTTATGTGTGACTGAGCGATGTATGAAATCATTCGCACACCGCAAGGAAGACGGAAAAGGAAAGTGCAAAGCCGAGGGATTAAGTGACAACATTCTCATCCCATATACTCAACCCTCAAAAAAAACAAAAAATATCCAATGTGTTTTCCGATTGTTTCCTGCTTTATTTTTTTAACCTTTATTTATATATAGATTTATACAATGCAGATTGTTTCAAAGCAGCTTTACAGTTATAAACAGGAAAATTATGATTCAATTACTAAAATAAGACAATAGTAAGCAGTCACTATTTAGTTGAAATTATTCCGTTGATTCAGTTTGGTTCAATAACTGTGTAAAGTTCATCAATTAGGGAATTTGTTCAATTCAGCAATAAGGCAGCTCTGGAGAAAACAGTGAGTGTGTTTACATTATGCTTAAAAACCTGTTTTCCTTTCTCAGAGTAAGGTCATAAACAGATTTTTTTTTTGCCCCTTACGCCCACGGTTTACTTGCGTTGCCAGGTTATTGGTTTGCGTGAGTTACCAGCATACTGGTGTGCATGTAAACATGCTCAGTGACGTCATGTTCCAGCTCAGTTCAGTTCTCCAATAGCATCAGTGCAGTCAAATCAGTAATACTGCAGAATATTAAGTGTCCCAAACTAAGCAAACCAAAAGTTGACAGTGGCAAGGAACCCAAACTCCACCGGTGAAAGATGAAAAAAAAAAATATATATAATAATAAAAGCCGTAGTCGGGGGGCTTTCTTCTTAAAATAAAATAAGAATTAGGCATGGAATTTCAAAAAATTCCACATAAATAAATAAATAATCTACATGCCAAAAATAAACATGCTATAGGCATTTCATACTGAAAAATGAAATGCATTATTCAAAACTTCACACTTAAAGAAGTTTTTCTTCCTTAAATTAAAATTTGAACAGCAGTCTGAATTCTGCTCCCTCAATTCAAATTCAAAATCAATTGACATTCCAGGATTTATTTGACATTTTCAGGACATTGCAAATTCAACTATCAATGCCCTTTTATTGTCAGGCATTCTACAAACATCAAGCCTTAGGCAGGTTTGAGAAATCTGCATCGTGTTTGAAAGGCTCCCTCACTCAGCAAGTATCGTGTCTCTTTAATTCCTCTATGCTCCTCCATACATTATTCGGCATATTGCATGTCAGCAGCAATGCACATAAAAGTTGATTTTTTTTTTTTTTAGAGTTCGATGTTCAGAAATGCAACAGAAGCAAAGTTCTTTGGAAAGGCAGGCACTTTTGTTGTTTTATGGTCCAATTTTACTATCTAATGTAATAAATGAGCACATTAACTCCACCACTATATAAATAGTGCATGTGTACGTGTTAATGTGTGAGGATGCGCATGGCTTTTAGTGGCTGCTATACAGTGAGCCAAAGCATTTGCTTGTTTGTGACCAAGTTTGTGTAGTCCCCCACCCCCTCTATTGTCCCATCCCTAACACGATGTGTTGTGGTGCATCGTGTTTTTTCCTCCCCATGAAAATGACTCAATGAATGTGCCAATGTCTGGAAGTTAATACCTGATGAATTAATATTGTATAGCTTCATAACCACTATCCTGCCTGTGGGTCAAAGCAAACAGGAGAACACCACATGATTTATTTGCTCGCAGTGTAATTTTGTGCAGACAGACATTATTGGTCCGAAAAACAAATGATAGTACGGTCAAAAAACATGGTATAAAGTGGCACTGTTACCAGAGCCGCACTGCTCATTATAGGTACCGGCATTCCCTAGGGTGTCTTTGTAGCCGTCCGTAGATTTGCATTGCAGTGATTTACCACACAGGGAAACACTGTGCATTTCTTTTAATATTTTTTTCTTAGTTGCATTTGTTGCATGTTCTGCAGTCTTCCACTGCTGCCAGCAGTTATTTTAGCAATGGTTTTACAGCTTAAAAAAGTTTTCTCTATCCATAACAGATACTGGAGCCACTGCATTAAAGATCTGAGGATAGATGTCATTTCAATTCAGTCATCTCAATGGGTTTGAATCAAAGGTTTAAGTGAATCTTAAGTGAACCCTCTCTTCTCTTGTAAAGGAGACGGCTTATCTTAGGATCTGTGTAACATAAGCTACCTTTCATCACTCTTATATCCTGTTCCTGTAAGCAGTTCTTTACACACAAATGCATCAATAAATACAAGCAGAGACCATATATCAGTGCACACCATATGTACAACCATATATTTACAGTGTAAACACTGATCTGGTCCCTGATCAGGGTTTGTGTACCATATAGCATTATAATTAAAAGCTAAAAGTGAGAAATCAAGTATGACAACTGGGGTAAAATACTAGAATTATAGTTAACTGTTATAATGAAACCAGATGCACTAGAATGTAGATAACCAGTTAAACTTTAAACATTTTCTTTCTATCATTGATTGTATTATTAAATTACGAGGAATAAAACCTGTGCATTTGAAAGCATGCATGTCTGAGCAAACAATAAAAGCAATAAAATGATTTGTTTGTTTTAGTTTAAGAGATAATTGCTCTGTGGTTTGACTTCCTCCTCTCCATTACATTTTAATAAAACACAATAAGAACACCTCCTTTCTGTAAAATCACCCTCTATTGATCATCATCAAGGGTACAAACAATTCAAAAGTGCTCCAATTGAGAAGACCTAATGATTTAAATGAAAGAAACGGCCCAGTGGTTTCCTGTGCACCATAAACAATGTCAGAATCCATCAGATACATGCAAATAACCGGAAATTAAAACTCTCCATCTAAGGTGTCTTTAATGTTTTCCTCTCTTCCAGTTTCCTCTAATGTTTAGCTCCTACTAACATTATTTACCCAGTCTCACCTGACCCTGACAGGCCAAAGAGAATTGGAACACGAGGCCTGGCTAGTTATCATTTCAAAGCCACGTATATCCATATCCTCATTTCTGTATATATATCAGCAGTGTAGGCCTCCAATCCCTGAGCTGTAAAGTTAGACCTGACTCTTTGAAGTTCCACCAACAGAGGCTGAAGTCATGACAGCATTCAACGCTGTCATTATTCAACAGACAGTGAGAAATTTAGCACAGAATATGCTTCCCTTTTTTTATGCTTCCCCTTGTCTTTAATGCTTTTAAGCCACACTTCAGAAAAGATTGTCCACTCTAACTATAAGTAACTTTACAAATAAATATCTAATGGTTTCATCATTTATCGTTCTATGTTTTATTTTTAGAACTATATCTTTATCGATATCTTTATAGTTATCGTCCTTATTGTGATGGGGCCCTTAGGGTTCGGGTTAGTAGAATATGTTGACATGTAGTTGCAAAGTTACCTCTAGTCAGAATGTCTGTTGAGGGAGCATCAAAATAAAGTGTTAGCAGATATTAAGCAGACAGTCTACTAACACTCTAATGAAAGTTAGTTGAGAGTTAGTTGCAAAGTTACTTATCGTTAGTATAATTTCTAAAGTGGACTCTAAATAGAGTGTTACGAAATATTTAAATTAAATACTTTCATACAAAAAAAGTATGAATTTGGGGCTACAAATAGCTATTCATATTCATTATTTTTTTATTTTTTCCAAACATTATTTTTATAAAACAATCTGTTATGGAACGAGATTGAAGAAACAATATGTTATTGTTATGGAAGTCACAGTTATTGAAAAAGAACATTTATGTGGTTTATTGATGATAATATATATTTTTTTCTATTTAGTTTTATAAAAATATTAGAAAAAAAACCTTTCATAATAAATGGATTTTTTTTTAAAATAATATTACAACAACAACAGCAATAATTTTTATAATTTTTCCCCAATTATTTCTAATGAAGACAAAAATAAACTAATTGGTTTAGTAGAAGAACCAGAAGATGAGAGAGGCCTTTTCTTAAATTAAACTTTTAGGATGATCAGCATTTAAACCGAAGTAGGGGTCTGGGAACTGGAACCTCAGCTGGCGATCCTAAACGATTCTTTAGGGGGAGTACAAAATTCCTCCGACTTGACTTTACTTGGATATCTGCACTGCTGACTTTGCAAGCACTCTTAGATATTTAAATGCTCTTCTTTATCTCACCTTTGGAAGTGGAAATCGTGTTTGTGTGTTCCGTGGAGGGCGAGGATCGAAGGAGAGGAGTTGGAAGGGTGCGCCATGGCAGGCGCGTTCTGGAATGACCTTGGAAGTCACTCAGCAGCGAGTTACCCCCGGTGATAGGGCCTTCACTGAAAAGTTGGCATGGCCGCAGCCCCTGGCACAGGCAACGATCCGAGAGAGCCCAAGACTGGGCTCCTGTCCCACTGGAGCCCGATAACGATCAGATGGCAAGCTCCAGGCTGGCATTTATTTGGGATACAGTTAAGGAAAATGATGGCCGCACAATCATTGACTGTGTCACTTGATAATAGCCTGAAGCAAACAGGGTTTGGTAGACTCGCATTCCTCACAAGAGTGATTCATTTGTTCTGCTTCCATGCGGTTTACTATCTGCTGTGTATCTCGCAGTCTCTCTCCCTTGGACATCCAATACCCGCCAAAAGATTTCCAATTTCACTTGGACAATGGCCTCAGAGGGCTGTAAAAGACCATTGATTTGGACCCTCCTGCAAATATTCTCCCTAAACAGTGAGAAGCATCTTTCAGGCCATTTTACATCTTAATGGATAAACCATTGAGCCCCGCTTGATTGTTTAACTAAGAAAGTATATCATCGAACCACAAGGACCATTTGCACAGGGGCCTACTGGGATGCCGGGCACAAACAGTTGGACATTACAAAAGCAGAGATAAATGCTCCAACATTTCCATTGCAACAGGATCTAGCCAGCAGTAGTGGAGAGGTAGTTAGAGAGGAGCATCATTAGGGGTGGGATAGCAAGAACAATAATAATAAAAAAGTACACATGAAGATACGGGCCTTCGACATATGGGTCAGGATGGTACCCTTTTCATTTGGAAATCTGTGTTCACGGTAATTAGCTTTGGCCTGGCCAATAAAGAAACTATTCAACTGAACAGATAATAATGTCACCATCTGAAAACAAACAGGAACACTCCCCCCCCCAAAGAGCAAGCATTGCGGAAGAAAGTGCAAGACTACTTTAAATTGTCACAAACCCTGTACATCTCAGCCATACCATTAAGGCAACCTTTTGGGAAATTATCTCTGACTGCCCAGGAGCAGCAGGACAAGTGGAAAATCCGTTAAGGATGGGACACCTCGATTCTAGCTGTCTTAGTTAATATTGTTCTGTAGATGGACTTTTAATTGCCTTCTCCAAAAGTCTTCCTCCTCAAGTCTTCACGTGGTACGGCTGAATCCTCTCAGCTTCCTTGCAGGGCTCAAGCTCGAGGGATTCACGCCGTTCCTGTGAACAGGATTGGACAGGGTTATTAGAAGGTAGAAGATTCGAGATTGGCCCTATTTCAAGAGCGCTTTCCTCCACTGAGCAGTACGCCATAAGGGACTATATGAAATCACAAGC
The DNA here is from genome assembly GCF_951802725.1 of Rutilus rutilus. Taxonomy (NCBI): domain Eukaryota; kingdom Metazoa; phylum Chordata; class Actinopteri; order Cypriniformes; family Leuciscidae; genus Rutilus; species Rutilus rutilus. The sequence goes on along the minus strand of NC_140224.1, from coordinate 28,293,746 downwards.
TGTTTTTTTGCACTCACCACAACATAAATATTTCAAAGCGGGGTCTGTGAGGAGCTGCTTTGTGTGCCAGTGTTGTGGGGGCTGAATCTGGCCATATGTCAGAGCTCACTGCGAGAACAGCCTGGATCTGCTGGGGCTGGGACTCTCCGCTAGGCAATGTCTTCTCTTCCAGCTCTCTGCTCAACCCTGTGAGACCTGATGTCACCCTATGCTGCCTGCTACACAGCAGTTGGCTGTGCCCAAACACACACAGGGGAACAAACACACAGTTCCACCCACACACAAACACAGAGTGACAACAAACACACTTCTATGCAAACACTCCACACGGCCGAGGTCAAACCAGCTATTTCATCATCCAGATATTGTCTGATGTAATTACAAGCATCTGTTTGAGGTGATGAAGTCTCCACAGTCCTCAGCTGTGGTCCTCCTGACACCCTGTGTTTCTATATTGCTAATAGAGGTGGAAGGAAAACCAGTACATACAGAAGAGTCCGCCACAATGTTAAATCAGAATGGTGACCACAAATGTAGTATGTATATAATATAGTATGTAAGTATATAATATATAGTAATGATATTAATTTGTTACATTTACATAGCACTTTTCTGCATACTCAAAGCGCTTTACATATGGAAGGGGGAATCTCCTCAACCACCACTAATGTGCAGCATCACCTGGATGATGCGACGGAAGCCATATTGCGCCAGAACGCCCACCACACACCAGCTTATTGATGCAGAGGAGACAGAGTGATGAAGCCAATCAGTTTATATGGGGATGATTAGGAGGCCATGATGGACAGAGGCCAATGGGTAAAATTGGCCAGGATGCCAGGGTTTAACCCCTACTCTTTTTCCGAAGGACATCCTGGGATTTTTAATGACCACAGAGAGGAACTCGGTTTAACGTCTCATCCGAAGGACGGTGCTCTTTGACAGTATAGTGTCCCCATCACTTTACTGGGGTGTTAGGACCCACACAGACCACAGGGTGAGCACCCCCTGCTGATCTCACTAACACCTCCTCCAGCAGCAACCTGGTTTTCCCAGAAGATCTCCCATCCAGGTACTGACCAGGCTCAACCCTGCTTAGCTTCAGTAGGCAACCAGTCTTGGCCAATAACTGGTTAGTTTTGAGGCCTGTGGGTAAATGCACACCATAAAAGTAAGCTCAGCTACACTAAGGTGAGAGGTGCACTTGCGTAGATTATCCTGAGACTAAACCATCACTCAATGTTCAAGGTTTTGTTTGTCATTTTAGTTTTGAATTTCCTCCAAAACAGCATTTAGCATTCATCTACAGACTCGGTGATGAGTGACTCTGATAAACCTGCCAGCGTTTTTGCACGCTCACCCAAGAGAAGATGTAATAGAGTGTACCGCATAGCACGGTTGAGATGCGCGAGCGATCATCCTCACTGGACTGTTTTCCCTCTCATTCGGGAATTCTCAGTCACTATCCTCTTCGTCTGTTTTTCTATTAAACACAGCGCGGTGTTTCCTTCTCTGGTAACAAATTCTCCTGCATCCACCTCCTCCCCTTCTGTCAGAAGGCAGGGCTTAATGCTAGAGCTCCTTCCCACTGCGTTTCTGCACAATTAGCTCCACAGAAACTGGGGAACAGCAGCTGAGTTGGAGAACCAAGATGGATGATTGAAGTTGTGAAGGTGACGGCATGGCAAAAAAAGAGAAAAACAACATCAGCCATCAGCTCGCAAAGCCTGGGAGGAAGTAATAGTCCCTGTCAGCCATAAAGCCTTTCTATAGAGGTGCAGGCCACAACTCCATAAGGCTCCTCAATTTCTGCAGTTCCCTTCATAGATAGTCAGCTTAATTACCCAGCAGGCCATGCATGTGGGGGCAGAGCCATTGTTAGAGACAAAATGACATATGCACTCAGCAGCAGAAATGCGGTTGGACAGATCAGAATCATGAAGCAGGCTTTGAAATGTGCTGACTCTTCAAGACAACCCAGAGTTTCATGCCCTTTGTAGAAGTGATAAAGGTCTGGAGGGGTGAAAATTAATGGATTTTGTCCAAACGCTAGTTCAACAGGCCAATTTGTTAAATTAAGCTACAAATGAACAATATTAGGAGTAGCAGAGCAATCTGCCTCTATCCGTTCTCTTAAAAAACAAACTTTGCTCAATAAAACTCTCTTGGGTGCTGTCATCACAAACAGATCATTTAAATAGAGCTTATATTTAATATCCTCTGTGTGGCACATCATTTTCACCCTTTTGTTTAATTCGAGAGATGGGTTAGCTTTTGCAACTTTGCAATGTGATATATGTTTAAAAGTTAACTCAATCAAGCCCCTCACAATTGATATATAATTCATTACAGGTTAATTTTTTTTCATTTAATCTCAAATTGCAATTTACCTTTGTCCTATTGTATGCCAATTATTTTCATTTTGTTTATTGATACTGCTGGTGTGAAACATGGGGTAAATAAACAGTATCTCAGCATTGCTAACTACACAATATTTCATAATGATTATGGGGACACCAGAGAGCATTTTGGGACTACTGTATGTATAATAGCCAAAACTATAAAACAGTTTCCTTCCTTCCACCCATTTATCTTTCTAAATACGAGCTAAAATTTCCTTCACATGCTTTCTGTGTAATCAAAATGCAGAGAACATGAAATAATATGTTGTTTTAATCCAACATATAACATCTCAGGCCCAGTTAAACACCTCCCTGCTTGTGTTTTATAATGATGATTTCAGCATAACACTGATCGTCCTTCCTGCCCTCTCTGACACAATCTCTTCTTTTACACCTCTTTTCTCTCTCTCTCCTCTTCTCTCAGCCCACCATTCTGCCCATGTGCCAGCAGTGTTTAATTACCGTGTCATAATGAAATCTAGTTTGATGAAGAACAATTCAGGCTCGGGCACCGCCTAATCAAATTAACCAAGTCCTTTTTGATTTTCAATTATCTCGTTCAGTGGAACGTTTCCTCCCTGGCATGGATCGACTATGACTGGAACTTTACAAAGCTAGAACAATGCTGCCTAACTATCATGTTGGACAGTTGACATGCATCTCCCAAGACATCCTGTAGTGACCATGTGGGGTCGCTGTGTCTTTTTTATTCTTCCTGTTGTGGTTTTCTGTCATGAGTCACTCAGGACTTCCCCCAGCAGTCCTAAGGTAAAACAATGTGTGTGTGTGTGTGTGTGTGTGTGTGTGTGTGTGTGTATACCATTTAAATATACATTTGTGTATGTGTGCATAAGCTATCTATCTATATGGTAACACTTTATTACGATGGTCCGCTTTAGACATTTGGGTAATTTTTTGCAACTACATGCCAACTGCCATTAGAATATTAATAGACTGTCTGCTTGATATCTTTATTTTGATTCTTTATTTTGATGGTCCTCCAACAGACATTCTTCTGACTATAAGTAACTTTGCAACTACATGTAAACGTATTCTACTAACTAAGCCCTAATACCTAACCATAACTTAACACTCTGCTAACAGTCTAATATTGGGGATGTAGAACATGGTCATGCAGAATAAGGCATTAATATGTGCTTTATAAGTACTAATCAACAGCAAATATACTAGTAATATGCATGATAATAAGCAACTAGTTAAAAGTGAGGATTGGACCCTAAACAGGGAGCTTTGCTGAGGTCTGTAGTTCTGGCACAAAGGGAGGAATTTGAGCTCTTCTGGACCAAAGGTGAACGTCACAGGACCAGAGAAGACTGACACTGAAGCAGCAGAGAAAGGTACTGTTGGGACTGGGTCAGGTGCAGGTGAGGACATCACAAGTGCTGGTTTATCTGAAGCCTGGAGAAGCAAACCTTTCTTCCGTCTCCTTCCAGCTCTGTCAGGAAATTCTATGTGCCAGGGGCAACAAGTTGTCTCGTCGAGATGCTTTCTACAGCCTCTGACATGCACTCGGCAGGAGTTCACTGTGGCCAACTATTGGCTGCCCTTAAGTAGGGCCTATAGTTGACGTAATCCCTCTAGCAGTGTGTATCATCCCTGCAGGGTACATCCACTTTGATGGACTCAGTAAAGCCTTCCATGTATAAACCGTTTAAGGTAGCATCACCCAACGAGGTAGCTTTGAAGCTTTGAAAATTGCGGCCACACACTGTCACAACAGTGGTTTGACACGTTTCACAGTAAACTGGACATGTTTTTTAATTGCAACATTTTATCTCACAGTTCTGACTTTTTTTCTTGCAATTGCAAGTTTATACAGTATCTCACAATTCAGAGGTGGGGATCTAAAAAAAAAAAAAAAAAAAAACCTGTTATTTTTTGAGCCCACACAGCAAACTTTAAAGATCATTACAATGAACAGACCTGTTATCTTTCCTCAGTAGCTGGCATAGAAAACAAAGGCATTCACATAGAGCAGTAATATAGGGCAGCAAAAATCAGTTGAGCAAGTTTTGAACCTGCAACCTCTCACATTTAAATAAAGAAACGTATACCTCTAAACCAAAACATCCCTCGTAAAGCTGTAATTGCCTCTGGTGAACTGCCTGTGTGAATTGACGCTGCTTTAATTACCTCCATACTGATGAGACTTTCAGTCATGTATTGTACATCCAATTGTTCAACTGTGTCTCAGTGCACATCATATTTCACCCTCAGCACTCCTACATCCTGCGGCCTTTTACTCCAGAGACTCCAATTATTACAGCAGGGAAATTAGTCGAGAAAAATGATCCACATTTACAGGGAATACACAAAATATCAAGAGGAAATGGAAAATTATTCACTATAATTTTTAGAGTTCTTTTGTTTTACTCATATTTTTTTGGCCAAACTGTAATAGACTAATCTTTCAAACATTTTAAACATGGAGTATACATAAAGACTATCAATATCAACAAAGTAATTATATAAAGCATCAAATAATGAGTTTGGTGAAGTAATAGCTACCTTTTAGAAATGAAAAAATAGCTTAAATCATTACATTTTCATCATTGTGCTTCTATTTGCTGTTTTTGTTATCATCTGAAATAGTAAAAAAAACCTGTCAACAAACATTTTCAAGAATTATTTTGTTGCAGAGATTAAAACTGCTCAAGCAAAACACTGTTTCCACACAAATACTGCGCTCCAAAACATACACGTACAGTATTTCACATGATCACACTTGTCAAGAGAGTAGCTTTATAAACCCTTCAAGACTCTCATGTGGCTCAACACTAAATTTTAACCATGCATGAGAATGTTGGCACACGGCTTCGCCATTTCATCAAACAACTCAAACAAGGGGACTGTAAGGCGATGGAATCTCATGAAATAAGATGGCGAGATGGTTTACAGTCCCTCTATAACTGTATGTGAATAAATCCACAAGTGTCTGCAGGGCAGGTCAGCAGTATGAGATGGGAATTCAGACTCTGCCTGTGCGAGTGTGCATGTGTGTGTGTGTGAGTGTGAGTGAGTGTCAGGCAAGGCCATGACAGACGTGCACTGGTGCATTTAGCCTGGCCCAGAGTTACACTATGTCATTGAGAGCTGTCATTAGCTCATGCAGAGCACAGCTGAAAGAGAGCGAGAGCCTGGGGGTACAGATTGTAAGTGTGCGTCCCAGACTACACGTGTGTATGTGCAAAAGCCCGCGAAAAGCACAGCATATTAACACTCTTAATCTTCTTCTGCATGTCGGTGAGGGACTGTTTCACGGTTATTACTTCTGTTCTTTAGGGGGAGATCTGTGTGGTGATGAGATGTAACAGCTAAGGTAAAACATTAGCCTGTGAAGCATGCTGGAAAATGGAGGACAGGGGGGAAAAAACCTGCTATGACCTCCTGAATTTTTCAGCCGGGGTGGAAATGCATGTTACGTCAAACACTATAAAAATCCTGTTGCTTCGGAGAAAGTATTCATATGCGCCGTTTTGTCCCATACATCATCTCCCTGCAGACAAGATGCATTGCAAAGAAACATTGATTTCATTACACCGCTGCACTGGAATGTTCCGTACCGATTATTATTCAAGGCTGAAAGGTGGACATCAAAAATTGTTTTATTATTTTGGGGTTGTTTTTGTGGAAGTAGTGATACCGACTTGTCTATCCTGTCTGGATTGACAATGTTCGGTTCGCCCTTTTAAGCACCTGGCAGCTGAGACGTCTTTGAAGATGTTGTTTTGCCGTTTGGTTGTACTTCACCTACCAAGTGAACACATTATGACATACAACCAGCTGGCAAGCCGTCTTAATCCGTGCTTTTGATGTTCCTCGTCAAACTTGCTCTTGTCTCTTGAAAGAGCAATTTAATTGGAATAATGTTGAGGAGTTTTACCTTTATCAGCCCATTCAAGTCACACGCACGTCTTTTTGCAAGGTGGTGCGCCATTCAGGATTAAATTGGGAATGCCTTTTAAAATTTTAATTGAATTAACTGAATTTGAACTGAGGTACACAAATAGGATGCAGAATTGCAATTCAAATCAGAATAAAAGGAAATAGAATTTAAATGAAATAAATTCAAAGTTGTTCATATGTGACCATGGACCACAAATCCAGTCACATGGGTCACAATTTTGAAATTGAGATGTATACATCATATGAAAGCTAAATAAATAAACTTTCCATTGATGTGTGGTTTGTTAGGATAGGACAATATTTGGCCGAGAGACAACTATTTGTAAATCTGGAATCTGAGGGTGCAAAAAATCGAAACATTGAGAAAATCGCCTTTAAACTTGTCCATTTATGTTCGCGATTGTGCTGCATTCACTTACAAAAATAAATGTTTTATATATTTACGGTAGGAAATTTACAAAATATCTTCACAGAACATGATCTTTATTTAATATCCTAATGATTTTTGGCATAAAAGAAAAATCGATAATTTTGACCCATACAATGTATTGTTGGCTATTGCCACAAATATACCCGTGCCACTTGTGACTGGTTTTGTGGTCCAGGGTCACATATGTTCAACTGATTTCAACTGGAAAAGTAAAAGATGTCGAGACAAATTTTTAATGTCGGCTTTTGTCAGAGTTTTGAAAAATAAGTCAGACAGACAGATAGACAGCATGATAGATAGAACAATATAGTGATAGATAAAAAATGGCAGAATGATGACAGACAGACAGACAGACAGACAGACAGATAGACAGATAGATAGATAGATAGATAGATAGATAGATAGATAGATAGATAGATAGATAGATAGATAGATAGATAGATAGATAGATAGATAGATAGATAGATAGATACAGTCGTGGTCAAAATTGATGGCACCCCTGATAAATATGATCAAAAATGGCTGTAAAAAATAAATCTGCATTGTTTATCCTTTTGATCTTTCATTCAAAAAATTCACAAAAATCTAACCTTTCATTGAAGTAAAAGAATTGAAAGTGGGGGGTAAAATCACATTATAAAATAAATGTTTTTCTCCAAAACACGCTGGCCATAATTGTTGGCACCCTGTTATTAAATACTTTTTGCAACCTCTTTTTGCCAAGATAACTGCTCTGAGTCTTCTTCTATAATGCCTGATGAGTTTGGAGAACACCTGACAAGAGATCAGAGACCATTCCTCCATACAGAATCTCTCCAGATCCTTCAGATTCACAAGTTCACTTCTCTTCAGTTCACTCCACTCATCAGGTCAGGGAACTGTGACGGTCATGGCAGAAGCTTCATTTTGTGCTCAGTTACCCATTTTTGTGTTGATTTTGATGTTTGTTTTGGACCGTTGTCCTGATGGAAGATCCAACTACGGCCCATTGTATCTGTATCCATGTATCTGAACAAGATGTCCAGGACCTCCAGCAAATAAATAGGCCCACAACATATAAGATCCAGCAGTATATTTAACCGTAGGCATGGGGTACTCTTCATCCCTGTATGCACCAAACACATCTGCTGGGTTTGCTGCCAAAAAGCCCTTTTTTTTCGTTTTATCTGACCATAGAATCAGGTCCCTTTTGAAGATCCAGTCGTGTCTGACAACAGAATATGCTGGAGTTTATTTTTGGAGGAGCGAGGAGGATTTTTCTTGAAACCCTCCCAAACAACATGTGGGGATGTAAGGGTTGTTTGATCTTTTTTTTTTAGGCTTTCTGACCCCCAAGACTCAACTAATCTCTGCAATTCTCCATCTATGATTCTTGAAGAGTCTTTGGCCACTCAAACTTTCCTCCTCACCGTCCATTAAGACAATATAGACACACGTCCTCTTCCAGGCAGATTCGTAACATCTTTAGTTGATTGGAACTTCTTAATTATTGCCCTGATGGTCAAAATGGGGATTTTCAATTCTTTAGATATTTTCTTACAGCCACTTTCTATTTTGTGAAGCTCAACAATCTTTTGCTGCACATCAGAACTATATTCTTTGGTTTTACTCATTGTGATGGATGATTAAGAGAATTTGGCCTCTGTGTTTCCTCATATTTAAACTCCTGTGGAACAAGAAGTCATAGCTGGACAATTTCATGTTCCTAGTCACCCTGGTGTGCTAAAAAAGGTAAATATTAATGGGAATATACAATTATGGCCAGCGTGTTTTGGAGAAAAACATTTATGTGATTTACCCCCCAATTTCAATTCTTTTACTTCAATGAAAGGTTAGATTTTTGCGCATTTTTTGAAGGAAAGATCAAAAGGATAAACAATGCAGATTTATTTTTTACAGCCATTTTGTATCATATTTATCAGGGGCGCCATCAATTTTGACCACCACTGTAGATAGATAGATAGACAGACAGACAGACAGACAGACAGACAGACAGACAGACAGACAGACAGACAGACAGACAGACAGACAGACAGACAGAGATAGAATGACAGAACAACAGACAGATGGTCGGATAGATAGATGGATAATTGTTATTCCAATTCTAATGGCAACTTCCTGTGTGTAATTCAGATTCTTCTATTCTGATCCAACTGTTCCCACATTTTCAAATGCCAGTGCTGTTTCACCACAGAGACGTGTGTGTAATTTTCTCAGGTGACCTCTAGTCCAAACCCATCCAGGATTTAGAAGCGCTCCATCTCTCCCTTTACATTGATCGCCGTTGACGGCTCCTTTGCGTACCATTATCTAGCCACAATAGAAACAGAGAGGACACAATCACACCTGCCAATCAATCCAGGGTAAATATTTGTGTTTCTCTCTCCCTCTCGACAGTTCTCCATGTGCAAGGTCTATGATCTTATTATGCTCGTGACCTTTCGATGATAATGGCAGCGTCTGTGGACGCACCACAGCTTGTAGCACTATCCTCCCCGGTCTCTCGTGCGTCTGTCAGAACCACACGAGTTATGGAAGACGACACAGGATGCTTTGCTTGACGCTCTGCAGCCACGCCACAACACACAACATGCAAATAAGGTGGGGATCACAACAATGAGAAAAAGAACAAGCGAGAGTAACATAATATACAATATACACTACAGTTCAAGAGTTTGCCGTCACTAAGAAAAAAAAGTATATTACTCAGCAAGGATGCTTTAAATTGATCAAAATTGGTATATGTTACAAAAGATTTCTTTTTCAAATAAATGCTGTTCTTTTGAACTTTCTATTCATCAAAGAACTCTGAAAAATACAAATATGAAACAGTTTTCAACATTGATAATCAAAAAAATGTCTTGAGCAGCAAATCCTCATACTGTATTCGAATGATTCGGACCATGTGACACTGAAGACAGGAGTAATGACGCTGAACATTCAATTACCATAAACAAGGATTGAAGCTTTCAAAAAAGCAGCCTATATGACTTAAACGCTACTTAAACATTTTATTAATGTGACAAACCGACCGAAATGTACGTCTGAAATAACATGAAGGTGAATGAATGACAGGATTTTTATTTTTAGGTGAACTAGCGTTTTAAAACTGGGAATATGGCCCGATCAATAAAAAGCGAAGTGTTTTTAGAGAGTTAACAGGCTTCTGGATCCGACTGATAATCAAAGAATTATAGAAGTTATTAAAGACAAGACAGGTGAGGTGACTGGCCGGACTCCACCAGATTGAGCCAGATAACGCTAGGTGAGCATTTGGCATGACCAGCGTTCCTCTATCCAGATATTTCCATTCTAATTTCCGTGTCTATCTTTACTGGCTTTTCACCGCTGTGAGTCAGCTGTGCTTTGAAACCGAAAACAGGAGAACGGGGGAAAAAAAAAAAATCGAAAAAGCAAGAGTGGGAGGAGAGTGGCCTCCTTAAAGCGCAGTGTTTTATGTGAACATAAACTTACATCTCCAAGTTGCCCAACAGCACATACAAGAACATCATCAATCAAAAGGCAAGACTCCCGCAGACCAACACCAATATGAAAGCAATCAAATCTGATCATGGTAGCAGAAGAGATGAGAAAACGAACAGCATAATGTGCAATGCCACTGAAATGCTTTGCAAAAAAAAAAAAAAAAAAACGAGGCCCGTGATCTCAACCAATACGGCATCTGTAAGCACCGGGAAACATTAGAGACACAATTCTGGTTCAATCCTACCCCCTGGAGGCGTCTTGCACGTCTCACTCCGACTAGATTAGAAAAAGAGGCGCTCTCACGATCTAAAAAGCCTTTTAATTTCCACTCTCACCCTGCTCCTCATTAGGGACAACATGATTTGGAGTATATTGTATAATTAAGGTGTAACCCTGAAATGAACTGATCTGCTTTTCCTGTGGCGCTGATGAAAGTTTTAATTAAGTGTCAAACAGTTATTGAGGAACATTTGGGCACTCATACTGAGTGTGTTTATCTGATTCATTTAGCTGCACCGCTGCCGTTTGGAGACGCTTATGAAAGCTCACACGCATGCGGTTCGTTTCCCCCTCTATTAAATCTCCCACAAAGACGAGTTTTTACACTTTGAAGGTAATTCTACAAGACTACATACAATCTTTTTTACCGGGTTCAAAGTGCTGCACAAGCAAGACAGCAAACTGATAACATTACTGCACAGCTTTTTGAACTTTTTTAAGCTTCAGATATCAGCGAAGGTGCAACATCAGATTTGATAAGAATAACCATAGCTGTGACACGGGAAAGAAGCAAATAGGACTTTCATCTATTTTAAAACCGAGAGAGCCAGAAATTTCACAACACAAAGGGGATTAGCCAACAAAAGGCCTCGTCGTGTTCTCTCTCTCTGTCATTCTCTCTGTTGTCTCCATCTCTCTTTCTCTTTCCATCCACAGCAGGAACCCGGAGCATCGCCTCATCAGAGAGACGCTAATGAGTTTAATTAATAATGGAAATAAATGCAGCCGCCACGGTAACTCCGGAGAGCTAAGCTGGCGTTCTCTCGGCTCGGCAGCTGCGGAAACGTTCACGCCGAGATAAGCGTCGGCGACCCTGAGAGAAACTGAGACCTGGACAGAACAGAGCCGAGATTTACTTCGTGATCACTTCATAACACTAAACGTTTCTTGCAAATGAGTGTTTTTGGCACGAGGTCGCTATATTTCTCTTTTTGGAGGGAATCCTTGACTTTTCAAGTGTGTTTTTCCAAGTAAACATTCTGTGTAAGCAATGGCATTTTAATAATTACAGGCTCCTTTGGACAGCAGCAGGTGCACTAATGACACACTTAATGACAGTCTGTCTTTACTCAACCGGGGTGTCTTTATTTCCACAGAATTTATCAAGGTTTCATGTTATGCTTGTGTTTGTAGCATGTTCAATCAAGTTAAATCTACATTTTCTGGAAATTTTATTACAGCACTCCACTTTCTGAGATGCTGATTACTGGATTAACAAAGTTAGCTATTTAGTCTATTTATTTATCTATCTGTAGAGAGAGATACATTGAATGCAAGATTGTAAAACAGAGACAGATTGAAAGAGCAATAGAACGCTATAGCTTATAGATAGAACGGAAGATAGAACAATAGAAGGATAGAGTGATAGAATGACAGACATAGATAGATAGATAGATAGATAGATAGATAGATAGATAGATAGATAGATAGATAGATAGATAGATAGATAGATAGATAGATAGATAGATACTGTAGATGGTAAGTATGGCACAGACTGCCAATGAAATATTGATTTTGCTAAAGAACAAATATAGACTGCTGGTGCCATCTGGTGGCTGAAGCGAGGAAACAAAGTGATGGAATTTTGCCTTTTAGTGGCAGTTTAAAACAAAATCAAGTACAAGGACTCAAAACATTTAACAAAATCCATATACAATTATAATGATTTAATTAGTTTAAATAAATAAATTGAATGTGAATCATTAAAGTACATTTTTGCCAGTATAATATTTTAGAGTCTGTTTGTTCTCTATACTTAGACATTTCATGACTAAATTGACCTTCCAGCATTAGGAAAAATGAAGATCAAAGCATTACATCAAAGCTTTATATGTCATTAGCGGTTAATTATCAGTGATTTATTTTTTTGTGTTGTCTATTTGCTGTCATCTGTTACCAACGCTGGTATTGAACTATTAACAAGCCCCACAGCATTGCAGTTTCCCTTTATCTGAATGATAATAATGCTAATAAATAATGAATAAAGTATAAAACGCTTAAAGTAAATCAAATACTAAGACATTCTCAAATCACACTTATCAATTTAACGTTCAACGTTATTCTGATAATATTAGATTTTTGTTTTAAATAATAAAATTAAAAAAAATTAAAATTAAAAAAACACACAAAAAAACAACACTTGGACCCTTCTGGAGGTATAACCTGTGTTTTTTTATGAAAGAACAGATGTTTATGTTTTAAGCTGTAACACACCTCAGTGTCCACCGGATGTCTCTATCACAAAGGAAGTAAGCACACGCTCCCTGATGCGAGTCACTTATCGCAGTTTACAACATTTGTAAGCGTGTGTCCATGCTGTTTTTTGGTTCCCTGTGTCTCAGAGCTCAACTAGTCAGACCCAGAGTGAAGCGAATTCTAATTGAGTGTAACTCTAATTAAAATAAGGGCTCGACTAATGCTATCAACTAATATTTGTATTCTATCAGTCAGCACGCTGTGGATGATTTACTCAGCTTTATGTAAACACAGCCAGCAAATTAGCTTCCAGTCTAGATATCTTCATCTGCAGATTTTGTAGATCTTTATATCCTGTTCTGCATGTCTATATGAAAGAAAAAAGGCTTGATGATGGTAAAGAAAACTTCTACATGCTTTATGTCAGAGTAAGGTGACCAGACTTCTGAAAAAAAAAGAAAAAAAAAGAAGTTATTTTTCTATGAACAATTCAACAAGTCTGTCATACTCCTAATTACTTATAGTCCTCCATACACACTTATGAAGTAACTGACAGCACCCTTGTTCTCCTTAAACTAATGTTTATCAACTGGTGATGACAATCAGCCCATGTGTAAACCATTCCATGGACTAAAAGTTACTCTACTGAATGAAACAACAACAATATATAAAACTTAAAAAACATATACTGCACATCATGTAAATAATGCATGGATCTAAAGAGAGACAAAATAATAACTTACAATTTTAAATTCGGTCATCAATTACTCACCCTCATGTCATACTAAACTTGTATGACCTTATCAAGCTCCAGTGAATTGAGACTGAAGCTGATGCAAAACACAAACTTATCACAAAAGAAGTCCATACAACATATGCACTATGTTCCAAATGTTCAAATAATAGCTTTAGATAGTTATTCATTGATAATATTCCCCTTCAATCAGTTGTTAACTGCTGCAACTGAATCATTGAGACAATGAGTCAAAAAAAAAAGAATCGGATTGGTTCAATTCTTGAACAAATCGTCAGAACGGCTTTGTGAACTGGTAAAACTGATTTATTGAAAAGATTCATAAAAGAAAAGTATAACGAATATCAAGATTGTGTGAATAACGACTTTGGTCAATATTTGATCAAAATATTGGTCCGTTCCTCACATAAAGCTATAATAAGCAATATATTTGGAGCATTATAAGGACCAGATTGGTCAGACTGCTTTTTAAATATCTCCTTTTGAGTTCCATAAAAGAAAGAAAGTCACATGGGGTTTGGAACAGCATGAGGATGAGTAAATGATGACAGATCCCTTGGGAAAATGATCAATCTTTTCTATCTTTCTCAATTACCGAAGCATACAAATGAAATAAATAGTTGTGCTTTGAGACTTAATGTTGTTGTTTATGTCACTTGTCTTTCCTTTCCAGTTCTCAGGCATTTCGGTACACTTTGGCTTTGTCACAATCCGCTAAAAATGTTCTCCTCACTTTCTTTCTCTCCGTCTTCCTGCTTGCTCCTGTTGCTTTCTCTCTCACTCTCTGACTACTCAGTTGCACTGTCTAAAAGTAATTATATGTGTTTAATAACTTCGAGGGCTATAAAACCTCTTGTTAGAGGAGCAAGGAGGTCTAGTTTAATGATGACCATAAAAAAGGGAGAGAGAGAAAGACAGAGACAGAGAGAAAAAGAGAGAGAGCAGGAAGGAGGGGAGGCAGGGTACAGGTGTGAAATGAAAGAAGCGTTCCGCTGCCCTTTCTATTACCACCTTTCAGTTGCCCCAGTTGTTAAAAATCCATCCGGGGAATTAGTGGTTGCTGTCTCGTCCCAGATTTATGGGTCGGAGGGTAAAAAGGGGGAAAGGGAGAAACGGATCGGGGTTGAACTTTCTCATTCGTCTCCCTGTAATTGCTGCCTTCATTTAGGGGGCTACAGAACACGCCATAGGCCCCCACTTCAGCTCCACATCCAACTGCTCCTGGCTCTCTTATCCCAAAGAGCTTTCGAAAAGAAGCCCTCTCTTGGGTTATTATTGCTTATTCTGTAGAGGACTATCGAAAAAAGAAAAAAAAATCAGCCGCAGACAACAAGGGGGCTTTTGTCAGAGTTATTTAAGTGTGGGAAATCTCAGGCGGATGGGCTGGCAGCGGTGAAATAAGCCCAGCAGCTGCGGGAGATGAAATAACAGAATGGATGTTGAGAGGGATGAGAGCGTGCTCAAAGCCAGCCGAGTCAGGCGCAGAACCTCGGGGCCGCCACGCACTGGCGACCGGATCCTGTTTGGAACTCACGGTGATCCAGGGATGTTCTATTCCTGCACCGTAAAACCGTACGGTCACCAATCCCGCTATCGCACGCGAGCAAGCTCTGGCAGCATGTCTGCATGCAGATACGTCACAGCAGGGTTTTGCGCTATTCAGAATTGAACTGAGAATGCCTTTTATAGCCCAGCTCAAATCTTGAATTTGAATTAAGGAGGCAAACAGATTGCAGAAATACAATTTAAAGTTGAACAAAAGCAAGCAGAATTAAATCTAGGGGGAAAAATCGGATTTTTTTTCTCCAATTTTTATAATAACTGCAATTTGTAACCAGAAAATCAAAGTGAAGCCAAACTGTTACTATTGGCTTGACAAGATTTTGAATGAAATTTTTTGGCGGGTACGAAGGCTATTCTTGTGTCATGAACCGTGTCTGGTTTGTGCCCTGCTGGCCGAGAGGAGGACATTCCTAGACCATCAGGATGAATATTATAACCGGGGCTGAGGTAAAGCTCTGGCCCGGCCATATCCGCTGGCACAGAGCAAGCTTTAAGCCCTTCCGGCTCCAAGTCCGTTGGCTGCTTGCCTGGCCCACGGAAAGAAAGTCTGACCAGCCCGCCCTTCCTGCATCAGCTTTGTAAACCAGCCTCCTTGAGCTGGCATGGGCTGTGGTACAGGGCCATATGTCCGCTAGCGCGAGAGTGTCTCCTTACATCTGCTCCTACCACAACCCCCTGCCAGGGGCCGGCCGACCTGGACCGCTCTAGCTTTCTCCCTCACCAGTCTGCTTTCCGTTCCTTATTTACATAAATATGCGTTTTATCTGCTTGCCGCTTTTACGATCTAATCACCAACCTGACAGAGAAAACATCAAAATCCTTTTTTAACACGTAAACAAACATGTAGATACTAAGCAACACAGAAACCTATGTAAATGCGCAAATGTTTTAGCATTAGCATGCAAACAGACACGCTGTAGCTCAGAGCAAGGTAAACACACAGAAACTGCACATAAATCTACCCGCTAATACAATATAATACTCCAAGAGAACAACAAAGAGCCATCTGAAAGCCTTCTCTCGTTGGTTAAAACGATTGTGGTCAGCCTTGACAAGTCCTATCACTTTCACAGCCTAGTCAGAGATTTGCTCTCCTGTGGGAAGCAAATGTGCTTTGATTATCTGTCACAGCTTCCGTGTTTCTCCTTATCAGCCGGATTACGCACAAACCCAAATGCCTTAATCCTTCATATCAAGATGGTGCCACAAAGGTAATGTAGCAAACCTAATCAAGACTTTATTAGGATAATATCATTAACACAAAAGGATAATTACATAGTCTTCTGTGCATAGATTGCAAAGGCCTTTGATATTCAGTCTCTTTAATTGAGAGTGTCTTAAGGAGAGCACGATAGCTTGCTGCTTGATCCTTATTGGTGTTAATGCCCAGTCAGACTCCATTTGTTTCTTCATTATATGATGTTTCCAGTAAAGTCTGTTGAGCACAAAGAAGGGTAAAAAGCCATTCTCGAGTCTCGGCGGAGAGGAGGGCTGGATTATCAAGTGGTAAAGTAACACAAAACGAAGTTCGGGATGCTGCAAGCAGTTGCAAAGCAAAACTGCTTGTGATGAAACTATTTTTCTTTTTCTTTTTCTCAGGCCTGCCTGGCTCGTACATTGATATTCTCAATGTACTAGCGCAATCAAAAGTGGCTGCTGTGGTTGCTGTGGTATTTGTGCTAAAAGTATCAAGGGACTTGTCGTGGTAGAGAGTCAAATATCAAGTAATCCATACACACAGATTCTAATGGCATCACATTTTCCGTTTATTATTGGTGTTTGACGGTGGGGGAAAGGAAACATTACCTCAGCATCGATTTCAGCCGATTTACAACAAACCCAGGGTGAAAACAGAAGCATAATGTCCATTCAAATGCAAACCTCTCATATTTTTGAGCCAAGTGAATTTTGATGGCAACTTCTTAAAAAAACTAAAAAATCATCTTTGACAATTACATTTTTAAGATTACTATAGGCAAAACATATCTAATGTTGGTAATAATTGGGTAATAATAAATCATTTCAATATTTATATATTAAACAATATATCTAATTTATTAAAAAAGTAATATTTACAAAATAATTATAATAATTATAATAAAATATTTATTATATGTAATAATTATTTATTTGACAGAGCAATAAATACATTTTAAATAATAATACTAATCATCATCATCATCATCATCATCATCAATAATAATAATAATAATAAATTATTATTAGTAGTAGTAGTAGTAGTAATGTTTGTTCATAGTTTTTATTTAAATGTGCAGAATCATATGACCGTATATTAGGTTAAAGGGCACCTATTATGCAAAATTCACTTTTACATAGTGTTTGAACATAAATGTGTGTTGGCAGTGTGTGTACATAACCACCCTATAATGATAAAAATCCACCCAGTGCTTTTTTTATAATCCCCATAAATCATAAGCACTGTCTCAGAACAAGCTGTTCTCAGATTCGGGGCAATGTGACGTCACTTTGCACAGGCCCCTCCCACGACTGTTGATTGACACTGCAGTTTGAGCATAGACCCGCCCTGAGTGAGCTGGACACAGAGTCCGCCATTGTTTGACGCTTGAGCAGCTGTAGACAAGAATGTCTCCTAAGCGATTGAGGTGTTTTGTTGTTGGATGTAAGAATGAACATAGCAGTCTTCATTTACTCTCGTTGTTACTCGAGGATGGATCAGTACTGTTTGTGATCCAGCTTACGGTCTCCGGAGCGACAGGCCTAACGTTACTGACCACGGCACAAATGAAAGTGAGAGCGCGCTCTTTATGACAGCTCATCCAGTCATTTTACGGATATAAGGTTTACCAGTTTATTAAGCACCCACTGAAAAGGTGTGTATATATTTGTTTACTGTTAGTTGTAACGAGTGTTTTGTGTACTTCGCTGTGTATGTTGATGATAATGAAAGGGAGAGCGAGAGTTTATGGATAAGACTTTAATGCGCACTTCTTATACTGTGTTTATTCAGCTCTTACAGTGATTCTCTGGAGTAAAACTAACGCTTCATCTTTTGTGTGATGTACAATAAACTTCACTGAACTCGTCAGTATATTTGGTCATCATTCGGACGGGGTTTGCTACAGCAGGCTTGTATTAATAGTGGATAAAAGCAGATGACAAATAAGTTATTACCATAATTAAACTAAACTATACCTGTTCTATCTCCATACAGCATATATTCTCTGGCTCTGTGGGCATTATTGTCCGACTCCGAGTCGAAATGAACACCGCAACTGAGAGTTTCTGTTCTGATATTATCAGATGAGATTGCCCTGGCTCTGAGCACGAGCTCGTGATGCTCCGCCCCCTGGGCCGGCAGCAGCAGCTTATTTGCATTTAAAGGGATACACACTAAAACAGCATGTTTTTCTGAGCTCTAAAAAATGACAATTTAAACAAGCTGTAAAAAATTATCTGTTGGGTATTTTGAGCTAAAACTTCACATACATACTCTGGGGACATCAGAGACTTATTTTACATCTTGTGATAAGAGTCATAATAGGTGCCCTTTAAGATTTAAAACTTAGTCCTCTAATAAAATAGCAAGTTTTGAGTTGGGTTTCCATGTTTTATGGGGACATTGAATAAACGTAATGGTTTTTATACTGTAAACTGTATATTATATCCCCCTGCACTAACCCTCATGAAAATGTCCCCACAAGGTAACAATTTACTGGTGTTACCATACTTGTGGGGACATTCGGTCCCCATAACATAGGGAATATCTCAGACTCTCTCACACACACACACGAGCTGTGAGTGCCTGCTCTCTCAAAGACATTTAACTCTGCACTCGCTGTCAGCCAAGGGTCAGCATTGTATCATCTTCCCTGGCTCAGCCACACAAAGGTTGTGCGGTGACTTCTATTTGATTTCTATTTGAAGAAAATATTAGATTTTCCAATCTGAGCTAAATCCCTCCCTTGGGCTCAGAGATAGGACAGGAACACCTTAAAGTTGGCCAGATAATCAGTCGCATAGCTAAAAGTTCTTAAGCACTTTTCCCTGACATCCACGAGCACATTGTGAGAGAAACTCAACTGGGCGGAAAAGTAGATTTCTGCCAAAGTCGTCACAGGAAATAAGCGATTCAGACCTCAGTTTTTTTTTTTTCTTTCTTTCTTTCTTCTTTCGGTTGCTCACTAATTTAAGACAATTCAAGATGATTAGACAATTTTCCCAGAAGGAACGAAGAAGGATGAAAAAACTCAAGTGGTTCATTATAAAGTCTGTCAGCATCTTTAATATAATCTGTCTACATTGTCTTTAGTGCGTATCAGGTTGATCTCATTCTTGGTTGTAGGTTGTTAAAAAGTGTTTTTAGTTTAGTCTGCCATGTCTTATCTCATCTAGGTGAGCAAGAACTGCCACTTTTGCACAATGTCAACATACTGACAGCATCGAAAACAAAGGTTTTTAGGTATGTGATCGTGGTGATGTACAAAGTTTAATAGCAAATTTAGGTTACTTTATTTTAAGGTGTCTCTGTTACAGAGTAATTATACATTTAAGAAATGATTAATATTACGTAACCACATGCACTTTCTATAGGGTTAGGATTAGGGTTCGGTTTGGTTTAGGATTAGTTGCGTGTAAGTATGCATAATTTATAGTTATAGTAACTACATGTAACATAATCATGTAACAATGACACTGTAAAATAAAGTGTTACCCAAATTTATTTATAAACGAAATCCAGAAGAGGCTATTAAGCTTGAAGCCATTTGTATGCGTGCATTATCAAAAAAGAGTTCACATTTTAGATGCAATCAATATGTTGATATTTTACATTGCAGTGTCTGGCCAAACATACAAAACAACTTCTACAACAAACTTTTTACATTTACTAAAAAAAAACTAAAAAACATCCTCTACTAACAAATGCTAATAAGATTACATTGTGCACAGTCCATAAAGTCGGCCGTTTACACCTGCTGCTCACTTCAGAAGCGTGTGTGGTTGTGTGTTTCTGCCAATTACCTATGGTAATTGTCACAGCCGTGTCGGATTCTTCTCAACACCACACAAGCGAGTCTGCAATTTCTCCCCCAAATATTTGCGCAATTTTCATCTGATCTG
This sequence comes from Rutilus rutilus, assembly GCF_951802725.1. Classification (NCBI taxonomy): domain Eukaryota; kingdom Metazoa; phylum Chordata; class Actinopteri; order Cypriniformes; family Leuciscidae; genus Rutilus; species Rutilus rutilus. The sequence goes on along the minus strand of NC_140224.1, from coordinate 28,273,609 downwards.
GAATCATTTGGGAATAAGGATTACTCTAGACCACTGTCTCCCACGCTTTTCTCCACCTCCACTCTTTGTTCTCCCCTCCACTGCGTTTGCTCATACACCTCTGTCTTCCTAATGAGGCAGATTAGCCTGTTTTAGATCCCAGTCAGAAACACACTAATGGCTCCCTTCATTTCAACACGGAAGGACAGGAAAACAACCTGAGAGCGAGAACATATGCCGACATGACCCATGCTTCACCTCATTGTCAGGTTGTACAATTTAACAAATACTTATATGAAGGTATTCGCTGATAATGCATTCACACAACATTTCGAGCTGTCAAAAAATGGGTGATCTACAGTAGATAAGTTTCCTGCGGGATCACGGTGCCAGCTGATGTCACGCCTTTGTGCTTCCATGCCGCAATGTGTCAAAGAGAGGTAGGACAGAAATAATGAAGGGAAACCATTCTTAGGAGTGAATAAAAAAAGGCCTTCTGGGACATGATGAGAAGTGAATCTAAGGTGCAGAGGTGGAAGGATCGGATCTTTTTTCGAATTGCCAGCTAGGGAAAAAAGGAAGGAGGAAGGAAGAGAGCAAGTGAGAATGTGAAAAATAGCCTGCCATTATTCATCATATGTAATGATGGCTTAATTATCTTCTAAACTCCCCTCCCCCCACCCTCCAAAAAATCTATTTGACAACAGGTGTAAATGAATTCTTCATTGTTTTAGAGAATAATTGGTGCAAGCTTGCTGGAGGAAGGCTGGAGATGTAATTAAATCCAAAAGCGAGCTGAATAAATGAAGTGGGGAGTTGGGGTGCGCACGCATGACAGATATTAATGTCCTCCAATGAAATGTGGCGATGCCAGTAATAACCCATTCACAGCCATGAAGAGCTTCTAGCAAGAGACTTTCAGGGGAAGAGATGCATGCTGGGTGGTGGTCAAATAGAAAATTTGTAAATTTGAATTTTATGTGAAAATATCTTCTGTCATGACGACTCTCAGGGTGATTGGCATGGTAATGGTAATGGATATGATAATGTTAATGTATTTGGTCTTGGCGGAAGTACCAAGACTTGCTACTGCCAATACATTCACAGACATTGCTGTGAGCATGTAAGACATGCTGCTGCGGCACATGAAACATACATGAAATAACCCCCGTAGCGGATCTATACAGGTGGAGGGTTTCTGAAAGCTCGCTGCAGACTGCTAACAGCAACTCTACCGGAAATGTAATGTTGAGCCGCATGCTCATTGGCCGCTGATGCAACAGCAACCAATCAGCTGCGCTATGTAGATGACAATGCGATCACTACCATATGAGTTAAGGACCTATCAGTCTATGCCATCTAGAGATATACTAGGTATAAATGTGTAGAGTTTTTCATAGTTTTGAAATTGAAACAGCATACTTCCAGTTCTAAACCTTTTAGATGAAATTATAGCCTTATTATAATACATATTCAGATTATAACATTACAACTTTCAGATGAGGAAATTCAGAAAACTGTCAAAGGTCAAGCTTCCATATTTCACAGAACAAATAATAAAAATAATTGAAATAATAATCAAAACATTACACTTTTGTTAAATGTCACATCTAACTTCACATAATAGGCCTACAAAGTCACATTCGAAATCAACATGAAATTTCACAAAAGAAATTAGTCTATTTTCTTAGAATTCCAGAATTCAAAGTTACTAAATCCAAATCCATAAAACAACACAAAAGCAATTACTTTTGTTAAATGTCAGTCTAGAACTAAAATGCACAAAATTCTCATTTAAAACTATAAATACACGAAAATTCCATGTTGTTAAATGTCACATCTAAAATTCTAAATTACAGAATTCAAGCCATCATTTTTCTAGCTCCTTAGTCAAATAGGTCTAAACAGATTTCAAAATTCAACTTACTCCTGATATTTACTCTGATGATTATAAGTGCTGATGAGCACATTGCATTCTGAGACATATTTGCATCAGAGGTGTTTTAAGGTCAGTGGTCCGCCTTGGTTTTGGAGTGATTTGACTAGGCAATGTCGCAGGACAGGACCACAGGGCAAAATACAGGCCAAGCAATTTGCACAGCAGTAACACACTTGGCATTGCCCTAAAACGCTACTATGTGCCTAAAATACTTGTATTTTGCAATGCAGCCTGGCAAGACTGCTGGAATCATTGCACCATGTATCATCAGCTTCACTGTCTCGACATTTGGCCGACAAGCGATAACAGTGTGTGCCACCAGACAAGCATGTTTGTGCTGTGTCTAATGTTGGCTGTTTGTGTTTGGATAAGGCCTGATTCAGAGAGATGGAGTTTACATGTCAAACACAATCCCAGTCTTGAGGGACCGAGACGGCGTGGGCTTACTTCAAAGACACAGAGCGCAGGGCAGGGGTATGAGGGGCTGACACATGAAACCCTGCCGATTTTCGTGTGTTCCAATATAACATAAACACTCTAATGGTGTAATCAACAGAGAGGAAACAACCTTGTTGGATATCTGAGGCCTTGACAATGAAATGCATAAATGCAACATCTATTCTTTACAATGCCTTGTTCTTTTCCATGTCTTCCTTCATTTTCCCTTTGATGTCAGTGCATGTTTTTGGGGTTGAAAACAAAATGCAAGGTACCAAATGAATAATGGAAATGCAAAGGCCACCTTTTAATCTCAGCAGGCCTTCGGTGCTATTCTTCAAAGCCCTACCCACACCCACACACACGCACACACACCGTCGCTGCCGTTAGGCAGTCATCCTTATATGAAGTGCAAAGCCGTGCTGTAGATGGCCAAAGGTGTCATGTCAGATAATGACCTTGTAAACACACATGCCTGATACAGTAGTCATTATCACAAAGACAAAAAAAAGATCAAAGTCAAACACAGTGTTCAGACAATGCACTGTTGTTCTGTCTAAATTGGAAGTTCTGATTTAAAAAAAAAATGCAATTCATATGAGTTACAATACAATCTGAGTTACTAATTCAAAATATAGTGGAGACTGGCCAAGTTATCACTGAAAACCTCTGTATTTTCAAGTTTTTGAAACACATCCCTTAAAGTCTTAAAAAAAGAAAAGAAGCTATTGACCATATCCATCATTATTGCCTGAAAGAAAATACATCACATGCACATTTGTTTACCTTATGTGACAATATGCCCCAATAGCAGGGCACTATAGTGGCATGTTGTCATACTCCATGATGTAAGTTGTGTATATATATATATATATATATATAAGCTGTTGATCAATTAAAAAAATAATTAAATTAATCAGTAAGTAATAATTAATTTAAATAAGTAATTTTTTGCAAATATTTATGTAATTAATCGTGATGCCCCATATGACAACTAGCCTCAGTCTTTTCTAACTGCAAAAAATAAAGCTAATACCTGACCAGATTGTGTGTGTGAGAGTGAGAGTAAGAGTAAGAGTGTGAGAGAGAGAGAGAGAGAGAGAGAGAGAGAGAGAGAGAGAAGCACAATCTGTTAAAATCACACTTATCAACAAATCAAGGATAATCCGTTCAAACTGAGAGAGCCAAATTACTGCATTCTGGCAATCATTCAGTTTACTAATTACAAGCGAGACAATCTCCTCTTCTCTCTCACCTGCTCTGTTTGCAAAAAATATTATGCTGGATGACAGAGGTAGATGACAGACAATTCAGCTGATAAGAGAGCTCATTTAAGCCTGTGTTTGTCTAAAGTATAATATTCAAACGTTTCTTAATCGTGTCTCCGCTATATCTTTAGCCTGACTTTGATGCAGATCCATGGATTCAGATTCCGCAGGGCTTAGATAGGGCCAACAATTCTCTGGCGAGATCTGTGTGATAAATCTGGGTGGCATCTACTGAGGAGGGGACACTTTGTTATTCAAGGCAATTTGCAACCACTGAGATTCAGCACTTTGACTCGGGTTCCTGTACTTGTGTAAGGTTTCAGAAAATATTATTTTTACATTTATATTGAACAAACTTAAGTTTTAACTTTTAAGTAACTTTCAAGTCATTTTTTTTTTTACATTTTTTTTTTTTTTACATTTGTAACTTATTTTTTAGTTTCCCTACATAATAATTAATATGCATTTATAATATCGTATGATATGCTTAAAAATCAGTTGTGTGTTCTCCTGAGTACATGTAATCTGTTGAAATGCTCTACAATACGCTTATATTCATATTCTACACTTTAAAGTTGTATAATACAGATTCAAAATACTTAGGTTTTTTTCTATAAATGATATACAGATTACAAATCAATTTGCCCTGCACAAGAAAATTTAATAAAATAAAAAATCAATTAAGTAATAATAATAATAGTTTTAACAATCAGCCCTTAATGTTTACCATACTGTATGTATTTTATATAATGCTGCCAGAAAAATCTACAGTATCATGGATCATAAAACATTTTTTTTTTTTATATCATAGATTATATAAAGCTGTAATTATGAATAAGTATTGTAAAAAAAAATGTGTTTACAGTTATTTATGAAAGGAATTCCAAATACTTTTATGAAACATTTAGCTTTGCAATTCAACACATAATCTTAAATGATCAAACACATTCTAAAAAATACATATACAGGCACATTTCCTCATGTTTCCTCATAAATAGAGATATATCGCTCTACGTGCTATGAGATTTGTTATGTATTAACACATATTTGGATGAGCGGAAGTGTTTTCAGCCACTGCACTTTCTGCCTTGCAATGTCTTAATATAGGATATAAGCTCAGATGGTCCGGTCATGTAATAAGAAGCTCAAATTCGTTGCAAAAAGCTGAATGAAGCAGCACAATCCAGGCCACAAAACTTTTACAATAAATGAGAACATAAAAGCCCCCCTCTTTCTCAATTGCCTGGGCAGTGGCACTGGAATAATATATGACTTTCATAATACAACCGTGGAGGCCCATGCAAATAAGTGTGAAACTGCAATATAATCATTTATGTAAATGACACAGAGCTCGGCTTTAGCTTCATTATTCCCCACACCCTCTGATGAAAGGGTAAACGGGGGTAGAGAGAAATGGAAAAGAGCGAGAAAAGTTCCTGTTTTCAAGACAGGAGGGGGAAATCAATAGCATGAAACTGTGCTAAAAAGAGAAAGCCTTTGATATTATGTTAAAAATGAATTTCCTTTGTCCTGCCTCGAAACTCAGGTCTACAGTAGTTTAATGATTTATCCAGGAGGATTAAAGTGGGAAAACAACCCGACTCTACACGGAAGGTTAGAGAGAAGATAAGCTTCAGATATAGTAAATTAACAAATTGAGAAAAACAGTATTTGAGAGGTCAGAGTTCTCTTTAAGTGGCTTGATGCAGGGTTTTTTTTTCTCTAGAAGTTGCATGTCAAACAAAGTGTTGTGCATAACCATTGTTGCTATTTCTATGTATTAATTTCCTTTAAGTGGCACAACGTGATCAAAACCACCCGTTTGCATTTAAGTTGTTCATACAAGGATTTGACCAGAACAACCTTACATAATTTGGATTGAATGTACTACACTCGTTTTGGCCTGAATGAGGAGATATTTTTCAATCAAATGAAAAAATGAACTTTAAATGTGTTCCGATTTGACCTGTTGAACTTTGCCAATAAGCACAACATGATCTATGAATAAAACAAAGTAATGCAGTGGTATATTACCTTACAGAGACATAATGTTAAAATAAACGGCGAATGGTCTCTTACTCTACACTCAATCAATTAAAATACCCTGCTTCTTTTCCTGACTATAAATAATGCTGCAATTACCAGCTGCCTTCTGTCAGTGAATGCTGTTTCTATTGCTAAAATGCAGAAGGTATAGTTATACTGGATACAAGCCTAATCTACATCAAAAGAGCCATAAACGTAAATGAATTACCTGGATTTGCTGTACATGCATACGTTTCAAATCTCCATATATGCTGATTTGGTGCTCAAGAAACATTTCTCATTATTATCAATGTTGAAAACGGTTGTGCTGCTTAATATTATTATAAAAACAGCGCGACCCACACCGACAATTTGTCCTCTTTTTGAACTCTGATATACCGTCACTCCCATTATATGTTGTGTGGACTGCAATAGTGTATGTACTGCTGTGCTATTGCTTTGCTAATTCAACCTTCACACTACGCTCTTACTGATGGCATGTAAAATCAGTGACGCATATATAGGTGTGAAACCTCCAACACTATATCGGCCAGTGGTTCACAGTTGCATTGTCCAAACCCAGTACATATTAACAATGAGACCAGGCTAATATATGGATTGTATGCCACTGGTTCTCCCTACAAACCAGAAAGAAAAAAAATCCACCTAAACCATAATTTGAATTCTGATTTAGCAGAAAATCTATTCATTTCACAAAATAGCTGCAATAATTAGAGACACATTACAGATTCACATCTAGTTTTGCTAATTACAGCCAACCTTGATGAAACGGATTTGACAAAAACCACCAGCTGGGTTTGTTGGTTCATCAATAACTAAGACCCAGGCTTGCCACATCCGCTCATATTCATAACTATGAGTCAACTCCCTGTAAAACACTCCAGCTATTTATTCATCTATTATTGCAGAAATATGTCCATGTTTAAATTGGCTGTAATATTTCAAGATGCCCCGTCTGTTATCTAAAACCCCGATTTGAGTCTTTGTTGCAGTTGGAATCTGATGCTGTGGTTCCGTAGGAGCAGCAGAGAAGTCTTGACGAGCACAGGGTATGCACCAGGAAAACAGCTGGCATGCCTCACTGCCCCGGGCCCAGACTGCCTGGTCAACCCGCAGCAGAATGCCCAGAAAGCACCCACCTGTCCGGCCTCGGGCCAGCCATCTGTGCACGAAGCCCCCTCAGCTCCTGGATGCCCAGACCACCGCTAGCTCTCAAAGGGACAGGCTGGCTTCCTCACTGTGGCTTCTGGTGTCTAGTGACTGGATCAGAGGAAAGAGGAATCTGGCTAAATGGAGCGAGCGAGGAAACACTCAGCACATGAAACCATCAGATAATGCTTAGTGTATTCATAGCGTCTCCAGACCACCATTCACCTCTTGCAAAACACAAGGGGAATTCGCCAAGAAAACCCCTACAAATGTTAATTCACATAATCTCCCTTTTGATTAGATTCTGATTAGATTTGATTCCAACTAAATCCATTAAAAAAAAGATTTGATTGAAAGAAGTCTATTATGCATCCCAAGGCAGTATTTATTTGATGGAAATACAGTAAAAACAGTAATATTGTGAAATTTTAATAAACATTTTCAGCATCATTACTCCAGTCTTCAGTGTCACATGATCCTTCAGAAATCATTCTAATATGCTGATAAAAAAAAATAAAAAAAATAAAAAAAATCTGTTCATAAAGGAATCCTGACAAAAAAAGTGATCACAGTTGCCACAAAAATATTGCAAAAATATAAGCAAACTGTTTTCAATATTGTTAATAATAAAAAATATTATTAATATCTTAGCACCAGTAATAACTGATAATATTTAAGTATACCAAACCAACATAGAGTGTTTTGTGAAGGATCATGTGACTAATAAATGCAGCCTTGGTGAGATTAAGACACTTCTTTCAGAAACACTGCAAAAATCTTAATTAGTTATTTTGAATAGTATATTCAAAGTATACATTGTTGTAATGTCCATTTATTGCTTACATAGGCAAGAAATTATCTCTCAGCTACTGCTGTAAATGATACAGGGAACCTTCTAACTTGGTACATTAAAATAAATTGAATTTGAATTTGAAAAAATAATAACAGGTCCCAAAATACGCAATTACTATTATTGAACAGATGAGTTTGTGGTTATTCTTGACCGATTCATAAAAAAATAAATAGAAAAAAATGATTCAGACTATACTTGTTGTGCTGTATGTTTTTGACCCATAGATCTAGTTCTGTCGGAGCTTGTTTTCACCGCTGAGAAATGTGACGTGCTGTAATCTGGCGACTGTCGGCATGGTCAGCGTCTGTCAGTGCAGTGGCCTTAAGAGTTGTGGCTGTCTGGATAGACATCTGAATATATAGCAGTTAAAACGCTCTTCACCATCATTTGACCTTCATTAGATTCATTATTTCTGCCACGATCAACTGAAAACGTGCACAAATGTCTCTTTTAAATGAAATTATGTTTACAGGCCTGATTTCCACAGGCTATAAAACTGCGACATTCCAGTTTTGAGAATAAGCCGCAAACTATAATAAGTCTAAAATGATGCGGGTTTGTGCTGAAAAGAATCACAGCGCTCATGATGCTATTTCATGGTTAAGCTGAATTGCAGGTGGCTAGTGAATAAGATGCCGATTTCCCTGCTGAAATAACCTCTCCTAAAGCACTGAAATGAATCAAAGTCAAATTGTGAAAAATTGAGAAGCTCTGCCAACAGAAAAGTATCAGGCAAAGGTCAAAGAGCGAGAAGAAAATGTAAGAAAAGAGGAAGACGAGAGATGTTAAGAGTTTGTGAGCGTTGCAATGCAGCGAGGCTAAATCCTGTAATGATGGTGTGAAGCTGTAACTTCGCAGGCCAGAGGAGCGAGCCTCAGCATGGAAAAGCAAACTAGCGCATTAACATGCACAATGCCCAAGGCTATGTCTTCTACTCTTTCATGCTTGTGAGGAGTAACCCTGGACGGCTTTGTCTTCATCCCTCCTTCTGTGTGGAAGGGAGGGTTCGCCTCTGGTCCTGTGGGCCACGGGGAAGGGTCCTCTGCAGCCCCCTAAATCCAGCAACGGCCAGCAGATCACACCTCTGATCGACAGAGTGAATATGAAGTGGGGATTTCCTGGGAAAGAAGCGTGAACCGAGAGAGGTCGGAATGTTCTCTCATAGCGAGCTCTTAAGCCAATTGCCATGTGTGTAGCCCTGCCCTGAATGCCAATGTAGAACTGCTACACACATGTTTCAGTAACAAAAACTGGCCTATATTTTAGGGATGCAGATTCTATCAGTATCATATTGAATCGTATTAGATTCACAAACACAGGAATACTCCAGCAACAAAATGATAAAGATACCAGAGATGATCTGAGGATTACAAGACGTTTTGAAGTGTCAGGTTGTGGGAAAATACAGCCTTTGCCTTCCTTGTGATCCCAACATTAAGAAAGCGTGGATGAACTTTACTTTTAACAAAGTTCCAGAAAGACACTGTTCGTTTGCTCGCTTAATTTTACAGCAGATTAATTTTTAAACAAGACACAGTTCGGCGCAGGCTTTTCAGAGAGACTGAAATTAAAAGATAATGCAGTGCTGACTATATTGGATCCGACAGTAATGTCGCAACACTCAAGTGTGAGTAACAATGTTTTTACCATGTGTCACTATTGCTTTGTCTGTTACAGATAGATTGATATGTACTGAGTATTTACACTGCAGCGCCGCAGTCAAACTGTGAATGGTTGTAATTTGCTGTTCTTTCCTTTGCTTCAGCATTTATGGGGTTAATGCGTTGAATTATCGGATACAGAAGAAAGCACGCTGCTTTAGTTATTGTTTTGATCTAAGCTATTCGCTGTAATCATGAATAAAAGCTTCAGTGTACAACATCTCCTGTTTTGTCATCAGTAAGACATTAGAACATGTTTCATTTTATTTAAAACCCGACACTGCATATGACAATGTACACTCACCTAAAGGATTATTAGGAACACCATACTAATACTGTGTTTGACCCCCTTTCGCCTTCAGAACTGCCTTAATTCTACGTGGCATTGATTCAACAAGGTGCTGAAAGCATTCTTTAGAAATGTTGGCCCATATTGATAGGATAGCATCTTGCAGTTGATGGAGATTTGTGGGATGCACATCCAGGGCACGAAGCTCCCATTCCACCACATCCCAAAGATGCTCTATTGGGTTGAGATCTGGTGACTGTGGGGGCCATTTTAGTACAACTCATTGTCATGTTCAAGAAACCAATTTGAAATGATTCGAGCTTTGTGACATGGTGCATTATCCTGCTGGAAGTAGCCATCAGAGGATGGGTACATGGTGGTCATAAAGGGATGGACATGGTCAGAAACAATGCTTAGGTAGGCCGTGGCATTTAAACGATGCCCAATTGGCACTAAGGGGCCTAAAGTGTGCCAAGAAAACATCCCCCACACCATTACACCACCACCACCAGCCTGCACAGTGGTAATTCAGACATTCAGTTTGGAGTTCAGGAGATTGTCTTGACCAGGACCACACTCCTAAATGCATTGAAGCAACTGCCATGTGATTGGTTGATTAGATAATTGCATTAATGAGAAATTGAACAGGTGTTCCTAATAATCCTTTAGGTGAGTGTATATGTTTTTCACTTTATCGAATAGGATGAACAGTAAATAGCCTATAAGAACAACAGTGCTACAAACAATGCAATAAATACATTCATATTTCCGTTTACACAAAACACCGCAATCCTTTGCCAACTATAACGGATAACTCCGTACCAAAACGTATAAAGCATGTGTAATACGCATAAATGTTTCACATTGTTGGCAAAAGTTTCAACTATGTAACAAGATATTTTTCAACATGGACAGTTTACAAAAGAATTCCACAAGTGTAATGGCGGGCAGGGTAAAAATTAGCTCATTACTTCTACATTATGTTTTTTGATGCACATAAAATATGAATACTTAATACCACTAATAAATGTATTTTAAAATCTCAAAAGGAATATCATACTGTACATTTATTAAAGTAAATAAAATATATTTTATACTGTATAATTATATATATATCGTCCATATTCACTTATAATAAATTAAATTAAATATATAAGCCTAAACTATATTATTACACAAAACAAAAAATCTGAAATATATAACATGCAATGAGAAACATTGTTTTGATCATTGATACTGCAATCATCTCATCATTCTTGAATCATTAGTTGTCAATATGTCAGACACAAGACGGGTCTCTAAATTGAGGTACGAAACTAAAAAAAAAACAAAAAAAACCACAAGCTCAGAGTGGGATGCAAAAGTACTTTTATACTTTCTTTTCTCTTGTTTTTTTTTTTTTTTTTTTTTTTTTGCTGTTGTTTTCTGTTATTTACTTCTTTATCCTTTGTGGAACCAAAGGAGTACCAGCCATCATATATCAGTTGTGTCTAGGTCTGTGAAGTGGGGAGATTTGAATCCCATCACACCTTCACGCTCTCCTCATCTCCAACCTCATTCCTCCTGGAGTCGGAGACACGGGGAGCAGAGCAGATAGGAGAGTTCTGAGGAGCGTCTGAACATCAATGCAGAGCCACAGTAAAAGAGGGAGAGCGGTTGTAGGTGCCTGGTAGTGTAGGTGTCTCTGTGTGAGGATGTGGGAGTGTGTGTAGGCTGGCTGCTGAGAATCATGGGAAGACGTGGCGGATAATAGGAGAGCACAAGGGAAGGTGGTTATCAGAAGAGCTGCAATGTCCTCCACACAGGACGAACACTCCCACTCATTTCAATGAGTCGTCTTCAGAGGGGTGTGTGCCTGAGAAAGTCTACAGAAAAGAATCAGGGGCGAATTCACACATTCAGTTTAACCAGACGCTGCTATTTCACATACACTGTATGTATCTAAATTAAGTCAATGTCATTCATTCAGTGCAAATTATTTTATTTTTTTAAAGAAAAAGACTCCAAAAATGTAAGTCAGTTTACAATATTTGCAAGTGGTACACAGAATGTTATTCATCAAATAAATGATAATTCATCAAATTACCTTTTTTTATTTTTTTATAATTTATTTGTAATAATTTATTTTATAAATAAAGTGACTAAAACCAATATAAAAGATCACCGTTGGTTAAAATAATCTAATAATAGTAATTATTATTATTAACAAAATTCATAAATAAATAAATGTATTTATTATAAAATCCTTTAAAAAAATGAATAGTCCTACATTTTGAGTCAACAGAACATGTGCCAATCAGTTCGTGTTGGAGTTGGTTGGCACAACTGCACAACATAACCTAAATCCTGAATTACAGAAACATAATTTAGTAATAAAAAAAAAAAAAAAAGTTTGCATTAAATATTTTACTTAACATCCTAAAGTTGTAAATTGCATCTAGCTGGATTATATACAATTTGTTTCATAAGAGATATTCAAAAAGGAACGAACACTGTGCCTGAACTCTATTCTTTCTGTCAATACTAGTACTGCCCCATTCAAAGAGTTTTAACTTCACAGTTTTCTCTTATGATATGATAAAAACGATGTATCTTGAGGAGGAGTACTATATGAGCAGCAGTTCTATACTAGCGAGGTAATGAGAGCCACAGGCACTTCAACCCAGCTAAATGCTAAATTCATAAAAAATGAAAAAGACAAGTTTCTCAGTTGCATTAGCAAAATATTTTGCACATTTTTGTAAGCTTCACTGAAAAGGCACAACAAGAAAGAATGGTTCCCAACATTCCCTGGCTACCTCATTAAGTCTTCCTCTGCCTTACTTTTTGGGCAGTTTCACCATCGCCTCCACTCAATGCACCACCAAAATGGGACGAGCCCTCCCTTTGAAGGGACCAGAAAGTGTTTCAAATACAAGCCAGTTTTAAAGGGAGATAATAAGGGCAAATGAATCTTGTCCAACTTTCATTTTGGCCCAAAAACAGCCTGTTTTGTCTCCCAATGTCATGTCCTTTTTGCTTACAGCTCTGTTAGCTGGCCGGACACAGAAGGCCAGACATTACCAATTGGTGCTAATGACGAGGCCTGTTGTAGCACTGTTAATCAAGTGTTTTATCGGCATTCAAAGTCAATTGCATCCAATTAGATTCAGTTCCAGCCATGCCCTGAACGTGAGCCATATTCACACATCACGGCTGAATTCATGACTCATGTGTAGAATTGAGATTGGGTTTCCCCCCTTTGCATCTACCAAAAGGGCAAATACAATTCACTGCACAGCGCTGGCAGAAGCACCACCCTCTCTAGGCAATGCTTCACTATGCTAATGAGACTAAGCCAGGGATGCTAGTGTTGACGCTGCAGGATATGTTAGCAAACACTTAAACCTTCAAGTTAAAACACCACATTCAATCAAAAAGTCCATTTTAAATGTCAGTTGGGAAACAGAAGTGAGAAAAAACAAAGTATTTTGAATTTCCTTTAACAGCATAACATGCTCGGCCCAATCTCATAGGAGTTTCAGTAGGTCATAACTTCAATGAATAACAGTTGAGCTCTTATATTGTTTGAAGGGAGATGGATATTACACATGCAGTACAGCCCTAAAGCCATAATCATGCATGTGCATGTATGAACTTAGAGTGCATGAAAAGAGGCGAATAACATGATTTGTAAAAAGACACACCTAAATTGAGCTAGTCAACTTGTGTATTGTTTTGGAAGGATTTAATCATTAGCTTGTTTCTGTTTCAACAAAGGGCTATGAGGTGATTACAAATGAATCAAACTGCATGATATGCTGATTAAATAATCAAATTAATCAATACATGCTAAGAAAAGCTCCTAAATAAAGAGGATGTAACTTTACACAATGTCAATATATTACTTGAATATAAAGAAAACCACTGGTCTACAGTTACAATACATTTTTTAAGTTTGTCAAAGTTTGAGTATGCTGTATGTGTCTGTTTGTGAAAAAAAAAGTGTTTACAAAATAGTCTCTCTCTCTGTGTGTGTGTATGTGTACGACCACTTTATTATGTACACCAGTTCAACAGCTCATTAAAGCTAATATCTAATCAGCCAATCACATGACAGAAACGCAATACACTTAGGCATGCAGACATGGTCAAGACAATCTTCTGAAGTTCAAACTGAGCATTAGAATGGGGAAGAAAAGTAATTTAAGTGACTTTGAACGTGAAGGGTTGGGCTGAGTTTTTCAGAAACTGCTGATCTACTGGGATTTTCTTGCACAACCATCTCTAGAGTTTCCAGAGAATGGTCTGAAAAAGAGAAAATATCCAGTGAGCGGCAGGTCTGCCTTCTTGGTGCTAGAGGTCAGAGAATGGCCAGACTGGTTTGAACTGATAGAAAGGCAACAGTAACTAAAAATAATCACTTGTTACAACCGAGGTATGCAGAAGAACATCTCTGAACGCACAACACGTCAAAACTTGAAGATGGGCTACAGCAGCAGAAGACACTGGGTGGCACTCCTGTCACCTAAGAACAGGAAACTGAGGCTACAATTCGCACAGGCTCACCAAAATTGGACAATAGAAGATTGTCTGATAAATCTCGATTTCTGCTGTGACATTCAGATGGTAGGGTTAGAATTTGGAGTAAACATGAAAGCATGGATCCATCCAGCCTTGTATCAACGGATCAGGCTGGTGGTGGTGTGTAGGATTTTTCTTGGCACACTTTGGGCCCCTTAGTACCAATTGAGCATTGAGCAATTGAGAATAAACACCACAGTCTACCTGTGTATTGTTGCTGTCCATGTCCATCTCTTTATGACCACAGTGTACCTTCTGATGGCTACTTCCAGCTGGATAATGCACCATGTTCACAAAGCTCAAATCATCTCAAACTGGGCTAAATTTCTCAAAAGCATTGTACGCCTCACTAGATCATTGAATCATTGTAGATGGTCTCTATGCTCAACTTAGCTCACAATGCTTTTGAGAAATGCAGCCCAGGTTTCTTGAACATGACAATGAGTTCGCTATACTTAAATGTCCTCCACAGTCACCAGAACTCAATCCAATAAAGCACCTTCGGGATGTGGTTGAATGGTGGAATATATATACACATATACATACATAAATACATAATTACATATATATTAAAGAGTATAATGTCATCTCTCACATTTACTGAAAATATTGTCTGCAGTAGCTCTCTGGTGTTATTTTATTATGAATCCTCCCCTTTACCATCCTTAAGAAAGTTAAAGTTTGTTACATGAAGTATCATCCCACCGTCTAGTCAATGGCATAGGTGAAATCGGTAATGTTCTCTAGTGCAGCAAGTGCACTGCCCCTGTAGCAAATACATCTCTGCTACACATTTACATCTACTGAAAACCAGATGCTATTTTAATTGGTTGATTAAAAATGAGTCAGACAAGATTTGAACTTGTGAACCGTCGCAAGAAACATTCCTCTGAGCCACAACATCCAATGTAAAAAATTATCGTGATTTTAACAGTAAAAGACTGTAAAAATGCTACAGTGAAAAACTGTTAATTGGTTAACAGAAAGTTTCCTTACTATATACGGTAAATAACTGTGATAGATCGAATGGTACATTTAATGTAATTTTACTGTAAAATACCGTTAAATTTACATTGGAAGTTACAATTGGAAGTAAAAACGAACAAGTCATTGTAGAATTTACAGTGATAAAACGTAAATTGACATTCCCACAATTCCCTGCGTGACACTTCACATTTGATGTATTTTTGTTGAAATAACTATGTTTCGTCATAGTTTTCTTAGAATCAGTTATGTACATTAGGGTTTTATGTTACATTTAATGTTGTTAAATTAATGTTTATTGTATTTTTAAAATTTCATGTTCCATGATGGTGTTTAATGTTTGTGTGAATGACACTGTGCAGCCTCTATATATATTAATATTAACTTTCTTGTGGAAGAACTACTTGTGATGAGCTTTGATTAATCATGTGACTCTCATTACTGCTGTGATTGTTGGTTTGTCAGTGTAATACTATGGTACAAAACAGATATTAATACTTCAATAGGTCGGTAAATTAACATTATACAGTATTATATTACTGAAATCCAATGTTAAATATACATGTTTAAAATTTTAAATTTACATGTAACTCCGTAAGTATGTTTACGGTTTGATGTGTTCTTTACAGTATTGTTCTGGTAACCACAGCTGCCAGTTTTTTTCCGTAAAAACAACAGGATTTTTTTTACAGTGTCTCACATTCAGGTAAGGGGCTGAGCCCCCTAAGGCTGAAATCCTAGAATCGCCCCCAGCCATAAGCCATCAGAAGCGAGCGAGGGACTGAGTTTTAGTCTCGCGGAAGGTTCAGTCGAGTACCCAGCAGGAGATCTGCACCCACAGCAGGACTCTGAGCAAAATGTGAAATTTCAGACAGAATTACAGCTGCCTCCAACACGGTGTACAGGGCAATTCAGCACAGCTCATCTGGGAGAGGAGCAATTATCCTACAGGGATGGGCTGAATCTTTTTTCCCAGCTTCCATTCACACCATGCCCTGAGGAATTCCCGTAACCTGCCTTCACACACCAACACCAGAGCTGCCGGATCTCACTGGAAAGCAACAGGAGCTTTTGTTGTGGCGGATTCAGATTTGATGCACGCATCTCTTTTTAAGACATGGTGTCAAATGATTTACTGGAGTCAGCTCAAAAGGGAAAATGAGTGCTCGCAAGTCTCTGGTGTATAACCAGCTCCTGTTTAGACTCCAGCAAACTTCACAAACATGATAAAGCCCACTCTTTAAATGGTACGGCACCGTATCTCAGCACACTCTTAAAATAGAATACATGCTGTTGGCAAAAAGAGCCATATGGAGAAGGAAAGAGAAAGGAGAAGAGGGACAAGAAAGAAAGATAGGTGAATGGGAGAGGAGAGGAAATGTTTATAGCTCAGAGGTTCCTCTTTCATAATTATGGAGATTTCTCATTTCTCAGATGTTCTCCTAAGAAGAAATGTCACACAGTGGGCGTTCACTGGATTGTACTGTTGTTTAACAACATACCGATTGTTCAACTAATGAAACATCTTACCAAACAAACTCTCAGTAGACAAAAGAAGAGAGTTCATGAAATGTCTCCCAAAATATATAACGAGTATAGATACAATTGTTGATATAAAAAATAAAATTAAATAAAAAGTGAATAATTTGGCCTTGAAGTATTTGTTAAGAAATGTTTGAGGTCAAAATGAGACCTGACTTTTTAATGGCAAACTTGTATCTTGGCAAATCTGAGCGTAGTTTTCTTCTGAAACTCTAGAAGAGACACATGTGAGATTACTGGGTTTTCTCAGGAAAATCCATGGAGGTCTCAGCTATGTTTCACAGAAGTATCAACTTTTTCTCAGATGTTTTTCCTAAAATGCCTAAGCAGGAATAAAAACAGATTTAAATAAGGAAATTGTCATAATACATCATTCTGAAATCATTTTGGATAATTTATCCCGGGAAGAATTCTATCAAAAATGTTTCAGGTCGTTTTCTTCTGAACGTAGTGGAGATGTATGTGAGAATACCAGCAGCTTTTTTTATCAAATGCAAAAGATTTCAGAAAAAGTCTCCAGTTGCTTTCCATTTAATCTCATTACTGCCTAAGAGAAACAATTAAGATCTCATCTGTGATTTTTCTTTTCTGTAGGAGGAGAGGAGAGAAGGGAAAGGTGAAGAGAAGAATCGAGAGATGAAGAGAGGACATGATAATGTAGTCATGCTGAGATGTGTTCCAGCAAAGCCAGCATAAGTCAAACTCCACAGAGCGACTCGGCAGAGAGTTCAATTACAAGTTGGTGCTGAAGGTCAGATATTGTAGTTTAAGTGATACAATGTGCAAAGATGGATGGGCCTGCTGATATTATTTAACTAAGTAATCTCACAGTACAGTGAGAGCTTGTTTAAAGAGCTCATATCCTTGGAAACCCTTGGCTCAGCGAGGCCTCTTATTATAGACCATCGGCGCGGGTGTCCCTCAAACATTAATTCCCGTTACTTATGCAGTCTGCAGAGTCTCTGACAAATATCCCACCAAAATGAAAGGATGTACTCTTACTGAGATGAAACAAGCTGGTAAAGAAGAGGAGGGGTTGGCCACTGCTGTAAGAGTTGTAGAAAACCCTTTATTGTATAAGTGCCTCATTTAAAAGTTTCCCCTATTTTAAAGTGAAAAAGACCTCCGTACTAAGAAAAAAAAAGAAAAAAAGAGTACGAAATGAAGTGCAAGGCGTGACAGACACACGGCTGAGCTGCTTTACAAGTTACTCACGGCTCCGCTTGATGAAAAAACACAGCCCATGAAATGACACAAAAGGTATGCCGCCGTCGAAACCCTCTTTCATGCAGCGAATAGAGAGAGAAAGAGAGCTGCCGTAGAGTGATCAGTGCCTCGCTGTGAATAGTCTACTGTCATCAGCCTGCCTGCGCTTAGGAAAAAGATCTGTCAGCTCTTATCAACGCACAATCACAAAGAGACATTAAAATACAGCATCTGAACTACTTCAGCTTTTTACACCACTCCGTGTTTCTCTACACAATCAAGCACATTTCCCACATCACACGTATATGGCCTTTATACTATTGTGAAGAAAATGAACTGAATGAGTCGGGGCTTTTATTCACGTGGCACACGCAAATTTCCCTGACTACTTGATATAATGGAATATGAAGTACAACTCATTACTCATACTGTTTGGAATCGTTTTTGGGCAGAGAATAAGGATAGCATTGAAATTTGACATATCTCAATTTGTAATTTCATAAAAAAAGTTTCTTGTTTAGTTCTTACCAGGAAATTTGGTTACATTTCTGCTAGATGCAATGCTCGAAGTGGAAAACAATCAGTGGGAGTGCTCCTCTAGCTGGATATTTATCGTATTTTTAAGCAAATACAAAATACAGCATACATATATCTAGAATATATGTTATATATAAACAATATTTTATTCAAAGAGACTAACATCTCTCAGTCCTCATCGTTCACTGTTGTTTAGTACATTAAAATCTGGGCTTGTAAGACCAACAGTCTTTGTTTAGGAAGAGCAACAGGATCAAAATACTTTGAACAGAATACTGCAGAATTGCAGACTCCCGGCCAACTTTGAGCAAAGTTTTGGTCTTGCCAATTGTTTAGTTCTTACCAACCAATTTGTTTTTATTAGTTTGACTTTAGACTGATGCCACATCACTTTAAACTCTTTAAAGTATAGCAACAGCACAAGGAACTATGCCTAACAACTTGTCATACTGCACAGCATGCAACATACGAGACCTATTATAAACCCACTTGAATGCAATGAGGTCCATCCACCCTTCCTGAAGACATAAAACACATCAATCTCTCCACCGCTCAGCTGACTAATTTTCGTCCCACCACAAACTTCTAGAGCAGAACAGACTTTCGTCCCTGAAGCAACAACAAAAACTTTACAGAAAAGATCACAACATCAAAAGCCCACACACTCTCTGACTAAGAAACGCCCAGGTATATTCTATCAAAGGGAATTGTTGCCAAAATCCTCTTCAGTTAAGAGACGGAGAGGACTGTTTCACATCAAAGGCTGCTGTGGAGTTATGTTTCTGCACTCTTTAATTCTGCAGGGCAAGACACAATTTTATTTGTATTTAAAGTTTAAGGGAAAAAAAAAGTTGATGCAATTGACATCAGTTATCTTTAAAAAAAATTGCTTATCCAGCGTTCTCATTCTATAGAGCATATTAGATGAAATTAAATGGGGCTTTTAATACGAACTGTAACAGTATACAGTTACCCAGTTACAGTGGCAAACAGCTGCCAATAGAGTGGTGCAGGGATGACGTCAAAACCCAGGAGACTAATTCTCCGCTGGTTCCCTTCGTTTTTTTTAATTTATGAGTAAAATAAGGCCTGTGGTAAACATAACTTGACGATGCATTGACGTTTTGTTCTACAACGTAAACTGCACACATTAAGGTTCTTAACATTCTTATGTAGTAAATTATTAGAAACATGTTTTTAACATTTTAAGAAAATCTAGAGGGAACCAGGGGTGAATTAGTCTTCGGGGTTTTGACGTCATCCCTGCACCACTCTATTGTTCTGAAGGTGGTAGTAGCATTGAGGATGCAATTTTATGGCAGTTCGGACCAAAAATAAAAAAAAGGGACAAAGAAACAAACTTTAGTTTGGATCATGCGATCAAACCAAGAGTGAAAACAGTCTTAAATAAGGGGCGAATCTCACGGCTAAATGCCAGAGAAAGGTGCACACTACAAAACAACTTTAATAGCAACTAAACCAGTTGAGTGAATATTTGCAACAGAAATCATGAGTGCATTTTGGCCACATGCTCCAGCTAGTGATCTGTGCAGGCGTCGCCGTGTGTCCTTGCTGTATAGAGTCATTCAGTGAAATAAGAGATAGAGTCACTCTCATTTTATGGTGGCTATTTTATAATAAAGTCATATGGTTGGACATTGTGATCCTTTCAAATTGGCCCATCTGGAGTGTCTCGCTGCCAGCCAGAGGTCATACTATTACATTTAGCCACTGGTTTTACTATATCTGATATTGCACCTCACCTGTCTGTGAGGGGTGAAAGATGTGATTCCTTCCTGAGAAATCTTTTCATTATCATGACATTTCTCCCCTCGGTTTAAATAAATGCATGAATATAACGGCAGAGCTTTGGTTTTTAATGTGAATTCTACTTTGTACTCCTTTTAGAACTAAAAATACCTTTCTGTAGAGCAGTATGCAGACCTGTTTGCATTACATATAAAGTTCAAATGACATTATTCATCCTACAGTATTATTAGTAATACATTATTTTCTTCTATTATTAATTCTTTTTTTTTTTTTATGAAATTAACACTTTTATTCAGCAAGGACACATTGAATTAATTAAAAGTGACAGTAAAGACTTACACTGTTACAAAAATTATGTTCTTTTGAGCTGTCTATTCATCAAATAATCCTGTAAAGAAGTTTCCAAGCAGTCACTGTTTCCAAAATATTAAGCATTTTTCAACATTGATAATAATAAGAAATATTAGATATCATATTAGATAGCATATTAGAATGATTTCTGATGGATCATGTGACACTGAAGACTGGAGTAATCACTGCTGAAAATGTAGCTTTGCCATAACAGGGGAAAAAATGCATTTTACAATATTACCAAAACGTAAAATTTTAGAACATAAAAGACCTATTTAAAAAATCTAATTGTTTTGATGCAGCCTTTGTGAGCATAAGAGAATTTAAAAAAAATCCTACTGACTTTTGAATATACACACACTCACACACATCACCTGAAAATATAAAAAGCTTTAAAACCAAAAGAAGAAGAAAAAAGAAGGAACATCAGTGGTAATTAAACTTTATTTTGAAAGCGCTTGCTTTACTCTCATTTTATTCTTTTTACCACCATTGTCTAGAAAACGGCTTTTAAAAAGGAGGTAAGGAATGTCCCGATGACTTTTATATTGGTCTCAGAGATGAAAAGGAAGAAATCCCTTTTCATGAGCCATATTATGCACTAGCCTTGATCTTGAATTTGGCGTAGCACACCTTTGCCTCACGCAAATACTGAAGCAGAGTGCCTACAAACCCATAAGTAGTTACATATTTAAAGCGACCTCTGTTTCAAGGTTACAGCTTGGAAGGTAGAAAAAAGGGAAAATAAAAAGCAATTTCACATTTAAAATTTTGGTCTGTTGTGCTTATGAGTTTGAAAATGTGTGTGTGTGATGTCTATAGAAACATGCAACATCCCCTTTCGGAGACAGGATCCCTCAGGGTCCTCTGACGGAGCGCACACATTGAGTTAAAAGACTTGGAGGTGGGGGGGATTTCAAAGCCTCCCCTGCAGACATGTTCCAGCTTTGTGCATTTTAATGGTGAGATATTCAAATCTCCTAGTCTGCCATCCCTCACCCTCATTTCTCCATCAGTCCATGCAGGGCACTTCCGTCTGCAGCTAATGGGATGCCATGTACGAAAGGAGAGGGCTTATTTGGGGAGGTCTCTGCCTCCTTGAGGTTAAAGGACCTTGGAATGTGCTTTCTTTTCATTCTTTTTTTTCTTAACTGAATGAACTTGGATAATTAAATGGAATAAAATACATTAAAATAATGTAATAATGGTAAGAGGGAAATTGGAGAGGTTCACTAGTCATTCCCCACAGCTGTGCAGGCTATTAACAGCAGTATCAAGGCGTTCTTGCGTGAAACCTTGAAGCTGCTTGCAATAAGAGTTAACAACACTCCCACAGTAAGTCCCCTGCAATGTCTTTGGTAAACAAGGAAATTAAAAATATGCACATAAACCCCAGCATTATTAGATGATATTTCCTCACTGCCACTTGGTATATGAGCAGAACCAGAGCAGACTCTGTGATTTGTTTGCCTAATATTGGAATTCACAGAAGTGTTAACTAAGTAAAAGTGCATTTGGGTGTTAATTTGTTTTCGGGTGTCCAGACGTCTCTAGTGATTTAAGGCCTTGAAAGCTTCATGGCTGTTTGTTAAAACCACCATGCAATCAAAATACACTGCTGAACAGCATCCAATAATTTGTATTCTATTATACGTTTTCCTAAATCTTCCTAATGACAATTTTATGATTGGTCTATGTACTACAACCACTTCTGATTTAAGTCGTCATGGATTTTATATGAAAATATCCCAATATGGCTTGAAAACGCACACAAAACCATATATTGTCGCAATCGTGTGTTTATTGTCATCATGATTCATTAGTCAAAATGTTTCTGCCTTTTATACAGCAACGACAATAGCTGGATGCCTTGGATATCTATATAAGGGATTACCTGGAATATCATAAATGATTACTTTTATGATCTTGCTGAATCTGGAACTTTCTGGTCCAAAAGTGACAAAACATTGATGCACCTAAAAAAAATGATATCTCCTTCCTATATATGACTTCCTATTTCAATCAGAAAACCTTCAATCCAATTCATGTAGACCAAGCCAAAGTTGTGGGCCTCCTTCACAACTTCTAAATGACAAATGAAGGGCTCCGGAGCCTCCCTTTAGTATAATTAGGGACCATGTGAAATGGGCTGGGGTATACATTGACCTTCTACTAAAGGGGGAAAAAACAGGAGGTATAATCTAATAGTTGCAAATTGTTGATGCATATATTAAACATAATAGCGTTGGCTGTTCGCCCTGCACTGTTTCCCATGTGGAAATGCCCTGACTGGGCTACAGATCAATGGATGGACAGAGTTTACATGGCATCTGTTTGATCAAAGTTTCCACACCAAAGATCTGGAATCGTAATTGCATCGGGTCGGGCCACTGCGGAATGTGGCTTCGAAATCAAAACGAGCCACTGGGTTTCAGAGTCACGGAGGATAAGAGCTACACGTTCTGTGCTGAAGGACATCGCAAATTCTTTTACATTACCATGATAATAAAGAGAAAGGCTTCCAGTTGCTACCATTAAGGCAAGCAACAAATATATCATCCCGCTCCCTGCGTTCTAAAGAGCGGGCATGATGTCCTGGCCCTAAATTGACCCTCACTTCTCCCGTATCAGAACATGCATAAATACCTGGGGCAGTAGAAACGAGGAAAGCTATTAATCAACGGACACGGGGGCTCAGATCTGGAACGGCTTTAAATCCAATAGGAGATTCCTTTCAGATGTTTAAAGCCCAACGGTTTAATATCCCCGCCATCCCCAAGTGGGTAATTGTTTCGCCGCCGCAGACAGAGAAACTGTCGATCAAGTCTCGCTTGACCTTGTTTCTGTGTCTGTACTGACCTCCGGAAATGTAAAGCAAAGATCATATCACATAAAAAGCAATACTCCCACAAACGGGCCCCAAGCTGCAAATTGATTCTGCTGCCATGGAATTCACTCCCATCTCAGAGTAGCAGAGGAGGGGGAGGGGGAGGGGGGGCATTAAGAAGGGGTCTCCTTCCACCGCATTCATCCTTTTTTTGCAGATATCTGTCCTGCGCGTCAGCTCGCAGATTTTTATCGTTATGAAAAGGCACTCTGCATATGCTGCCGGAGCTCGTGCCGGTGACAGATAGCAGAGGGACAAATAAGCCCGCGACTCCGGCTGCCGGTGTTTAACACATTTCCTCTGTCGTGGCGCTGATAGCAGGTTCAATTGTCTGCGGTAATGGGCCGAAGGGAGCGAGAGTCGCCGTGGTGATATTGCCCGGAGCGGGCCATGGAGATTGTCTCAGGAGACCGCCGCCCCCATTGTCCCGACGAGAAGCCAGCAGACGAGATGGTTATCCCCGCACTGTCCGAAAGCCACCGTTGTCTATTAAATCCCTTAAATTGAATTTAAAAGAGTCTCAGATTACGTTAGAAAGTCTGCAGATGTCCTTGCAATGGACCAGGGACCAGTGACCCATAGCCTAATTAAAATTCAAGCTGAAAAAAAGTTGTACTTTGATCAAATCAAACTTTAATTAGCTCAGATAACCCCAAGCTACCTCCAAAACATTACCAACTGGAGGAATCGAGGACATTCTTTCGGAAAATTCATCATACACAGGAGATGCGCTAGAGTATGCACAAAGGAGAACGTTTCGGCACAATTAGAATCAGCATTAGAAACAAGCATCAATAACGGCCATTTTCCACGCAAATCAGCATAAGGTGACTAACCTTTGGTACATTATCATTGTCCGCCCCTTTTGCACAGACCAATGTCAAAGGTCCTGCTAGCCAGAGGTATTGGCAAAATCAAATTCCCCCAACCTTCTGGATCACTTGAGTTGGTGCTAAATAATTGATGTGACCATTGAGACCGGTGGCAGTGGCGGTTGCAGTGATTTGATTTCAGAGCCAGTCTGAATGGGTTCAAGATCTTTACAGACACCCCGTGGAGGGCCAGTGAGAAATGTCAATCGCACCTCATCTATGGACGGGGGCTTCTCTGCTACACAGAGAGAGCGGCAATCTCCAGGCAATCTGCAGCAAGTTCACCATCCACATTTAATGAGACACACACACAGATAAACACACACACACACAGCTGAAGTGGTAGAACAAAGAGGCCCTCAGTTGTAGCTCTGACAAGTGTCAACTTCACTGCAACAGTGGCACGTTAGAGGATTTCCTTGATAATATGAAAGAAAAGAGAGTAAATGACAAAACGGGGATATTATCATGTAATTGACTGCTATGTTTGCGTTACATATTTGCATGTTTGTGAAGATAAAGTCTATATAAATTGTTATGGTGGTTACTGATTTGATTTGTAGCCACAGAAATCTAGCCAAAACAACTATTGCAGCTTTTGTCATGTTATGTTATTCTCTATATCAGTGTGCACTGTTTCTGAACTCCCTGAAACGCCTCGATTGAAGTCTTCCAGGAACAAACATGTCACAATATTCCTCATTTAAATAATAATTCCCAACCAAGGGATAGGCAAAAAGAAAAGGGGCGAGGCCTGGACGAGTTAGTTAGAAGTGTGTTGAAACTTGCGGTTATGGTAAGGGGCGTGACATTTCCCAAACACGCTCGAAGTGGTTGACCAATCACAACACACTGGTCCAGCTGACCAATCAGAGTACATTGCACTTTTCGTAAGGAGGGGCTTCATAGAGACAGGAACGTTTTTTTTTTTTTTTTCATATTCAAACATTAAAACCTATTCTAGTAGACCCCAAAAACAAAACCAAGACTTTTTAAAAAGACATAATAGGTCCTCTTTGAAAAGTTTCATATAATAAATAAATGAACTGTGCATTTAATCATAATGAGCAAAGAGCAAAAGCTGTCCGGGTTAAATGTTTTTTCATCTGTTGTGTTGCGAAAGGCCCAATCTATTTTGTATCCCATCACATATGTTGAGAATGTCATACAAATTAAAAAATCTAATGAAATGGAACAGACATGTTGTCTTGCAGATTTATTTCATGTTACTTTATGAAACTTCCATATGTTCTGCTGTGCATCTGACAAACTAGAATAGTCACGCTTGCACGGTTAATTTTTCGGTCGGCGTGATTTGTAACGCCACCCTTGTAATTCTTTTCAGGTACTCAGTCAAATTCTGCACCAGCAGACAAGCCGTTCGCAAACACCTGGGATTTGAGCATTCTGACTGGCGGAGGCTAACTTAATCATCTATAATTGGTGGAGCGGTTATCATTTATAGTGACTGACAGCATCGATCTGTCTCAAAGGTAAGCCATCAGGCCTAATAAATAAAGGAAAAGAAACAAGTAGTCACATTCCAAATGAGCAGAAAAACGGCAACATGACACAATGTAAAAAATGAGACCCGCATCATATCTTATTGAGGAGCGAGTCTAATCCCCAGAAAGAGAGAGGCTAGATATCGATGTGCATGATATTAAATTTAAAAATCTTGGGACCTTAAATAATTTAAGCGTGAAAGATCACAGAGTATTTGATCTAGTCTCTGTATCAAAACTACATTACACAGGGCAAAAACTGTGACAGAGCCTCAAAAAGAGAACTTTACACTGTCTCACAGCAGAAATGTCACAACATGAGGGTTTTTGAGATGCTAGAGGGGTGCTACTGGTGCATGGATTCGCTCTCTAAAGATTTCAGTGAGGCATGTGCTTAGACTGCTCGCACATATGGCAGAATACACACGGATGGAATATTGCATGTAGCTGTGAGAAAAAAAATCAACCATTTGTTATGATCACATTGTGTAAAAAGCTATAGCAAGAAAATCTGCATCTATTGTCAAAGCTGTGGCCTTTAGGTTTGCATGCATTACAGTTGTGCTGTATACAAACGATACGTTTCATCAGTAGACCGAGGCTGTTTATTTGTTGCCTACCGAAGTAACAGAGCTTGTATCACATCAAAGCCAAACAAAAAAATTCATACATGTTTGTCAGTGACTTGAGTTTGAATTCACTTGCAACATTTCATGTCCTCTCTCAAGCATAGTGTAAATAAAGAGTAGTGCAAAGGCAAGTATAAAATTTGTTTTTGTCTTTGTCAAGAAAAAAAAAAAAACTCTTAGAGGAGATCAAAGAGTGCTGCAACTCAACCAACTATACATCTGGTTCATTTGACAATAATAAAAAATTCAACCTCACAGCCAACAGCAGGAATTCGATTTGAAACAGCCCGTGATGCTCAGCTAGGCTTCAGTGTGCTTTATACACACGAAAAGCTTGTATGCATTTTGTCTGATTCCACAGTTCTCAGAAAAGCTCTAGGCAAAATACATGACCAGAGTAGGTTACTAGTTTGTTTCACGATTAAACCTCTGCGATGCTATCACCGAGCCTTGGGGATCTTTTAGCAAAGGACTGCCTCCGGAAACAATGTTTTGTCTGTGCAGATTAACCAGCGGAACATCTCTCGTCCAAATTCTCCTTGAAAGCCCTGTGAATCTCGAGGAGAGAATTCCACCTTTCAAGTCCTCTTCCTCCCTCTGTGTCATCGGGCCCTGAGCTTTGGACCAGAGTGTGTCCCTTCCCCTTCAATAAACTACGTTTCAATGGCCATCCAAGTCATGCGCAAGAGCCCGGCTCTGAGCAATGACTAACAAATTTGTTGAGGAGTAAGTAATGTTAGGTTTGCTGACATTGGCAAGCCTTGCCACACTCTCAGACTGCAGAGAAAAGCAAAAGATAAATTAAAAGCCTCACACATATATCTTTGTTTTTTTATTGTATGCATTGAATCAATAGCGCTATTTGAAGGTTTATTATGATACAAGACACTTTCCTTTTTCTAAGGAATAGCAGCAGTCTGCTTGATGTTAGATAGTCTTATCCTTACTCAGCACTTCCAGTCAAACTTTCTTTTTTGGGCGTAATATCTTCTCGAACAGCTCAATTTCTGTTTAGCAAAGAGGTAACACTTTTTTACAAAGAGCCTCTCTGTGTTAAAATGAGTTAATGCAATGGCATTTGTTTAAAATTCCAGACAGCTGTGTAATTATTCAGACATTATGAACATGAATGAACAGTATACTTATAAATTAACGTTAACCTAGATTATTTAATGCTGTACATCTGGTTCATTTGCAAATAATAAAAAATGCAACCTCACAGCAAACAGCAGATATTCGATTTGAAACAGCCCGTCATGCATTTTACATGCATTAAGCAACATAAAATGTTTTCATTATTAGTCCATGATACCTAATCCAATGTTAAAGCTGTCTTCGCATTCATTAGGCTACACGTTACTGTTGACAAAGATAAATGAGTCCATGATTTTATAATGTTGCAAAAAGACAACTATATGAAACACCCTGCATAAAGAATTCTTCATGCATATTTACACCAATCAGTCACAGTGTTTCCTTTGCTTTCAGCCTGTGTAACTGAATTGGCATTAATTCACCACCTCGTGTGTTTATCACCTGCAGGCCTTGTCTAAAAAGTGCTGTCCTAAATTGCCAGTTAGCAGATAAAGGTATTTTGTCATGGGGCAGGATTTGTAATTTCAAGGTATACTAAATTATAAAAATATTAAAGTATGTGAACATTTCAAACAGAAAAAATAACAGCATGTGTATAAATGTGAACGCCTCAAGCTTTGCTCTGTAATAGAATCTTGGACTTTTCCTACATAAATTGAAGGATATAATTCAAATGAGCTGAAGCATTTTAAGGTCAAAGGAATATTAAATTCATGCAGCACTGCCATAAATTGTCTGACAAGAAAAAAGAAACTATAGCGCTTTCTACCTGCATGTACTCAAATGCAAAGCAACACTCACACAGGCCAAAAGGAAAGGTGTGACTGTCCATGTCAACTAACATAAAAAGATGAATGGCTTTTATATGAAATTAGGTTTAGCCTCTTTAAGCACCTTTTCATCCGTGTTCAATGTTTCCACATAGACACAGCACAACTTTTACAGCCCCAGTCCAAAGATGTGTCAATCTCACAAAGCTCAACTCTCAAAACTGCTCTCTCCTTCTCATTCCATCTCCATTTTTGCCTTTCTTTCCTCTCATGCATCACACATTCGACTGTCCCCCTCCAAAACAGATAAGTGCAGAACGCGGAAAAAGCAAACCACGACCACGGAAATTCTCTACACGGTGCCGATCAGTAAAATTAGCATGACAATACTCACTGTGGGGAGAAGGGGGCAGTCGGAGCGTGGCAAGTCACTCTGTCCGATGAACCTGCACGGGTGGAAGAGCGGGAGAGAGAGAGAAAGAGAGAACAGTCAGCTGTGAAAGCACAGTTAAGAGAAAGGGAGGGGTGACGAAGAGCCGGCACATACAGAAAAACACAAAAAGAATCTGAAACACAGAGGAGAATGAGGATGAAGCCGAACGGTAGGAGAGAAATGGGGAGGCAGCAGAGGGAGGGGAACATGTGATGAGAATAAAAGACACGTGGGAAGATGCTGTACTTTTAAAAGTTCGACAAACGAACAGGAGAGTTTTCTTACTGTTATTCACGCATGTGACACCACTGGGTGAACTAGATACCTTATTTAACCTTGCAGTTTAAGCATAATTGTTTACAGTAGCAATAGAACCAGGCAAATAATGAGCTTCACTGTGATTTGCATGGCAATACAACATGTTTTTCGGGAATGCATTAATGAACCCAGAAATTTAAATTGCAGCACTGTTACCCGCTCTCATGCGATTTGAAATATGTATGCTGTTATACTTTTCAAAGAATCTTCACATAGATATTTTCCATTCAACGACATGTTCATGGTGACCACAGGAAAATGCCAAAAAAGTGCACCATAAATATCATCCATATGATTTGTGTACTATATTACAAGTCTTCTGAAGCTGTACAATAGCGTAGCGTGACGAATAGACCAAAATTGAAGTCAATATTAACTTAATCAGACTTTTCACCTCCGCTGCAGTCCTCAAATCAAATATGGCATCTATGGTGAAGGTTGAACGTCAACCACTTTCATGGTGCTTTTATAGTCCGTTTTGTATGTTCCATGGAAAAAAAGAACAGTATGGTTAGTTTCGAAACAACATGAGGTTGAGTAAATGACTGAATTTTCATTTTTTGGGTAACATTTACAGGCTAGTGTTTGTCTCGAATAAGTATGTGTTTCGACAGTTCTATCAGATCACTTTATCTCTGAACTGCCTTTGATAGAGAACTGATGATCAGCATTACAACACTGCACTGTGAAGCAACTCTCTCATTTTGGTTTCTCTGTTGCTGCCCAATGTCTCATTCTCTCTTTCTTTCCATTCTACTCTCTCGAGTGTTTTATCTGCAGAGACAGCCACCAGAAAAAAAGCAATAATCAACTATATAAATATAAAACAGATGAATATTACAAAATATGAGATTGAATATTGAATTAGCCAGCTACTTTCTAAAGTAACAGTGTCTGAAAGGTATATGATCACATTTTTACCACTGTTCTGAGAATATTTGTCAGCAAAATTCAGTAATTTCTAAATAAACTGGTTAATATGACTAATTATGTCACAACCAGCTCAAAACGAACTTAAAATGATGACCTGTGAGTAAGCTGATTTTAAGATTGTTAATTTAAAAATACATCTCACTATAATGTTTACAGAGTATTTGATGACAAATGATTTGAACGGACGGTGTAAATAATAAGTCCAAAAACAGTTAGTGGTGACAAACAAAAAAGATGCTTTTTTACTGTATATTATAATTAACATTAAAAATGCATAAAAGCATGTTAACATAAACACACTAAAACATAATATTTGTTGTCAATTGGTAAATGCTGATGCCTTAAACCATAAAATCTGAGTAAATATCAAAGGGAACTGGAACATGAATTTACATCCGACTAAAAAAAAAAACCAAACGCAGAGAGGGACTTTGCCTCCTCATTTCAGGAGTCCACAATGCAACACTGTTCTGTCTGCTTCTCAGATGTGTGTGTCTCTCTCTCCTTCTCTCCTCGAGTGACAAAAGCAAGACCCCATTCCTAATCTGACCCCAAAACAGCAACGAAATCCCCCAGGCCTTATCATCCTCTGCCTGGGCTCTGTTCTCGCTCTTCTTTCATATCCCCTGCCTCTCTTTCTTTCTTTCATTCTCTCCCTCTCTCTCTCTCTCTCTCCGTCACTCTCCATTGCATCCTCTCTCCCCAGTATAACCTCTTCCTCTGTCTGCTTCTCTCTGTAAACGGCTTTCAGCCGAGCAGAGATTACCTAGACCATGCTCTTCAGAGCAGCTTCAAAAAGGGTGCTCTGGGCTGCCAGCCTGGATAACACCCCCCTCCTCCTTCCACCCGGGTGGAGAGAGGGGAAAGTCACAGGGAGATTGGCTTGGAAAATGTTTGCAGAAGAAAAAAAGAAGAAAAAAAAATACAGCGGATGCAGAGGATGTCACACACTTGCTACGCTCACACACAATGTTTGGGAGTGACGAACATATTTACTAGCACGTGCGACTCCTGAATCATTGTTCACACAATAGCTAAAGATGCTTGAAAACGGTCTAAGTGAATGCATAGTCAAGCTTAATTAACTAAATAAATTTAAATATATATATATATTTTTTACAATTTGAAATAAAATACACAGCAGCTTTGGCGCGTACGCTCGGTTGTTATGCAGCGTCATCACTGTTCAGCGTTCTCATTGGCTTGCTTGCATACCGGGGATTTAATGCGCGGGAAGCTGTCCGCGAATCACTCATACTAAATCATCCATTTGCATTATTTAAATGTATTTATATTTTTGCCGCATCAGAGGGATTCCTAAGTGCTGCTATTTAAAGCACGTTGAACTTTGCCGGCTTGCCAGTCTTACTTAATTTTGAACTGCACATGCTGAGGTGATGATTTGCTATTAGAAACAATTCCAAAACACTTTTGACCCGCATTACAGTTTGACACCTCAGTGCATTAACATGATGCATGCTTGATTTATTTGCTGTGAAATGCATCATATGGGATTCATGAAGAATGCACAAATTGTGAAAATGCTTTGATAATTGCACCTATGCAATTGTGTGAGGGAAAGAAAATGGTATTTCCCTGACATTTGCTTTTAATATTCGAGTACTAGTAGACTATAGTAGACTGTTATGTTAGGGTTAGGTGTTAATAAGTTGACATGCAGTTGCAAAGATACGTCAGTATAATGTCTGTTGGAGGATCCGCAAAATAAAGTGTTAGCAGATATTAAGCGGACAGTCTTCTAATACTCTAATGACTGGTAGTTCACATGAGTTTGACAAGTTACTTATAGTTAGTAGAATGTCTAAAGTGGGTCATCAAAATAAAGTGTTACTGAAATTGCTAGTACATTTCTTGACATTAACACCCGCCAACCAGCCAAATGTGGGTGGATTTCAGCTGTGGTGTGTAACACAGTCACCCCTACTAGCCACTTTGGTGGGTTGAATTTTATAACATACATTTGTCAATTGTAGTCTTTTAAAAAGGCATCTGGAATTATAAACTAGGTGCAATCTAGCGTTGTCTAGTGTTCGATACATAGCGAAACTGAAATATCTAAAACTCTTCCGTAGGATAGCCTGCCCTACACAATACCAGCTGCAGGTTCTCGCTCTCTAATCTCTCCGACAGCGAATGACACACAAACTCGCGTCCTTTTACTCACTCGTTTCATTTGCACCTGATGGATATTGTTGGTGTTGCAGGGCTTGAATTTCTAGGGATTGCATGTATTGAGCATAATTTTACTCATTCCCGCAGATTTTGTGCTCACATAAAGACAAGTATATTGGCTATACAAAACAGTATAGAGCTGGTAAGTCCCGCCCCTTCCGTAAAACCCCGCTGGACCTCTAGGTTGAAAAATCGTCAATGCAAGTGAATGTGAGAAAATAATTATTTTCTGGTCCCGTTTGAATTGTGCCATGAATGTGAACATATGTTGTCTGTGAATTTTTTTATATAATTTTTCATGTTACGAGTTTGACAGTATATTGTATGATTCTTTGGCTAGCAGTTGTGGAAAAGACATAACGAGAAAGACTACATGTCGCCTATGTGACGTCACCCCATAACACATTTTCCCTCCACTTGTCAAATCACGTTTGTGTTTTGTACCCAAATGTCACCATTCAAACAAAATGGGCTGTTCTTTTTTCAGATTCCCGTCTAATGTAATCGAAAGCAGCGAAGAGTTGTAGTACCCGCTAAATTGTAGCATTCTTCACACGAAAAATTAAGATTAAAAATTCACAGACAACATATGTTCACATTCATGGCAAAATTCAAACGGGACCAGAAAATAATTATTTTCTCACATGCACTTGCATTGACGATTTTTCATCCTAGAGGTCCAGTGGGGTTAGCGGAAGGGGCGGGACTTACCAGCTCTATAATGGGTACGTGCCTCAGGTCTTAAAGCGACAGCAGCCTAATAAACTGGCTATCAAATTATAAGAAAATATTAAACATATCTATATGGCAGTTTTTCCCTATCGATGTCAACATTGTGGCCAGTGAAAATGCTGAGTGGGAAAACCACTAGCCACAGTGGCTGGTGAGCAAAAAAGTTAATGTCAAGCCCTGCATATATGTAAACCCAATGTAAACCTCACAGGACCACCACGTTCATTTTTTGTTAGAATATTAATTAAACACACCAAGTGAACATGTTAAATTGACATGCCCCCAGAATAAAATGCTTAATTTCTGTGCTACACTTTTTGGAGGCCCAAACCACAGTTCAGAAAGTCTAATCCCTTTATATCATTTGATGTCAAATCTTTGATGTGCATCCCTCCCTGTGTAAACCCAATGCCTATTTCTCTGTCACCATGTCCAGCCTGTCTCTGTGTTATGTGAGACACACTCTCTGCCCTCTTGCTCCCCGAGAATGTCCAATTAGAGGAAGGTCGGATCCGGTAGCCATGTGTGAGGCAGCCACTTATTCTGTTACCGTTGGCCGATCCGTCACGCTCCTCTCCAGCTTTCTTTATTTTATTCTTCCTCCCAAAGGGCAGTGGCTAACTCTATCACCGGGACAAATGACCCATCAGTGGCACCATTCATCAGCTTCCTTAGAATCACTCGCTCCGGCCGCAGTCCCACCCTTCCACCCCCTCTAAAACAGAGCTGCCGCTCCCACCGGCTTCCCCACCGAATCTTACGTTGTGTGTGTGTTTGCACGTACGTGGGTGTGAAATCAAAAATCAAAGAATGCGCCTTTGTGCGTGCAGCGCTCGGCTAAACTGCATTATAAATCTCCCCCACATGTGCAAAATAAACACACACGCCATCCAAAATAGAACCACCTCCTTTACCAAACATATATACATAAGCTTTTGTCAAAGCCCTTTGTCTGGTTTTATTTGCTTGTCAGTGTTGTTTTCTTGTTTTATCTCCCTCGGCAGCTATTCTGACGCCCACACCGTCCCAACACCTCCACCCGGGGTGGGAATCTTTACATAAGTGATGAGGAGGAGAGCAAATGAAATGACTGTAATTTGGTCAGGGGCAGCATGCACGTCCTGCCTAATAGAGGGGGCCGTCTTTCCCATTGCTCTGAGACGAGCTAGGTGGGTGCGTTCTTATTAATTAAGACAGTCTCATTACCGCGAGTCCAGGCGCTCCATGAGTGAGGGAAATCGGAATTGAAAAGTCAAGCAAACTGAAAAGGAAAAGACAGCTAAGACATGACAGATGGTCTTTCATCACACAAGGATTTATCGAGAAAAAAATAAAATCGAAATAAATAAATAATGAGCTTATGGAGAGCAGAACTAGCACATTTTCTCCCTCCTCTCCTTAATTCTGGGCAATTAAAATATTTTTTTTTCCTTCAATAGCACAAAAAGCATATGGGGACATTACTCATTTGGTGCTGTTTTGCCAGTATAGTTTCCATGGCAACCTTAGAGCAAGAAACATGACTCTCTTTGCTGGTAGATACAGAGTCACTGGTGTAGCCTGTGGTACTCGAGACGTGAACTTTGACTCTTTTCAGCCTCGTTTTAGCAATGAATCTTGTTACGGTACAAAATATCAGACCTGTCTTCCCTGGGAAGCATCATACAAAATATGAAAACACAAAACCACCGAAATGAAATGTATTATTATTTTTGTGAATAATCGTGAGCGCCAATTCGGCTTAACCATCATGCATATTTAATTTTTAATATGAAACATCATTCAATATCTCGAACGTACAATCATGTTCTGTGTTTGCGCCAAAGGCTTAAATTCTTGACTTAAGTCATGCAGAAAAAGAAAACCACGTGCTAAAGATACATGCATATGCCAAAACATGTGAAATTCAATATCTGCTGTTGTCAAAGTGATCTATTGATACAGAAAGATATATTTAAGAGATATACATTTTGTGTGAAAATATCATGTTTGCTGAGAGCAAACGAGAGCCAGTGAGAGAAGAATCAGAGGTATAAATGTAAGACAATGTTAAATCGACACATGCTGTTCAACTCTTCTCTTTATCCAAAGAGGAAAGCAAGAAGGGCTTACGGCCATAAAGACAACTGTTTTCTCATAGGCCTGAAACATCAGTAGGCATAGAGAGGCATGTGTTTTGTAACAGCATGTGTGAATACACAATGGCGGTTTACACATACTAGAATTCTAAAAAATGTGAATGAAATCAAGTCAAAAACAAGTCCAAGCTGCAATTCAACCATAATCCAAAAGAAAAGAAACAAGAAAATAAGGCCTTTAGGATTTTTTTTTTTTTTCATTGGGATATTTTTTGTGACAGCTAAACACACATTTTGATCCAAAAATGTCAATACAGTAAAGCAAAAAAAAAAAAAAAAAAAGTGTGTGTATGCATGTATCTATGCAGGTGTGTGTGTGTGTGTGTGTGTGTGTGTGTGTGTGTGTAATGTGTGCCCTTGTTTATATTACATTGTGGGGACCAAATGTCCCCATAAGAATAGTAAAACCTGAGATCACCTACATTGTGGGGACCAGCCAGCGGTCCCCACTTTTCAAAAGGCTTATAAATCACACAGGATGAGTTGTTTTGAGAAAGTAAAAATGCAGAATGTTTCCTGTGATGGGTAGGTTTAGGGGTAGGGTTAGTGTAAGGGGATAGAATGTACAGTTTGTACGGTATAAAAACCATTACGTCTATGGAGAGTCCCCACAAAGATAGTGAACCAGACGTGTGTGTGTGTGTGTGTGTGTGTGTGTGTGTGTGTGTGTGTGTGTGTGTGTGTGTGTGTGTGTGTGTGTGTGTGTTTTTAATCTAATAAATTAAACTATGTGGCAATTAATTAATCGAATTAATCGCAAATTAATCACATATCAAATTTGGCTCAAATTACCCTCAAAAGATAATTAGGATATGTCATTATTGTGTTAAATAAGAAAGCCATCAAATAGACATTACATTATATATACATATACGTATTTGATTCAACATAGAATTTATTACGCAAACTTTTAGGCTACAACAGCCATATATAGTTGAGATAAGGACTTTTACACAAAAACACAATTTTACGAGTTCCAAATCAGACCAATCAAAATGCGTTAAACCTGTGAAAATGTAGTCAAGTTTTTTTTTTTTTTTGCACATTGTATAAGCACTATCAAGCTAATCATTATCAATCAGCTTGCCAGCCCTTCATTCTCAAGCCTTAAGAGTGATTAAAAAAGCCAATTCCAGCTATGCCACACCTGATTTGTTCAAATATCACTCTGACAAGATTAGCAAATGCCGTTTGTTCTCCCTCACTACTTAGAAGTTTAAAATAAGTAACAGAAGGCCAATTTGTGATGGAACTTTTATTCAAATTAGTATTTACTTTTCTTGTCATTGGGTGTTTATTTGCTTTCGTTCCTTTTGGCTCACTCCGGCATTAGGACAATCCATCCCTCCGGTTTTACCCTTCCAAAACAACAGCTAAAACAGAGAGAACCAAAGAATATGCAAGCATTCACATTGGACCATAGGTAAAGGAATGTACTTATCAGGCAGTGCCAGGCAGGATTAGAGGAAGGTGTTGAGGGGTACGGACCCCCCTGGGCTGGCCTACATATATGGGGTCGGCAACTTGGATCAATCCACAAGGCAACACGCCACCTTACGCCATTCATCTTTATTTAACAGCATACTTTGCATTTTAAGAGGATACACGATGACCTCTACACCATAAGCTGACATTTGGGGAAAACAAGTCAATACCGAAGCACGTCAATTTATGGTTTTGTCCATGCGTCTGCTCTACTCCCTGATGGTTTGACATGTTAAAGCGGCGAGCTGGATATGTGTTCATGAAAGATGATGTGGCCGGTTATGCATCATGCCCATGGCACAAGATCCCATGCGCTCGGGTCATTGGAGTTATCCACAATCGCATTTATATTCCGAAAACACTACAGCTTTTGTAAAAGTCTGTTTTCAGCTAGTGAGGATGTAGCAAAAGTTCAAATCCAGCTCAGAGGAGAACATTTGCTTAGATGAGCTCTTTCAAATTAATCGTGACCCCACAGAGGACAATTAATTTCACTAAATTCCTCGTATCACCCGTTATTTCAATATAAGCACAAGGTCACTCATGTTTAGCCAGCCCGAGCTCTATTCATGACTTCCAAAGCTGCAGTGGTAGAGAATAAAAACACTATTTAAGGTTTTGATTCAAATTGAAAAGCGCTCACCTTCATAGCCAAAATCCAATCCAATTGCAATTGTGTTGGGTAAATAAGGATGGATTGTTTGTCTCCTAGGTGAGTGCGCGGTGAGGATCTTCTGTTTAAATGTAAAGTGACAGATGTCCCATTCCCGGTGCTAGAGGACTATGGCTCACTCTAATGAGCCAATGGAGAAAAGACCCAGAATGAAGAGCAGATTCCAAAGGTTGAGCTGAAGGACAAGGCACCCGCCGCTCAAACGCTCTCTTCAATTCAGGCAAATCATATGTAGATGTATACACTTTTATTGCCATTCAATTTAATAAAAATTTTTGTCCAAAACATTCTCTGGTTGTTTTTCCACCCAACTATGTGCTCACAAATGTATTTAAGTCATCCACTTACAGTGGATATTCAACAGTGGAAATACATGCATCATATGAGGATTCTGTCTGTGTTTTGACAATATTCTGAGGTGGAAATGACATTTAAAATAAGTTCTTATTTATTATGTCTTTTCTATCATAAAAATTTTACTGGAATTAAAAAATATATATAATTGTATCAAATGTATATAATATAATATAATATAATAAATTTTACATTTTAATAATATAAATTTAAACAATGATATTAAAATGTTTTATGATTATTTCAACATTTGTGTAGATTATTATGAGCTTTAAAATGATTTAAGACTGAAAATGTTGGGACAAGGGTAAAATAATCAAATCTGCTTAAAGGAATTTGAAAAGTTGCTAAAACAAATCAAGTTTCCAGACAGATATTCACATGACCTACATAACAGAAAAATATCTGCTATTTTAAACCAGAAATCAATTTTTTGGGATATAAAAGTGCCCAAAGCTTCAGAAACACCCCTTTACAGAAATACTGCTGTACTAACTGCTCCCTACAAGGCAGCGTTATTCTGGAATTTTTTTTTTTTTTTTCATTCTTCAAGTTATCATCACATAATTTCTGTTCTTGGGAGAAATCCAGCTAAGACGGTTTCAGTTGGCCTGTCTGGGAAACTTTATCTCCACCTCAAGCTGCAATTATCATCACACCACCAAAATCACAGCTATTTTTTTTCCATCTTGCGGTGAGACTGCCTACTCTAAATCAATAAACTCCTGTATTTCTATGCAATATCTCATTTTCGCTAACGTGTAATCATATTTCATGTGCCTACAGAGAAACAGCAACACATAAGAAATTCTAAACTCCACCATCCCATTAAACGCAGTGTCATATTAAGAAATAA
This sequence comes from Rutilus rutilus, assembly GCF_951802725.1. Classification (NCBI taxonomy): domain Eukaryota; kingdom Metazoa; phylum Chordata; class Actinopteri; order Cypriniformes; family Leuciscidae; genus Rutilus; species Rutilus rutilus. Next base: position 28,235,161 of record NC_140224.1, on the reverse strand, counting down.
TTGCACTTCTTGTCATGCTCACAATGGCAGATTAATGGGCGGAACAACCAGGAATCATGGTCTTCCTACCTGTTATGCCTATCAGGCGAAGCTTCTGGCACCTTAACAGCACACTGGCACCTTTAACAGAGACGTGGGACTCAGGCAGGGTGGATAGAGAGGGCTAATGATCTGTCCCCATGTCAATATCTCTGGGTGCCAACCTGCCTCCCCTTGGGCAAGAGCCTGGACATCAAACCTGCAGCTGACACACCACTTTTTCCTGGGAAGCCTCTTCTGTGCCTCGCATCAATACATTGAACTTTTTTTTTTTCTTCTCCAAACTGTGGCCCTGCTGTCTGCAGCTTGATGAAACGCTTCTCAGCTCATTTTGAGCGCCTTTCTGAAATCCATCAATTGTTTTGTTTCAATGCAACTGCTTACAGGAATAGTTCAAAACCTTTCTTTCCTGTGTGGGAAACGAAAGGAGATATTTTGAATAATGTACTGGTTGTTTTCTTGAGTCAGTGAGTTGAATTTGAGAACTGGGTCAAATGTTTCACTGAAAAATATGACTCAAATTTGTTACTTCAGTAAAAACTCATGAATGTGTCAAGTTGAGCAGATGTTAAAATGAAAAATTATTTCAATGTTAGCCTGCACAAAGATACAATATTGCAATAAATGAATAAATCACATGGGAGGGTCATTACAGTTAACTCAAATCAAAACCATTGTATTAAAAAAAAATTTGTTCCTTGAAATTAAAAAATCATTAACTAAAATAAAATAAAAAAAAAGATACATTTTATTAACGTAATATATATATATATAATTTTTTGCTGGAAATTAATTTGTCAATCACTGTTGAGTTTCACAACAATTTTGAAAAAGAGGGTTGCAGTTTGAACTAACCCATTTTTAGCTTTTGCCGGATATTGAGAGCTGTCCATTTTTTTTCCCCCCAGTGCCAGATGTCAAACTGCCTGCAAACATTTTGTTCTGTATCGTCTCCTGCCAGCACCTGAGCAGTGGACACTCTGAATCCCTGGAGTCCAGAGGAGTCCCTGACTATGACTAATTAAATGAGTTATGTGCCCGTGTGCCGGAGTGTCTCAGACAGCCAGCGCTGGCCACGCGCTTTAGAGGGGGAATCAGCCTCCCGTGCCCACAGGGTGTGCGCGCGGGCCATCGATCCTGCTACGCCATTAGATACAAAGATGTCAAGGTAGATTACTCTCATAGTGCTGCCGTTTGCAGGTCAAGTGTTTTGCTGGTCAACAATAATCAGAGAGACAGCAGGCGGCTAGATGATTGGGCTCTGTCTGGCTGATATATAACAGTGGCGCTGAAGCTTAGGTGATGGAACAGAAGAGTGAATTAGAATGGAGAGGCAGCCCGACCCCAGGCAGGTTAATGACATACGTGGTGCCAAAGAGCTAAATGATTTTGTGCTGAAAACGGGATTATGTCTCAGACATAAGACAGAACGGATGCGATACAGGGCACAGCGCTCAAATGTAACTCACCAGCAAACAGGCTCTCTCTCTCTCTCTCGCTGTCTCTTGCTCTATCTCTCTCTCGAAGCAGGAATCAGTCACTTATATTTTACTTTCCCCTCTGCAGGTCACAGCCTCCTTCATCACCCTGTCCAAATAATGCAAAAATAACACAGCTCATTCATCTTCCAAACTGGGGAGAGTCACGACTCGCAGTTCGATTGGATTTTTGCTTCCATCTCCTTTGTTTGCACATTTTTAAATGGCTATATGTAACTTTCGTTAATGTTTATATTTTAGTGTTTTCCAAAAGAATTGTCTCTCATATACAACCACTGCTCAATAGTAGGGCTTTACAACAACAAACCAGATATGTGTTGATTTTAAAGATACACTGCACTGAAAATGTCACAAATTTTAAATATATTGCTCCACAAGAGTAAAAAATGCAATACTTGCAGTTAATTTGCTGTGTATCCAAAAAAAAAGGATTGCAAGCAGAGATACTAGCAATCTTCTTTTATTATCCAAAACCAAAAAAATCTATTGCTCGTGCAGTTAAAAAAAAACACAAATGTTATAGTCAAGCAGGTCTTCCCATCCTTCTGAAATATAGATATGATATAATGATACAATTAAGTCCACTAAACGTATGCGTGTATGTGACGTATATAAATAAAATGATATACACTACCATTCAAAAGTTTGGGGTCAGTAGTTTAAAGTCTCTCATGATCACCAAGGCTCCATTAATTTGATAAAAAATACAGTAACATATATGTAATAAATACCATATGGTATAAAATAATACCATAAAATCAAATATAAAATCCAGGTGAGCATACACTCATGTAAAATGAAAGGACACCCTTTTGAATCTTATGGTTATATGTATCAGGACATAATAAAGGATCATCTGGTCTTCAGCAGGTCTTAAAATTAGGTACATACAACCTCAGATGAACAAAAAATTAACAACAACCATAAAGCCAAAATGGAGAAGCCATGTGTGACAAACTACATACAACTTCTGATTCAATTGCTTGAATCACCTTTAGCAGCAATAACTTGAAGTAATCATTTTCTGTCTGACTTTATTACTCCTTGACATCGTTCTGGAGGAATTTTGGTCCACTCTTCGTTGCTTCATTTCTTTGAGCTTTATGGGCATTTGTTTGTGAACAGCTCTCTTAAGATCCCACCACAGAAATTCAATCAGGTTGAGGTCTGGACTTTGACTGGGCCATTGCAACATCTTGATTCTTTTCTTTTATGGCCATTCTGTTATAAATTTGATGGTGTTCTTGGGATCATTGTCCTGTTGCATTACCCAATTTCGGCCAACCTTTAGACAGCCTCACATTTGACTCTAGAATACTTTGGTATACAGAGGAGTTCATAGTCGACTCAAAGACCGCAAGAAGCCCAGGTCCTGTGGCTGCAAAACAAGCCCAAATCATCACCCCTCCACCACAGTGCTTGACCGTTGGTATGAGGTATTTGTGCTGTGTTTGGCATTATGGCCAAACCTCTCCACTTTGGTCTCGTCTGTCCAAAGGGCACTGTTCCAGAATCTAGTGGCAAACCTAAGCCGTGCTGCCGTGTTCTTTTTAGAGAGAAGAAGCTTTCTCCTGGAAACCCTTCCAAACTTGCCATTCTTGTTCAGTCTTTTTCTAATTATACGGTCATGAACTTTAACATGTTAACTGAGGCCTGTAGAGTCTGAGGTATAGCTCTTGAATTTTTTCTCACTGTCCGACCTTGGCGTGAATTTGTTGGAACGTCCTCTCCTAGGAAGATTGGCAATTGGCAAATGGTTTCGACTCGTAAATAATCTTCCTCACAGTTAAATTACGGACTTCAAATTGTTTGGAAATTGCTGTATAATCCTTCCCAGATTGATGGCAGCAACAATTGCTTCTCTTTACTCCTTGGCATTATGTTAACACACACCTAAATTATCCATATCAGCAAACTGCCTGAACTTCTGCGTTTATAAAGGTGGTCACGCTTGCTGATGATCAGTTAATCGAAGGCATTTGATTAGTAGTGCCTGACTGCCACTTACCCTCCTAATTCCTGGAAGCAGTAAGGGTGAACTTAGTTTCTCAACCATGGCTTCTCCATTTGGTCCTCGTTTTTGTTAGATAAATAATGACACGGTGTAATATGTCATGTGCTATTGTTCAACTGAAGTTGTATTTACCTAATTGTAAGTCCTGCCAAGGACCAGATGATTTTTTATTATGCCTTGCCACGTGAAACCATTAAATTAAATAGGGTGTCCTTTCTTTTTAACATGACAATATATATATATATATTTTTACAATAAAAAATAAAAATGGTTTATTGTTTATTTGTGCTTGTGTTGGGGACAAAAAAACAACAACAAAAAAAAAACGATGGTTTAATCGCATAACCTTTCCCATTTTGCATGTCTCTTTTAACATGGACGGTACAGCGCTGGACTGTTGTCTGGTAATTCCAGGATGACAACAATCTCATATCACCTGATTTAATGTCTGAGGGCGAAAGCTGGGGAGGAGGATGAAAAAGTGATAAAGCATGTGAAACAGCAGGAATGAGAGTGCAGGTTGTGGACCGAGCTGAATGTGGGTGGCTATAAGTTCTCATACTCTGACAACCTCTGGGACAAGCTTTTTATTTGGTGGCAGAAGCTGGGGGATGAAGAAGCGAGGACGCGTGCATGTGAGTGACGACGCAGATGGGAAAGCAGTGAAGGACATGTCAGGTGGCATGTAGAAACATGGAGCCCGACTTAAAAAGCCTGAAAACATGAGCCATTGTTTTTATCAATGCCATTTAAAGTCCACCCACATAGCTGAGTCTCACTAATCTATCCAGTCTTGGTAAAGTTATTAAATTTGGCAAAGAACGCCTGCATACAGATGGCCGTTTAGTTTTTTTGTTGGACTCACGTGACAATATTTACAAACCGATTTCAAAGCGCATTTCTAGTACGACGAGAAGAAAAAGATCTAAGATCTTATATCAGACGGAACGTTTCACAAACAAACTCCTCAAAGCTGCATTAGATCACGGTGGACTGTAACAGTATACCATTGATGTTTACATCGCAGATATGGCGCATATGTCAGTTAGTATGCTAATCTATGACAAGGTCTCGCTTATTCAAACATCTCAGCATGAGATCGTGAGTTTATATCGAACAGGCGATTAATAGCACCTCGCTCATGCCAGGCAGATCCTTCTGCTTGGCCTTCCTCCAGAGCGTGGGGGATTCAAACAAGCAGCATCTAAAGGACAGAATTCTGTTTCTGGCACAAGGCTACAGCTTCCCACTGCCTACTGGAAGTATCTGTCTCAGTAATAATTCTTTAATTTGGCATTTGACAGAAATGCCTCAAATATTTTTTAAGGAGGTTCATGAATTTAATGATGCAACTATGAAGAAAGACCTTGGTGGGTATTTAGACTTGTACATCTGTAGGCCTATTTACAGAGCAGGTGGATTTAAAGTTACTTCCTGCAATGTGTCAGTGTTGTGGACCTGTGCTAATTCTGTCCTACGGCGTGCAGTTGTCGGCTTAAAGGAATTCTGCTGCCAATTATGAAATTTTCTGTCATCATTTACTCACCCTCACGTTGTTCCAAACCTGTATGCTGATATTTTTGCGAGATTTTTTTATACTGTTTTTTTCCATACAACGATAATTAATGGAGTTAATTATACAAGTACTTATTATACAAGTACACACACACACTCCTTATGCAAGGGTGAGTAGTAAGTAAATAATGATGAATTAAAAAAATATATAGGCTATATTTAGGTGAACTATTTGTTACAAGCAAGGATTTAAACACCTAAGAGTATTGCCATGATTTTACGTGGGCACATGAGCATTTTGTAAATAAATAAATATGGAGAGAAAAGAGAAGAACAGAAAAGTGAAGAAAAGAAGTTGAAAATGGATGAAAGAAAACAGCTTAAGCTGGCCGAGAAGCCCAGCAGGGAGTTGTTTTGATCTCATCTGGTCTAGAAATATTTCATGTCAGGTCACATAGTAATTAGAACGATTTTTTAACATGTTGCATTGGCAATTTTGTGAGAGCCGATATTTTTATCAGCCCCACTCATTAAGCTAAATGCGTTGTCTGAGATTGCAAGGCAGAAAAAAGAAAAAAAGCTGTTTCATTGAAAAATGAGGGAAACATTTCTGTGGCTGGGTATTACTGTGGCCATTATAGTGGAAAGTGCATTATTTAGAAAAGAGCAGTTGGCAGCAATGACAGAGAGAAAGAACAAATGAACCCTGTGCTTGAAGTCACACAGAGAGAGAGAGAGAGAGAGAGAGAGAGAGAAATACAACAACAAAAAGCCATTCACAGTTTTGATTTGCTTTCCCTGACAGCTGCAATAGTGGGAATGCGAAACGACTGTGTCGGCTAACTTGTTTTATGTTCATAAAGTCCAGGCGGTTCTCCTGTTTCATTGTTTAAGAGGCACAGGACAGCAAAGGAGACTTGGCCTCTCTGAGTAAATAATGCTGTAATCGCAGGATGGGTGCTCACTGATTTACAACTTATTGAATCTCAGAGAAAATCACTTTAACCAGTGGTGTTTTTTTCCCCAATGCCTTGGTTCTTGCTGTTTTTTTTTTCTGTGGGGTAATAGCATAATTTTATGTTAGAGCAAAGGTTTTGATATTCCAATGTTATCACTGAGCTGCTTCTAAGCAGAGCGGAAGAGAAAGCCAGTCGAAGAGGCTGACTGTGAGCATTATCGCTAATGCATTAATGAGGGGTCGTGTCAAATTGTCATAGCAGAATAGCTGGTGTGGGCCTCAATACTCCTCACAGCTGTGTATTATATCATTAGGTCAAATGAAAGGTGTGCCAGCATTATGGCCCTCTTTGAAACGCCTCTGAAATCTCATCCAAGTCTTAGTTCAGAATCATAAATGGCGCATCATTGCTGTCGAACACCATTGGTTCGACAGCATCCAGTTCAAATATGAAATGGAAGATGACATTTGAGAAATAAGGGAAATAATGTGAAATTTCAGTCTGTTCCTCACAAAACTATCATATGGGTTTCATAAGACTTGGATTAGTCATATTAACTACTTTTATGGGACATATGGTGGTTGTCACTATGAACTGTTGTTGAAACTCTTCAAATTGCGCAAATTGAAATTGAAAATCGAAAATTGAAAATTGAAAAAACGCCCAATGGAAACATGTCAATTTCGCAAAAACTCCCATTTATCGCAAAAAAGTTTTTACGCTCGCTTGAGGTGCTTTTTCAGGCAATTCGAAAAAGAAATATTTTGCAAAACTGCAATGGAAACCGTTTTTGCGCATTTACAGGCCACCTGACGTAGATGACGCGGTATGTTTGGACAGAATACGAGACAGAGTTCTTTATTAAACTCATAAAAGACAAAATAATTACAGGAATACTGGATTCTAAATCTCAAAGAAATGCCACAATCAAGACCTCGAAGCAGATATGAGGGAGAGACACCCAGAAACACCTCATATGTGCTGCTCTCAAGTATAAGGGTCTTTCCTTGCCATTAATGATTGGATAACACACATACGTCTCCTTCGATTAATAATAACGGCCAGTGCAGTGGCTGGGATATACTGTACATAAACCTACCAACGTCCTTTGCCATGATTTTTGGAATGACTTATCGCAAAGTTTTAGTCACATACGATCGGTTAATGGAAACGGCGTCATTTCGCAAAAGTTTTCTGTAATGGAAACGCGGCTACTGTATGGAGAACAGCTGAATGAAGATGCTTCAAAAATTCTCCTTTTGTGTTCCACGGAAGAACATACAGACTAAAACAGCATGAAGATTAGTAGATAATGACAGAATTTTCACTTTCAGGTGAAAATTTCCTTTAACAGTACAGGCAGGAAGCAGAGATGCCATGCATACCATGCAGAGGAGTCTCGACTGAGCAGAGGCAGAATTGAAATGGGTGTTTGTTGGGTTTCCCACACTGGTGATTACTCATGGAGAAGCTCTTGTCAGAGGTAATGATCCTCACCCCGGTGGCTGCGGTGGGAGTAGAGCAGCATGGGACTCAGAGGCAGGAAAGCAGAGGCCAGTGGGAGTAAAACCCAGAGGGCCATGTGCGAATCAGCTTGGCTATTGTAGCACCCTCCATCTAATTCATCCTTCCTCTGTGGGAGAGAGACCTGTCAGGCATGCAGGGTTGATGTTGCATTCTCCTTCTGTTAGCACCTCCTACTCGGCTTGCCTATGGAGCAGCGGCGATGCGTAGAGACGGAGATTTCGGAATTTATACAGAGGAGCGTTTTGAGCGTGGATACAGAACAGTGGACAAGGTGGAGAGTGGGCAGCCTGGCAGGGAGTCTTGAAAAAAAATGGTAGGTAGCAAAGGAAACATGGATGAGAGCGAGAGGAATCGAGCATGTGATAGTGGCAGCAAAGTGGGTCAGGCTGGCTTAGTTTGATTACTGCAGTGGGTGGCTGGAGGCAGCCCTACAAAAGCAACTGTACCGAGCACGTCGCTTCCCAGGATTCTCATACACCCTACCCCCCTCCCCCCCTGCTGAGGTGTAGCTAAAGAATCCGGTTATGTGGAGTGCTTCAAAGCCGGGCACACTGACGCACCCTCGCCAGCTATAGAGCCTGACTGAGAAAGAGTGATTATGTCACCTCCGATCAGTCATTCACACACAGATTCACCTGTGAACTTTGAACCCTGCTGATTTATTACACAAGCATTGATATATTCTCAAGCAATATTAACAGTTTATATTACTTGAATGAATATACTGTCTGAATGAATAAATAAAATAAAAACACTCAAAACTAAATTAAATTGTTTTAAATTCTACAAGTGAATTTAGGCATGACAACATTAAAACGCAAAGTGTGAAAAATGGATATTCATTTTGAGGTTTGCTTAAGATTACATCCAACAGTGTCATTATTAGTGTTTATAAAGATTAACTAAGTGAATGTGAGATGACAGGGGGAAAAAAATATATAAATATAAATGGAAATGAGCATGCACAATTAAATATCCAATATTGGCCAATGGAATGCTACAAGAGAATTTATTCATCACAATCTTATAACGTACAATATGAAAAATGGATATTGATTTCGACTGATATAAAAAACAATAATAATAATTATATATATATATATATATATATATATATATATATATATATATATATATATATATATATAATATGCTATGATATAGGACCAATATATTGTGCATCCCTAAACACAAGGAAAATTAATCTATCAGTTACCAGGTGTTTTATAAAAACCCAAAATACACATGGAAGCGTTATTTGCCAGACCATACGCCTTACCATAGACAGAGAAAAATGACAGAGCCAAAGCGGGAATATTAGCGGGGGAACCACGGTGTAATCTGATTGCTGTGCTGCTGAAAGAAAGCACATTGTGAAATGCTACTGACAACAGCAGAGTCTAAACACAGTAAAGAGTATTGCCTTCAATTCAGTAGAAATGCTTCTCACTCTTTAAATCTTTTATTTCTGGACTGTAAGAGCCTATTGATCTGAATGAACCCAGGCAAATGGTAAAAACCTCAAACCAAACGAGATGGTGAAAGTATGAAAGCCTCACTCTGCTTAGTAAACATCTGAGATTGCTTCATACGATGCTCTCCATCACATTAACCCAACCAAACAGCTAGTTTTGTGGTAAATCTTCCAGGAACTGCCAGGAATCCATCCACTGCTCCATTCCACAACTAGTTGAAGGGTAAAGAATTACACTGGCTTTGCTAAAAAAGGTTGGCTGGATTTAGGAAATGTTGGGAAAAGGGTCACTGCTACAGAGGCTGGAGGTTCTCGGCTTCTCACTGAATGATTGGAACGATTAGTACTGTAGGCGTGGTGGGTCGGTTGCCTTTTGAGGAATGACCATCTAACGCACCTATTGATGTGTCACAATGATTGAGTACGAGAGTAGGAGGCCCGTAATGGCTTCATCAGACTGCCCCGGTGCATGCCACAATCTCATTCCCCTGCAAACAGCTCTGGCTTCCCAATCACTCCATAAAAACGGCCAAATTAAACAAAGTTGTCGGTCAACTTAACTTTAGCTTTTTATTCTCTCCCTCCCCTCTCTTCCATTATCCTCCTTCCCGTCTGTTGCTCTCTTGTTCCAACCCTTTTATACTTTTCCTTCAAGGCCACCCCACTCAGTCGACTCTTTCATGTCTTAACAAGCCAATTAAGGGGCTTGATTTAGTTCATGCTCTGCTTTCCCCCCCTCCTCCTCTTTCTTTTCCAGCGCTTGGCCCATTTTCAGCTCAGCTCCACAAATTCAACATGGTAGCGCCTACCTCGACTTTTTTAATTTCATCAAGCTAGCCCACTGTCATCCTGCTGAGTGCAAACAGCCATGTGATTGTTGGAATCAACCTCATCCAATTGCATTGCCAGTTGAAACTCAAGTAAAAAGAACTACACCCATTGGTATTCAATGCTTGGATCTGCACTGCAATTGAACAGCGCAAAAGCAGAATAACAAGCTGGAGTCAGAACTCCAACTCTAAATGAATAGCAATGGGGAACAGCTTACCGGTAGGCTACTGGCAGACATGTCAAAATGAGAATCGGGACTCTTCTGCTTATAGTACAATGTTTCTAAATAGGACATTTTGATGTATGATTTGTCCAGTAATATGACTTTGCAAAATAAAAATGTGTGACTAAACGTTTTTTTTTTGTAACAAAGTTTTACTAATCGAATTTTGGGAAAAAAAGAATTAAAGCTATGGAAAAAAGTCGTAAAAGTCGGATTCATTATCATTTCTTTTGGAAAGTTCATAAAAAAGATTCACATACTCACTGAAATAAGTGAAATGCATGTGTTGCAATCAAAATTATTCAACCCACTGCTGAGAATTATTTTTTTAAATGAAAACAATTCAACAAAGGTATCAGTAAACTATTATAGAAAATGTATTAATACACATTTGAGTGATTCTGAGAATGTAAATTTAATGAAAAAATGGGGAAAAAATCAAAGGCGTACTGTATGTACATGGGTTCTGGTCTCGTCTGGAGTCACTGTGTGAATGCCGCAAAAACACACAAAACACACATAAAACAGCAAAGTAAATAGATTTGACAAGAAATCTGAGGTACATCTGAACAGACTGCCGAAAGCTACAAAAAAAGGGAAGAAAATTGATCGCTGCAACTTAAAGAAACAACTGGAATCCAGTCAGCGACATTCCATAAAACATTCTTCCAGAACTCCACAGGTCTATGTAAATAAATTTTAGCATATTCAAGTTGGCCTTTTACGTTCTTCTTGGTCAAGAGTGGCATTCAGCAAGATGTCCCAATATGAAAGCCATGCTTGTCTAGTGTTCTTCTTATACTCTGCGTTAAAATGTTTTTTCCTCCTTTCATCACGTCATCTTGCAAGTCTTTGTCAGTAAATTGAAGGTTTTCTCAGTTGCTCTGATTAAACATTTTATTCCCCTTAATGATATTGTGCTTTTTCTTCAACACCCTCAAAGGCTTTCTGGTACAATCAATTTTAAACTTATGAATAAGGCTGCCAGCTGTGTCTCTGGGAAATTTTAGTGTTTTGGAAATATGGCTTGTAGCCATAGACTTTCTAATGTCATTAAACAATTTGTTCTCTATAGCTTTTGTGAGAGGTCTGACTTGGCCATATTTAGCACATGCATGCGGGCTAAATGTATCTATGTGTAGTTACAGAGATTCCAAAGGTTTCATTGTGTTTTATCACAATATTGTACCATACCTTACAAATAAGTGTCTTAAAAACAGCAGTGTTGAAAAGGGGTTGACATAGCTGTATTAGAAAAAAATCCTATAACTTAAAAAAAAAGTTACATTATATATTAACATTTTCATTTTTACTGGCCACTAAACTGGCATAGATGGAAAAAAAATATATATTAAGCTCTATCTTTATAAAAGTTAAATCATTACAGTCTCCGGGGGGTTGAATAATTTTCATTGCAGCTGGGTGTGTGTGTGTGTGTGTGTGTGTGTGTGTGTGTGTGTGTGTGTGTGTGTGTGTGTGTGTGTGTGTGTGTGTTCACACTAATAAAATACAACTAACCCTATAATGTAATATTAACAATCTCCAGTCATTGCATAATTCATTCAGTCTCATGATGTACTTCCTGGATATTTAGTGACACAAAATTCCCACGGAAAAACAGTTGATTTTGTTCAAATACGAATCCTGACTAACTCACGCACACCTCAAAACTCTAAGAAATGAATTCACTAAACAGTTGCACAACCTTTGTGCACAATAATTCAGCAGAAAAACCTGCATCTTCACTAAGCCGCTGCAATTCAGTTTAACATAGCACAATGTTGCATTATATATTGCGCCTTATTAACAAAACTCAACTCCATTTGCAATGGTGCAATAACCATTGTGATATAAATGCAAATATGCAAAAATGTACATTACCATTTTTGAAAAAATTCTCTTATGCTCACCAAGGCGGTATTTATTTGATCAAAAATACAGAAAAAAAGGGTCATATTTAATTGTAAAATAACTTTTCTTTTTTAACATTTTAAAATTCCTGTGATGAAGTTGAATATTGAAGTTGAGTTTTGAATGTTGAAAACGCTGCTTAATGTTTCTGTGGGGAAAAAAAATAGAACTCATTATCTACAGTATATACCCAGGCTTGTGTGTATATGGGAACACTCATGGCAGGCTCAAATCATGTTTAGTTCATCTCTTAAAAAACTATTTTTTACATTACTGTACATCACAGCCTATCAAACACTAGACCTTTACCCCAGTCTCTTTATCCCCCAGCTGTTGTAGCCTTTCAGTTTAGCTCTGCATGAACACGGTAATTCATGGCTGAGTTGGTGCCAATTTGAAACAATCTATAATGATTTATGTTTTTTCAAAGCATAAATTCATAATAATGACTTCCATTAGCAGGTTTCAAGCCTATGTATGGTCTCTGCTCTTTGTCATTTGTAGCAGCTCGATTTAACATTGCGTAGTACATTCACTGCCCATAATGAGCAATCAAAGATATACATATGGTCTGAATAATTCATATCAATATTTATTAGTCCCCTGCCAGAAAGTACAATTAACCAACTCATGATTTAGCATCAGTTCGAGTTCCGTGAACCACGCTATGTGGCAAGCTAAAATTGTAATGAAGAGGGTTACAAGGTCGATCTTCGCATCAACACTTTTTTTTCCCGAGTGTTTGATTGGGAGGGAAAGGTATCGCAATCGCTATTGGTTCATTAATTGAACACAATTCAATTTACTTTAAAGTCAGTGAGAACTTCACTATTTCCATCTGACCTAAAACTACTCACAGATATAAAAATATCAGCTGCCAAGAAAAGAAAAAGAGAGAGAGGGGGAGAGCAAGAAGGGAATAATTGCTTCAACTTTCAACTCATTATCTCAGTACACAATTAGAGAATGAAGCCGTAACTTAATTAATCTTCCTTTAAAGTGCAAGCCTTCTAGAATATGAGCAAGAGGTTTTCATGACAGATTTCTCTCCAATTACATGATATTATCAGAATTTGAGGTAAATGCACAGCCCTAGTGTTCTGGTCAGAGCTTTTCTATCTCCAATTAAAAGTATGTCTCACTGCCCTGTGCAGTGATACATGACGATAACCTTTTCCTAGCTCCAAGCTAATTAAGGACAATTTTCCCTTCTACATTAACTAGCGCACACTCTGCACTTCACACCAATCCAACTGGATTCTCCGTTTTTATCTTTCGCCATATTTAGCTCCAGGGTGTCCTTTTCCAGGATCTACCTGGATCCTGAATGCATTCTGTCACCCAGCAGCCTGAGGGTGAAGTTCTTTTTCGATGAGTCTGCAATTAGGTTACCTTGACCAACTTAATTTCCGCAGAGGCCTAGAAGTCATGATCCATCTTGATGACTTTATTTATTTATTTTGTAACATTGCAATTTCAATTATCTAAATGATGAATCTAGACGGCAAGTTCGAGGCCTTCTGGGTAAAACATAACCTACAGAAGGAAAAGTCACTCCCATTAACAGCAGCATGTTGGCTGCTAATGTAAAATTGCACAAATTAAGCACAAATATGCACCTAAAGGGTTGTATGGTGCTGTATGAATTTAGTGTAAAAGAAATGCATTGATTGGTACTTGCATTTGAATATTAGATAGCTTATCCTACATAAATTTCATCATTCCAATTTAATTTCCTGGACTTTATGGTTTTAGGATCAAGATCGTACTTATTATTTTGATTTTACTATTGATATTATTGTTGGGCTTGTATTAATGTCTTGTTTATTTTTTCTGTGAGGTGTCCTTGGGTGTCAAAAGTGTTAAATGTAGAGCAGATTAATCATTTTTAAATAGGCCTATTTTATTTATATATACACATACACATATACATATATATAGAGAGAGAGAGAGAGAGAGAAAGAGAGAGAGTATAAATACAGAAACAAGCAATATCATATGTAATTATATGCATATGTAAAATAACACGATCACCAACATTAAACAGCATATAAATCAAAACTGCCTAATGTTAATGAATGAAATGTTGACCCAGGAAGAGCTATAGGTGTTGATGGACTCGATCTACTCCATCTATATTTTGATCATCATTCTGAATCCAATCCAGACGTAGTCTTTGACAAAAACGTGATTTTCTCAGTTGTTTGCTCAAAATGAAACGAGAGTCGATTAAAAAAAGTTATGCATGAACCTAGAATAAAACTTTTGTTGTTGTTGTTTTAATGCAAGGGCCTGTTCTTCCTTTTGATATAAGCGATTGCATGTTCAGATATTCATACAACAAAATATTCTGGGGGCCATGAAATATTTGTGAAAGTGATGAAAAACGTCTTTTTTTTTTAAACGCCGGTCGGGAAAGAGTTCAAAATGGCTAAAGTCTCAGCAGCTCGGGTTGAGTTTTTGCAGGTCATTTCAACAGCTTGAAACAGTCAAGGTAAAGGTCAGTGAAAGTAATTGTGTGTCTCTTTGGGATGGCACGTTCACAAGCTTCTGGAGGGCACATAGGTCTGAAGTAGTGAGTTTAGGTATAGGGGGTGCAGAGCCAGTGGTTGTTCTGTAAGCAAACATAAGTGATTTGAATTTGATGCGAGCGGCAATTGGCAACCAGTGCAATTTTATGAAGGGAGGTGTGAAGTGCTCTCTCTTCGGCTCATTAAAGAACACTCTAGCTGCAGTATTCTGGATCAATTGCAGAGGTTTGACAGTGTATGCTGGAAGGCCTGCCAAGAGAGCATTACAATACTCAGAAATTACAATAATAAGAGCTTGGACGAGGAGTTGTGTAGCATGCTATATATAGTCCATTTATTTATTTGTATAATTAGCATAATATCAATATTTTCAATTATTGTTAATCTGGAAAAATCTGTGTTGTTTTTATGCAGCAACTTTTTTATTTCACAGTTGGCGACATCCCGTACTGCAGGGGAAAGATCACAGAGGTCTGTCTCTCTGCTAATTAGTCCCTGTGCAACATACAGTATATGGAGAAGAAAAAACAGATTGACAGAGAGAAATTTAGAGATCATGAAGGGTTGTGAGCCACTGGAGGGGGCATGACTATAATGAGATCCTCACGTAGCGACAGGGCCACTGACTGGAAGAAACCATATGCAAATAGCCTCTTTTAGCAAAGTGCGCCCCGTGAAACGTAGCTTTACAACACGATTTTAGCTTGTGCTCAATCTGAAATGCACGATTCCCCCAGGTGCAAACAAACAACTAATAAACATCTGATGATCAAAACGGGAGAATCGCTCTTGCGGCACAGGAGAAATATGCTTTGACAATGACTAATGTTGACAAAATAGCTTTTAGCAGAGGCAATATGGAAATAACACAGTGTAGCGGCAGCGAGTTGGAATGAGGTGATGGTGGGGCAAGCGGTCAAACCATGAATCCAGTCACAGTCTAATAGTGAAATATGGCTGGGTCAACCACCCTCATATACTGTGGCCAATCTTCCATAACCCTACACCTTCTGAAACCTTTTGAAAGAGGCCTGTCGCTCTTTTCAAAGCCTGGCTAGCTGCTCCTCTCAAGCGGCAAATGTGAACGTCAAATCGGATTAGAGGGAACACTCCACCTGAACGCAAACCGCAGCCCTGTCCACTCCCATCACCTCTGTTGTCTTCCCGTGTGACAGCTATTTCATTGTGTTGTTTGTATGATTGGGTGGGAATTGTTTTAACCTCGTGGCCAGAGTGCCACTCCTACAGTTGGGATCAACACTCTTGTCACAACTCTTCACATCAAAATTCCTTGTGGGCTAAGGTTCGGTTCACCTATGATCTGAAAAGGCTGAGTTAAGTATACTTTCGTAGTACACTGAAAAATCAAAGTAAAAAAAAATAAAAAATTCAACATGTTACAAATAATCTATTAGATTTTTCTCAAATCGAGTTTGAACAAATCAATTTTTATGTTGCATGATATCTTTTTTTTTTAATATCTTATATATTTGTATTATTACTACAAATATAAGTACAAATCAACATTGTATATATTAAGCAATTTTTTCATCTTCAGAATGTGTGATTTTACTGTGTGAAATCTGGCAAAAAAAAAAAAAAAAATTTTTGTCAATTGTACCCTGAGGGACCTTTGCAAAAAAAAAGAATAATAATAATACGGACTTTCGCGTGCGCACGCGTTACAATTTCCGGTTTGGTTATAGTGTCATTATACAAAATTAAATTCACTTTAAAAAAAGGCTTTCTACAAAACAAAACTTAATGAAGTGGTCAAAATCCATTTGCGATCCATTCCATTCTGAATAAACAAACAATGCAGTTTACATGCTTTGTCTTTGTTGCATTATTCATTAAGATAATAGGCCTAATTAATAAATGCACGCACACTTATCCGTGAAATTGATAAATGTTGCAGATATGTTTTACTATGCACAATCAAATGCCTTTCAACTTATGTGTGCAAAATTCAGAATTAAATGAATGTGCAGCAATGTGTACAAATAGAGAGTCTGTAGGCCTACTATACGTGTTGTAGCCATTAAATAAGCTCATTTAGTTTCATATTTGTTAAAATATTATAATGTTTTTTTTTTTTTTTTATCTATGTTGAATATAAAAAAGTGAACAGCACGAGTAAGATGCGCAATATATGAGACATGGAGTGGGTCAGACATGATTTTGACCACTTCAATAAGTTTTGTTTTGTAGAAAACCTTTGTTTAAAGTGAATTTCGTTTTGTATAAATTGTATCTTAATTTTAATAAATTTTTCATCAACCAATTGCCTGTATTAATAAATGAGAAGCAAATATATAGCAGACAATATAATCATGGAGGCGCGCCGCGGTCACTTGCATTGCACGTGAACTGGAGCGCATCTCATCATAAATTAACCGAAACTCGGTGTATGCCTCACATACATGAGAAATACATCTGAAGATAGCTTGAAATGTCTTTAAACGAAACCATTCAAAACGAAAAGAAATAGGCTACTCTCTGATTATGTAATCCATGATGTGGGACCTGATATTCATTTAAGTGAAATCCATGCTTTTTTTTCTTACAGTAAAGCACAGTCCACAAACAATCTCAAATGCAAACTCCCTATAATAAGACAAATCTCTGGAGGCATGCTCCAAGCACACTCTCATCTCATCCCTTTTCCCACATTTGTAGTAGGCTAATGACACTATAACCAAACCGGAAATTGTAACGCGTGAGCACGCGAAAGTTTCTCGTGCGCATGCGAAAGTCCATATTATTATTTTTCTGCAAAGGTCCCCTCAGGGGCTCCGTACAATTGAAATTAGACTGAAATATAATAAAATATTAAAATAATAGAATAATAGAATAAATTAATTAAAATAAAAAATGTTGTCTTAATAAAATTACTTAATGTAACATTTAAAAAAAATAAAGCTTAAAAGAAATATAAAAAGAAAATTATAATTTAAATTATAATTTAAAGTTATAATAAAAATTACAAAAGCACATAAAATGACTAAAACTCAAACTAAAATTAAAACAAACTCTGAAAATTTAAAAAATAAACGTAATTTCAACACCTTGTCAGTAAATATTGATGCAAATAATTATGATCAATACAGTTAATTAATTGGCATATAATGTATTAAATTTGATCAAAATTTAATTTTTCTCAAAGGTATTATATTAACAAGTTGAAATAATTTTTACATTTGTTTCGCTCCAAAACCGTTTAATATGTGAGCGAAGAGTTGCCGCAGTCTCTCCGTACCGTTACCAGAGCCAAGTAAGATACAGTAAATCTTGTGTAAAAGGTCCATAAAAATTCAGAGACGAGATCTGAATTCAAATTTGAAATGTAATCACCCAGCGAGAACTACAGCAGAACACAAAGATCCAGAGTCTCCACAGACGCCCTCCAGGCACACGAAGAAAAGTGCTCACATTGTGATGCTCTGTGTTCCTAGCAGGAAATGCCTCCTATGATGCCCTAAACTTCTGGCATCAAACTTGGTGTAGAGGGGGAAAAGGGAAAAAAATCCAGAAACCTAGCATTATTTATAACTGAGGTGGCATTCAAACATTAATCAGATCTCAGTCTCCCTATCAGAGCTTATTTAGAATTGGTAGCGGATCAAAAATCTAATGATAATGAGGCCATTTGTTTCAATCATAGGTCCAAATTAAGAAATAAGGCAAATAGTCTAATAGTCATGGCATGAGGAACCATATCATTTATACAGGGCTGCTTGACATTAACTTTTTTTGCTAACCAGCCACAGTATATTTTCTGTCCATCCATTAGAAAGCTACGCAACTGCACTTTGATGCTTTAAAAAGTTCATAAAGAGATTGTAAAACTAAGCCATATGAATTGAGCGGTTTAGAGCAAATTTTTTGAAGAGACACGATCGCTTTATATGATGAAAATATTGAACTTAGGCTTTCATTCACATTCACACATTCATCAACTCACACATCAGTTGAGTTAAACAAAAGCTTGAGCATGTTCTCTTGACGTGCAAGAACCAATGAGGTTCATTCTCATGTGTTACGCATCACGTTTGAGCTTCAGCAAGAACCAAAGAGGTTCATTCTCATGTGTTACACAGCACATTTGAGCTTCAGCAAGAACCAATGCGGTTCATTCTTATGTTACGCATCACGTTTGAGCTTCAGCAAGAACCAATGCGGTTCATTCTTATGTTACGCATCACGTTTGAGCTTCAGCAAGAACCAATGCGGTTCATTCTTATGTTACGCATCACGTTTGAGCTTCAGCAAGAACCAATGCGGTTCATTCTTATGTTACGCATCACGTTTGAGCTTCAGCAAGAACCATTGCGGTTCATTCTTATGTTACGCATCACGTTTGAGCTTCAGCAAGAACCAATGCGGTTCATTCTTATGTTACGCATCACGTTTGAGCTTCAGCAAGAACCAATGCGGTTCATTCTTATGTTACGCATCACGTTTGAGCTTCAGCAAGAACCAATGCGGTTCATTCTTATGTTACACATCACGTTTGAGCTTCAGCAAGAACCAATGCGGTTCATTCTTATGTTACGCATCACGTTTGAGCTTCAGCAAGAACCATTGCGGTTCATTCTTATGTTACGCATCACGTTTGAGCTTCAGCAAGAACCAATGCGGTTCATTCTTATGTTACGCATCACGTTTGAGCTTCAGCAAGAACCAATGCGGTTCATTCTTATGTTACACATCACGTTTGAGCTTCAGCAAGAACCAATGCGGTTCATTCTTATGTTACGCATCACGTTTGAGCTTCAGCAAGAACCAAAGAGGTTCATTCTTATGTTACGAATCATGTTTGAGCTTCTGCAATGAGGTTTGTTCTCGCGTGTCAAGCAGGTTCGGTTGAGCTTCTATTTATGTTCACTGATCAATGTTAGATTTGGATTAGTTTTACGATCTCTTTATGAACTTTTTGAAGCGTTAGAATGGTAGTTGCGTAGCGGTCTATGGAGGGACAGAAATCTCTCAGGTTTCATCAAAAAGATCTTCATCTGTGTGCCATGGATGAATGAAAATCTTTTAAATGACATCTAATTAATGACATAATTTTCATTTTTGGGTGAACTATCGCTTTAACTGTCACCGCCCCACTAGCGGGACGCCTAAGTTTACTATATTACAATTAAATCCTAATCTAATCATGATAAACTATATATCGTTGGAAAGGTCAGAGACTCCTAAATAGATATTTTAGCACTGTTTTTTGTTACAAATTATGTAGGAACAGTAATAGATGAATTTATGACAAGAGTGCACCTCAAAAAATCTACACTTTAACAGGAGGTCTGACCTTTGTCACAAAAAGTCGACGCACACACTTTTAATAATTGAAACTTTGGTTTTCATGCTAAAAGTTCAAAATAAAACATATAATCTAGTATTTGTAAATAAAAAATTAGAAAATAATATCCTCTAAAAAGTATAATACAGTGCTATGCATAAGTTTAGACACCCATACTAAAGTTGACTAAAAAGAGGAATAAAAAATCATCTTTTGGAAACTGAACTTAATGCCTTAATTTAAAAAATTAGGAAAAATCCAACCTTTAAGGACACCAATTTTCTTTGTGAATGACTAATGCTTTGTAAATAAATAAATGTTCTTCCTTAAAATACAGGGTGCATAAGTTTGGACACCCCTATGTTAAATTCCCATAGAGGCAGGCAGATTTTTATTTTTAAAGGCCAGTTACTTCATGGATCCAGGATACTATGCATCCTGATAAAGTTCCCTTGGCCTTTGGAATTAAAATAGCCCCACATCATCACATAGCCTTCACCATACCTAGAGATTGGCATGGTTTTATTTCAGTTAGCCTAATAGCTAGTTTGATTTGCATTGAGAGATGATCTTATGGAAAGTACCCCATGCCAATCTCTAGGTATGGTGAAGGCTATGTGATGATGTGGGGCTATTTTAATTCCAAAGGCCAAGGGAACTTTATCAGGATGCATAGTATCCTAAAAAAAAATTTTTTTTAAATACTTAAAAATAAAAATCTGCCTGCCTCTATGGGAATTTAACATAGGGGTGTCCAAACTTATGCACCCTGTATTTTAAGGAAGAACATTTATTTATTTACGATACATTATTCATTCACAAAGAAAATTGGTGTCCTTAAAGGATGGATTTTTCCTAATTTTTTAAATTAAGGCATTAAGTTCAATTTCCAAAAGATTATTTTTTATTCCTCTTTTTAGTCAACTTTAGCATGGGTGTCTAAACTTATGCATAGCACTGTATATATATATATTATCCTCCAAAATATAAAATCTTTTTTATCGCCTTTTTTTATTCCATCACACATTTTAGTAGTTATCATAAATTAGGTATCATTTGAAAGCTTACAAACTCAGAATTCATCCTGTGAAAACCATTTTGAAATTGGACGTTAAGTTACCATAGAAACGGTACTCTAAATTCTTTTATCGGGCTCCTCCCCTTTTGGGCATCATCATGTTTCATAATTTATGATCAAAACCTTTTCTAATCTTGACAAAACACATATTGTCAGAAAGGTCTGAGTCTCAAGGTTCCATATTTTGTGACAGAAGTGATATTTGGAGAGAAACGTATTAATTTGTTACGGCAGAAAGCATACAATTAAATTCAATGGAATGTATGTCACCCGGTGGCTATTTTTGTCATTACACCTAAACAAAATCTCATGGGAACTTACATTTTTGTGATATCAACTTCAAATTTGGAACACAACTTGGTTAGACATATGGCTTTGATTTTATAGTAAAAAACTATTTGTAAAATATATACAGTGCTATGCATAAGTTTAGACACCCATGCTAAAGTTGACTAAAAAGAGGAATAAAAAATAATCTTTTGGAAATTGAACTTAATGCCTTAATTAAAAAAATTAGGAAAAATCCAACCTTTAAGGACACCAATTTTCTTTGTGAATGAATAATGTATCGTAAATAAATAAATGTTCTTCCTTAAAATACAGGGTGCATAAGTTTGGACACCCCTATGTTAAATTCTCATAGAGGCAGGCAGATTTTTATTTTTAAAGGCCAGTTACTTCATGGATCCAGGATACTATGCATCCTGATAAAGTTCCCTTGGCCTTTGGAATTAAAATAGCCCCACATCATCACATAGCCTTCACCATACCTAGAGATTGGCATGGAGTACTTTCCATAAGATCATCTCTCAATGCAAATCAAACTAGCTATTAGGCTAACTGAAATAAAACCATGCCAATCTCTAGGTATGGTGAAGGCTATGTGATGATGTGGGGCTATTTTAATTCCAAAGGCCAAGAGAACTTTATCAGGATGCATAGTATCCTGGATCCATGAAGTAACTGGCCTTTAAAAATAAAAATCTGCCTGCCTCTATGGGAATTTAACATAGGGGTGTCCAAACTTATGCACCCTGTATTTTAAGGAAGAACATTTATTTATTTACGATACATTATTCATTCACAAAGAAAATTGGTGTCCTTAAAGGTTTGATTTTTCCTAATTTTTTTAATTAAGGCATTAAGTTCAATTTCCTAAAGATGATTTTTTATTCCTCTTTTTAGTCAACTTTAGCATGGGTGTCTAAACTTATGCATAGCACTGTATTTTATATAAAAGAAAAAATATTAAGTACAGTATATTTGATTTACTGTAAATTTAAACTTAATTATAATTTAAAGCATTCTTGAATTACAACCATTTAAGTTTGAATAGTGCATTTAATGCCCATTCTCAAAAAGGAGGGTGACAGTTAAGGGGTTTAAGAGATATATAAATAAACTGGCGAAAAGAGTGTTTTAAGAGACTTCATTAGTCCACAGGGCCGAAAGTGTCCATAAAGTTAAAGAAACCTCCGTAGACATTATTAAAACACTACAGTGGTGGTATCAAAGAGACATGCAGGGCAGAGAACTGAGTAAAGACAGCACAGAACAGGTTGTTAATTACTCGCAAGCATCTCAGATCTGAGAAATTACAGGTCGGAAGCAGCCAACGTGATTATTATCATCAAAACTCAAGGCAAGAAAACGTATGCACAGCTGAATTCCCCTTCCAGAAAAGTAACCCACACATGCACTCATTCCACCTCGATCCGAGCAAGCAGTTCTGCTCGTTCCCACTATACATTGCTGATGGCTTATAAAGTCCTTGCTCTTTTCATCCTTTTTTTTAAATTACTTCTTGTCAGAGAGGAAGCTTACTAAATAGTTTTACCTGATCGTCTGTGCTCAGTTTGATCAAGCTGCTCGGATAATTCTGTTCAAAGTAGTTTAAAAGTTAGTCTTGTGCTGGAGGGGGAAAGACAAGAGATGAGATGTGTAAGTGGGCACAAAAGCGATTGCGGTCTGTAACAGAGTGTGCCTGATCTCCTCACATAACACGAGGTACTGTATTACGCTCATTATGCCTACAGAGGGACCGCCGAATCAAATCAAGTACGCCTATTGTGTAAACAGAGAGCTCTTTTTAGATCTCCTCCATCTCTCTACGATACCCTCATGTACTCCAGAATAGAAACACTTAAATAAAAGTCACCCTTAAGCCAAGTTCTATTAAAGAACTGGTTGTTCTGAGGTGGAGAGATGAGAAAGTCGCCCGCAGCAGTAAATCTGACGCTCTGCCTCATTCACCTACAGTTAGTTTTTGTTTCTGACAGTTATCGTCCATTAGTTTTCTGTTTGAAAGGTGTGCGTGCTGGATTCCTTTGGTCGCTGTCTCAGAGACGGGCTTCATGTGATGATACGTTCTGATCACAGAGTTCTGGCTCTAATTAAATAACTGTAAATCACCATCCAGGCAGATTTTAAGAGAGTGTCGGAAAGATTACACCTCTATAATAAAGATTAATCATGCATAACGCCGAGCCTCAACTCAACTCTGTGGACAGAGATGGAAAGGGAGTGAAAAACAGTCCAAGTCCTACATCAGCCCATCACAAGCCATTGCACATAATCAATCTCCCACTAGATGTATCACATATGCATATAATAGAGTCTAATTCATACATTTAGATTTTCACAGTATTTTGATGTGTCAAATGTCGTTCCAACCTACTGTATACGACATTATTCTCTTCATGTGGAACACAAGAGAAGATATTTTGAAGAATGTTGGTATAGCTAAACAATTTCAGTTTCCATTGAATGGACAAAAAATACAATGGACTTTGACAGAATTTTCATTTTTTTGATGGACTATCCCTTTTAAGGACCACTCTTATGGCACTTTTGTGTAATTTACGAGCAATACGACAAGACTCTCTCTCTCTCTCTCTCTCTCTCTCTCCCTCTCTCTCTCTACAAAGTGTGCTGTTCCTTCAAAAAAGGAAGGAGGAGGACAAGGACTAGTTCACCTGGCAAGTAGAGGTGCAACGTTTCGTCTTCAAAATATCCAACGATATTTAACTGGACCAAAAAAACTTGTCTGGAGAGAGGTAACCAGCACAATTTTAAAGCAGGCTGGAGGACTAGGACTGGATTCTACGTTGTTTTTAACGGACTGTAACAAAGTGCCAGTAAATGGACTACCTCCTTTTTATAAAGGAATTTTTAAAGTCTGGAGCTTCTTTACAAAGCAGAGGTTGAAATCAAATGATTCACTCTTTTGGTTATTAGAAGAGCCTTTAATAGGCGGAGCTCGTTTCGATGCGTCTTGTGAATCCATACCTGGAATAAGTTACATGTTGAGGCATGGGCGTCGGAAGAAGAAAAAAAGTGGGTGGGTCCTCAACCAGAAAAATGTTACTGGAGTAAATTCCATTTCATGTATTCTGGCGCCTTTTAATTAAACAAGTAAACTAAACTCCACTTCACGTCGGGCGGTTCTTTGCCTCCACGTAGTCCATTAAATGCACAGCTATCCGTGGATTATCCCCCTAATACTATGGTCATTTGCCAGCAATGACAACTTAAAGCTGTTATTGATGTTTGCAACGCAATATTTGACTGGAAGGGTACAACGGGCGGTTACTTTCGTCAGTTGCGGCTCGTTGAGAAATATAATGTAGCGATTCAGTGGAAATGGAGTTTAATTTATTAGGGAATTCCTCAAGTGGAATGGATTTGATTGACAGCGCTCTGAAAAGCGAACAGACAAATGCGCTGAATTAGAGACGGTAAAAGTGAGTGGGTATAATATCATTGGTCTTAAAAAGTGGGTGGGTCTTGTCCCGCCCATATACAATGGTTCCGACGCCCATGTGTTGAGGGATAAAAAAATGATAAAGTTAAGACAACAGAGATTGACTGCTGAGGAAAGAGCACTTCTTAGAGATTATTGGAGTGGACAAAGTACTCCTACAGGGATGGACTCATATCCTGATACGTATATCACACCTGATTTTCAAGGATTTTCTGGACCTTTATTAATGTTGAATGGACTACATGATTTAAAACTATATGAAGTGAAAGGGAAACAATTATATAAATGTTTTGTCAAGGTTTTAAATAAAAAGGTGTTAAATGGAAGAGTGGACAATGTATGGAAAGACAAATTGGGAGTAGAAGAAGACTGTAAACCAAACTGGAGAGTGTTATACAAACCACCATTAACAAAAAAAGCAGGAGATATTCAGTGGAAGGTTTTACATGGCACAGTTGCTGTTAATGCCTTTGTTTCTGTCATTAATCATAATGTGCAGAGTGGGTGTCCTTTTTGTGATATGAGAGAAACTGTCTTTCATTGTTTTATGGAACGTGACAGATTGGTCGACTTATTTAGTGTACTTAAGGGGTTGTTAGTTTTTTTTTCATTTGGAGAAGTGTTCTCGTTTAAGAGTTTTATTTTTGGACCAAATATTACTTTTCAATTAGAAATTAAAGCCAGCTTTTAAATTTTTTGGTGGGTCAAGCTAAACTGGCCATTTATATTAACAGAAAGAACAAGTTTGAAAGTAAAACAGGACAAGAAGTACTATTAATGTTTAAAGAGTTTGTGAAGGCCAGAATTTTGGTTGATTATAAATTCTATAAAGCTATGCATAATTGTGAGTTTTTTCTGGATCAGTGGTGCTATAATGAGACTCTTTGTACACTATTTGAAGACAACCTAATCTTTATACCAACATTGGAATGATCATTGTGTTTTAGTATAGCCTAAAAGTTTTTTTTTTTTTCTGTCATTGCTGTCATGTGAATACTATGCTGTTATTATTTTATGAAAATGTATAAATGTGTATATGTTTTTTGGATGATTAAGTGAACAAATACAGTTCTGTTGAAAATCAAAATCAAAATCAATCTCTCGCTCTCTCTCTCTCTCTCTCTCTCTCTCTCTCTCAGAGAGGTCAACGCCTTACCCCTTCCCCGTAGCCTGCTCTCTAATTAATCACTCATTAGACTAATCATCATTGGTGCAGTGCTTCACTAGTGGCTCTGGGAAGCCTTACTGGCGGCAGAGACAGCTTGGAAGAAGTAGGGGAGGAGAGAGAGAGAGAGAACACACTCCCATGGCCCAGCTCATTGCCATGCATGCTAAGCAGTTTTGCGAGCAATCACCAAGAGTAACAGTGAGGGGCCGCAGCTCTGAGTGGGGATACAACTTAAGATCTTTTTCTCCACTCTTGTGCGCCGGTGTTTTGTAGTGACATCAGAGCATTTTTCCTGAAGCATTTTGCCGCCTTCATCTAGTTTCTTAAGCATAACTGGAGAAGCTAAAATCTTCGAAACTCCAATACGCACAATGCATATTCAAAAGCAACATTCCCTCTACATGCATTCACGGCTGTTGCTACTATGTAGAAGAACAAAATTAGCGTAGGCTAAAAACTGTGTGGGGACAAAAAAGCATGAGATTTGCTAAATGAATGCATGTCACCTGGAGTCCATCCATATATGATTTCATTTTGAAAAGTTGTGAGAAAACTAATTAAAAACAACGACAAATATTAAGTAACTGTTATCCTGGCACAGTTAGCCTAAATATTTATAATACTATGTTTTTAGTTATTGTATAAAATGAAACACCCACAAAGTGTGGGTTTACCAAAATGTGATAAATAGCTTGAAAATATACTTTTTTTTTTTAATTATATTTTTAGTTACAGTTATAGTTTATTTGGAAAGAATAGCCAATGAACACTGCACAAGTCTAATTATCGTACAAAGTTAGAGGGAATACTGTTCAGGAATATTTATCATAATAATAATAATAATAATAATAATAATAATGAAGAGACTGCAATATACACAGTAATTTACATTTGTTATTATTAATAAATATATGGAAGTCTACAGATTTTGTTTATATTTTAATATTTCTAAAATATATAATCATTAACACTGATATGTTATGTGCCTTGGTAAAAAAAAGTAAATAAAAATAACAGAGACTGTAATACACAAAAAGCATCAAAAATGTGTTTTATTATTATCTGTAAATGTAATATTTAATTAACACTGCTTTATGAATGATAATAATGAAGGACGCACTGTACAATTATTAGTAGTAAACCAATTACACTGAATATATTTCCTTTATGCATTCCAATCACACTGGATATAGCTTTTAAACCCCCCTTTTTATTCCTTTTTCATTTTGGCTAAGTCAAGTGGAGGAGTGCAGGCCATATAAAAGTCACCCCATCAGGGACAGTGGCTTTAAGAAGACTATTTGTCGCCTTCTGAGAGCCCCAAGGAAATAGAGTTCGGATTAAAAGGGTTTGCGTTTATAGAGTTTTAGTGTGGCTTCCTTTGTCTGATGCCTGGTCACCTTTACTGTCACCGTGAACCCTTAAAATGAATCTGCACTGTAAAGAATAACACGTACATGCCCATATCTCTGCAATCGGTTACAATGAATCTCGGTTGTCATATCACCTTCCCAGTATCACAGCGGGGAGGAACACTAGAGTGAAGAGCTGCAATAGCATGACTGAGAAACCTTGTTAGCAGCTTTTTTTTTTTGTTTTTCTGCTGCCGTTCTTGGTTGTTCGTACACATGCACACACTGAGAAACCACAAATGATGTATATAAGCAATATGATCTCTGAATCACCTGACCAGTGATTTCACTGTTTAACAAATGCCACCAGCTTGAACAAAAACCGCAAAGACGAAGAAGCAGAAAGCCAATAACTAAAAGGTTAAAGCGAGGTTCTCAGGTCTGAAAGGTACTAAGCACTCGAGACTGAAAACAGAATGATCCCAGCCTGAATCCCTCTCAGCCAGGGTTCAAACAAAGTCCTTAAAGACAAGTAAACCAAATGTGAAACTTGGTTAAATCTAAGCACGGGGGTAGTTGGGAAGAGAGAGAGAGAGAGAGAGAAAAAAAATACTTTTTTGTGAGTTAAAAAGTCCAGATTTGAATACAATGCTTGGGTAGGTGTGATATTATCCTCCATTGAGCCTGCTTCAAATTTAGTACATAAGCCTGAGAGGTGTCAGACATGATTGAGTCTGAATGGGAAGACAGGAAAGCATCAAGGAGTAGTTGCTCATGTTTCATCGTCAGTCTGTGAGTATTAAAACATCACTCTACAGCTCTCCACATTCTCAAAAGAAACATGTTGGTAAACCAACTAAAACCAAGATGGGTTCTTGTTAGTCAGTCTTGCAACTGTTAATTCATAGGTTTAAAGTATTAGACTGTAGCCCCTTTCACACAGAGAAAGTGATTTTCCGGAATCTGTGACATCACACACATCCCGTAAAAATCCCATAAAGACACGTGGCGTCAGGATGTCATTGCCATGGCACCTGCAAAATTCGAATTCTAAAGGCAATACTTAACGTTACAGGGAAAAAAAGTACTGTATTGTCTCCTACGCCCACAGGAGGGCGCAAGCGAGCGCAATAAACAAATGAAATGACATTCACTTTTTAAAGTGCATTAACTTTTCAAACAATTGTTCTTAAATAAAATATAATTTCCTTAATGACAATGTGCATGCAAGGACAATTAGGCTACAATAGTGCATAAAACTTTGTTTGAGCATTAACTGAGAAAACATTCTTCAACAGACAGCGTAATGAACTACATCAACGCAAAATAGGAAACTGCCATTCAGAAACAATCTACTTGTACTTGTACTTCAAAAACACCAGAAGCTCAACTTGATCTGCGGCGAGTGCTGAGCGCTTTCTGTTGACAAATGAAACCACGCTCAGCTCTGATCGGTGCCAGGTGTGGTGGTCAAGTATGTCTTTGCCAGCCACGAAAAATGTGCATACATACCGCATGATTTTTGCCACCAACCGAGAGGGGTTTCGTCAGTAAGAAGCCTATTACCACCATTTATCAAATAAACAACGCAACGCACCACTGTGTACTACTGTGTAAGCTAAGACAAAAAACCCCGCATCAGTACGTCATCATAATGTCTCACGCACCTCTTGACACACCAAAAATTCAAATGCACGGTTTTTGCATTCGAATGTGTTTATTTATTTTTTTATTTTTTTATCCCGGTGTTACAGTATAATCGGTTCCTGAAATATTTGGTTCCAATGGGTGGAGCTACCATGAATATTCACGAGACCATAGCATGGGCGGGGCGACAAATACAAGAGAGTGGAACAGAAATTATTAGCGTGAGCGCCTCAGATCGCGTTTTGTCCTAAACTACTCCTGACCGTTCGTTTCTCACGAATGACTGAGATTAAGCTTTTTAAATGTCTATTATTGCATGTTTAAATTAATATTTACAAATATATTCTTAATATATTTCTTTTTCATCTCAGTGGAATCCTGTACTGGTTGAATTCTCACTTATCTATCACTTGAAAGTTGCTTAAATAAACAGTGAGTTTGGCATGGAGAGAATAGTCTAAACACTAATTTTTCCGGCTAATTAGGTGATTCGTTTCGTACCCGAGCGCTCTGCATCACAAGTACAATTTTGTATCAGCTGAGCTAGAGAGCAAGCTTAGCATGTCAGTAAAACCGAACATATGGAGCTAGTTAAGTGATGCAAACAATATATTAGTTTTGAGGTCATAAGGTATGACTCATAACCTAATTGTGCAAGGAGCCGTGTGAAAACAACTCTTTCCATAATCCAAAATTTCAATATGCCCCTGTAATCATAATTGTGTGTGAAAACGATTAAAAGTGCTTGCTTTGCTGCCTCTACTGTTTTTTTCTGTTGGAAACTGCAGTGATATGTACTACATATTGGTATTGGAACATCCCTTTTGCAGGACACTGTATTTTAAAGATAATTTTGTAAAATCCCCCAAAAAATTGGATTTGAACAATTGGATTCATTGGGCCCTTGAAAATATAAAACAGATTTTTCATAAGTCCTTGAATTTCAAATCACCATATTTATTCCATCAGGATGCTTGAATTGATCCAGCCAGGACTGCTCCACGGGTGCCACGCTTCAACCATCTGATTCTGCATATCATGGTGTGAATATGGTTATTCAAAAAAACAAAAACAAAACTCAGATAGCCTAGATGAACTCGACACCAACCAACGGATCAAACACCAAACATTTTCAAAATATACAATAAGTTTACAATGTACTGTGAAGTACAGATACTACTGAGATAATAAATGTCTTATGATTTTGTTCTCAAATAACAATACTTTTCCACTGATTCGCATGTTTTTTTTTAACATATTGGTTAACATAGCTTATGCTAAGGGAAATCTAATCTGCTCATAACTGTGGTTATAATATATGGTAATATATTGCTTTGACAGAGCTTACAGATGTAGTGTAGTTTCAGCAGTTTATACACTGTGTAATATAATGTGCATATGCAGGTTTGGACTGTGTGGATTTTATATAAGAACTTGTCGAGGTGTATGGAGATTAGCATGTGTGGGCCTGCCTGAATATTCTATGCCCACTGTTGTTTAAAATAAAAAATAAAAACCAACAACATTTTCAATCCTCAAAATAAAAGCATTAGCACACAGTCTTGATTTATTCAGCCTCAACATATCAAGCAGAGTTCCATTCAATTCCATTTAAATCAGACACTATTCCTAAAAGCACTGTACCCCCTACGATTTTTGAGCCCAATGGATTTTAAAAGCAAAAAAAAAAAAAAGGCTTTGTAAAAAAAATTGCAGTAGCATTGATGCATTATTGTAAAATAAAAATAAAGTGTTTATCTGAAGTGACACAAAAGACATTATCAAAATTATCAAAGCTGTATAATTTTCATTTAAATGTTATATTTTATTTGTATATTTTATTTCATAAATATATTGTAATACATATGTATATACATTTATAATATATTTTATATAATGTATATAAAAAAAACTTTGTTCAACTTTAAACTTATATCTCCTTGGGCACCAAGTGAGCAAGAGCACTCACTATTCCTCACATACATAAACAGTACATATTATTTTTTACTTTCATTTGACCCATTTTGACCCCTATCTCTAAAATCATTAATTAGACAATAGGCACTCATGCTTACCATTATATTGTATAGAGGAGAGAGAGAGAGAGAGAGAGAGAGAGAGAGAGAGAGAGAGAGAGAGAGAGAGAGAGAGAGAGCTAGCTTTGAGGGGTTGAATCAGGTAAAAGGACTGATTGCATTTATGATAGAGCTGAGAGCTGCACAACTCTCCCTCTCGTTATCCATCTTTGATAATGAAAATCAACCTATCAGGTGAAATTTTGCCTTAGATTAAATAGCAGGCTTCAGCCCTCTAATTGCACTTTGTAAGGTGCAATTACAACATGATTTGTGATTAAAACACAAAGAAAAAGGTAAGATTCATCAGACGAAGCTGATGCAGTGGATGACGTGTCTACAGGGGTACAGCAATGCTTATTGGACACTGAAAGACCGAAATGTTCATTCCTCGTGATAAATGCTTAATGATCTCCATTTGAGTGGAATAAAAACCTTGCTGAAGTAATTCAAACGGTTGATTGAGAAACCCTACACAGAGCAAATAGCTGTTTGGACACAAGGAATTTCCAACACTACAATAATGACAGAAATGTTATTTGGATAAATAAATTAGAGCTTCAACGCTGTGATTCAACGCAGCCATATCTATGATCTGTGATATTTATGCTTCTTTAAGTAGCCTATATGCACTGCTGGCCCTGTGGACTCTCTTAAAATTACACTTTGCTCATACATGTGCATCACAGGAGAATTCTGTCATTTTTCTGAAACGTCATTTCCACCATAGACACTCTGTTGTGGAAAAAATATCTTAAAATTCTTTTTTTATATAATAAAATGACTGAATTTGTCTTGCTAAGGCTAATTTCATGGAAAAAAAGAGCCTAATGTACTGTGTTAATATGAAGGAATTTTCCGTATAGATTTTTCACGGATGTTTTCCCGCATTTTAAATGACACTGTATTGTATTGTGTCTTAGGGTTGAAAGAAATGTCTGTAAACGTTTTATTGTAAAACATCCTGGCAGAAAAGTATCAGTGCCTTTTCCATTCATTTTTACAGATTTATTTTTACACCCAATTCAATATTTGATAAATAATATTCAATATAAATTCACAATTGATATTTACCTTAATTGTGTTAACTTTCACAAAAAAAAAAAAAAAAAATACTGGCAAAATAATTTAAATAACATAAATAATTACATAAATGGTAAATTAATAACAGTAGTTGTAAAATGGAATGATTTATTTAATAATAACCCCAAAAAAACTATGTATAAAAAGGCATGGTAAAATGTTTAACTGTGACCTTGATAAACCGAAAAATGTATACGTGACATAAAAATGAACGTGCCAGTAGTTGAAGCAAGACTCTGCTGTCCTGTCCTAATGCCAAATCAGATTAATGCTAAAGATCAGCACAATCCACCTTACTTAACTACACATGCACCTACATTTATGCGCGATCACATTACACTAAGTAATGTGTTTACTTGGGTTTTCCCCCCCAAAATTGCATTAAAATCACATTACTGATGTGCATGAGTACGGCCGTGGGTGATGTCATCTCTCATATCTCTCTTACTGTAAATGCACATTTAAATGCATGAATCACTTTAATGTGCATATGTTTCTAAAGCAAAATAAATGGCTACTTTACATAAGTGTCTTGGAGGGGGGAAGGGAAAAGCACTGCAAGGCCTTCCACCAGATTGCCGCCCATCACTGTCTGTCAGCGCTGGAGAGGGATTATCACACCCAGATTACAGTGCAGTGAGTGGGAGTTTATTTAAAAAAGGAACTGGAGGCTGTAATCTCTCCCTGCCGCACAAATGCCCTAATAGGCATGTGTTGCGCTCTCTGTCAAACAACTGTTGGGTAAACAAAGAACAGCAGATTGAGGGGGAAGCGAGGGAACGAACAAGCCACCGCTACACGACAACACACAACCGCACACGCACACAACGCCTCAGCGCTTCGCGGGGACATTTCTGAGTCACATCAGTGAGAGCGATGGATGGAGAGGAGGAGAGAAGGAGAGGAAGAAAGAGCGCTTTTGTGTTTACATGGGCCTGGAGTGTGGAGATAAGATGGCTATCCCGCAACACGTGTTGCCGAGACAATGCGATGCCCCTTCGTCATTGTTGCCGCTTGAAAACTTTGAGAGAGAGCAGGCGGTGAGTGAGAGCTTATAGCAGACAGAGTTGCCATTTCCAAGAGGTTTAATGCACTATATCGGCATTGAATTGAACCGCACATTAAAGAACAGCCAGGGTGCACTGGCAAGATATTTCCGGATTAGGTTTCATATTAAAAAGAGCTTTCTCTGCTCAAAAACAGGCACTGTGCTTTACTCCTCAGCATTAGTTTAAAGCTGACACAATCTCACAAAAATAGCAACATTTCAGAGCAAAAAGAAATACGTCTGATTTAATAGCACTTCAACAATATTAAACATGCAATTGTTGGCGGCGGAGAGAGGCAGAAGTGCACAGCGAGAGACTAAAGGCAGTTATTGGTTTTATAGCACTGGTTCTATGAAAAATACGGTGCAATAACTGTCCAAAATCCCACACGGAAAGATTCTTAATTTTGTCTGAGGTAAAATGGATGCTTCCATGTGAACCATTATAACAGAGATGGAATTTTGATGCATTTATTAGGGCTTACCCAAAAATTACAATTCTGTAATCATTTACTTGCCCACACGTCGTTCCAAACCCGTAAGACTTTAGTTCATTTTCGGAACACAAATGAAGATATGAGAGATTTCTTTCCCTCTATTAACAGTCCACTGAACTACCTCACTTTGACGCTTCAAAAAGTTCAGAAGAGATCTTAAAACTAATCCATATGAATTAAACCGTTTAGTCCACATTTTCTGAAGAGACACGATCGCTTTACATGATGAATGGATTTAATTTAGGCTTTTATTCACATATAAACATTCATCAACTTGCTTGCTTGACGTGCGAGAACTAATGAGCATCATTCTCGTGCGTCAAGAGAGCAAGTTTATGTCCGCTGATCAATATTTATCTGTTCATCATATAAAGTGATCGTGTCTCTTCAGAAAATTTGGACTAAACCGTCCAATTCATATGGATTAGTTTTACGATCTATTTATGAACTTTTTTTAAGCGACAAAGTGGTACTTGCTCGTACTGTCAATGGACAATGTTTCGAAGATAAGCAAAAATCGGACAGGTTTGGAATGACATGAGGGTGAGTAATTGATGACAATATTTTTCATTTTTGGGTGAACTTACCCTTTAAAACGTGTGCATACTATTGAATAAAAAATGTTGCATTATAATCATGCCCATCTGATTATGTAATAAGGGATTTATCCTACTATTGGAGCAATTAACTTGTGAAGTACCACACTCATGTTTCTCCAAGTCTGTAATCACTGCAACTCACGACAGTTTGATTCAAATCACTTAAAATCAACTGACAGCCGCAGAATTTATTTGTTAAATTATTTAAAAAAGTCAACAGTGGTTTTCTACAACATGACTGGTGGCCAGTAAACAAAAGCACTCGAGTCGTGGGTTGATCTCATGCTCGATGCACAGCCTACATGATTCATTTTCAATTAATTCTTTAAGATGAGAATTTCATACAATCTGTTTATAATGAAAAACGACCAGTAATGGCTGACTAAAATATCCTTGTCTGCATTAGTTAGGCATACTTTTTTTTCTTACTTGCTGTCAATCTTTATCCCAGTGCCGACATATTTTGATAAATAATCAGGAGAAATGGGCTTTGATACAGTTTTCTCCATTCTGTTAGTAATGTAATGCCCGTTTATGCTCACTCTGTTAGGCAGGTGTGTATTATGGATCCAGGTTCACAGGAGAGGACGGGATTGGATTTCTAATAAAGCTAATGGTGGCCTGGCGGCAGAATGACGGCCAGGTCTCTTCCTGGAATCTGCCGGGGGCCTGCTGCTGTATTTTAATGCCCAGATGAATTTGTTTCCCCCTGTCAGTTGTTTAGAAAACATCAGATAAATCAGGCCTGAAGATTGGTCCCCAGACCTGTGCAGAATCCCGATAGAGCACGTTAACCACAAGCCAGAGGCCAGGCCAATTTTAGACACATCTCGAATTTTAATACAACCGAGACTGATTCTCCTGACAGAGCAGTTCTCCATGCTTGGGATATATTAGATCTGATTGGTCAGCTGTCAAGATTGTCACTACCTTGATTACATTGTGGAGATGTAATGCTGGGTAACTGTGATGCCTTCCAGCTGACTATTGAGGAAAATCCATGGAATATATAGAGATTTCAGAGCATTAGGTGATGGTGGAGTGACATTTACATAAAGTGAAAACAAACAGTGAAAAGGTAAATCAAGCAACCTGAAGTTAATATCATAGGTTCTACATCTCTGGATAAATCTGATATTTGGCTCTTTTTGGGTTTTTTTTAGAGACGCCCAGGTTATTAAAATGTTTTACCAGGTTTCTGAAAAAGATATTGCTGCTTCAAAGGGATACTTCACCCAAAAATGAAAATTCTGTCACCATTTACTCACCCTCACATTTTTCCAAACCTGTATGACTTTTGACTTAAATATCTAGACTGCACTTTTCCCCCTTGGGATGTTCATGAGAGTTTATGAAAGTAACACATTTTTCAGCTATTCTTTGTAGCTGGATCTTTTCAAAGGCCACATACACACTGTAAAGTGTGGACTGACAGGACTGACAACCACATTTAAATGAGGGAGTGAAACCCATAAATTATCGTGTCTACGGAACACGATTAACTCCTGAAACTGTGATGATTGACTCCGTCGTAACCAGGGGCAAAGTTTTGGCATCACACGTATTTGTTATCCGCTATTCTGACCAAAGAAATATTAGGCGTTTCGTTTTATTTAGGCTTGGAAAGGCTACTTCACAGAGCGCGTTCTTGTAGTGTTGCCATGTCCACTTATTATAAGTGTTTTTGAGCTTGTTGTTTAATCTTGGCTCAAAGTGATCAAATTTATTGAGTCATTTAAGTGAGCAGATGTGGGTTGCGATATGTTTGTCTTATTTTCATTATAAAGCATTTAGACTTATTTCAGTATATTGTGGCTTGTTCTTGTTTGCTGTTTCTAGCAAGATCTGGCAACATTGATGTGTCAAGACTCGTACCACCCTCCCTTGTGATTTACGAACAAACAGAAGAGAGAAACATCTCTGATGCATGTTAAAATATGGGAAACACTATTTTGATGGTCCCTTTTGAACATTCGGTTGACTACAAGTATATTTGGAACTACAAGTCAACTAACTCTCATTAGTATTAGTAGACTATCTGCTTAATATCTGCTAACACTTTATTGTGAATGATAACAGACATTCTACTAACTATAAGTAACTTTGCAAGTACATGTCAACTTATTCTAACCCTAACCCTACCAGTCTACTAATACTCCACTAACACTTTAATGAGAGTTAGTAGACATGTAGGTGCAACTGTACTTATATTTCAACAGAATGTGTCAAAGGGACCATCAAAATACAAGTTATTCAGTTTGATTTAGCTGCAGTGTGTATGGCCAATGAATAGCGTTGAGAGTTAAGAATCAGTTGGAGCGATCTGTTCACAAATCAGACTGGTTCAGTCATCAAGTTTGCGATTCAGACTGAATCAAAGATGTGGTATAAAGATAATTAGGTTTTGGTCTGTTCCTCACACAACTGTCTATATATAAATACATATAACATTCAATAAATTATCAATTGCAATTTTATTTATTTGGGGAGTGGAGCTAAATAAATAAGTTATATAAGCATTTTACATGTTTTGTGTTTTTCTTTCTTTTACAGATTTTGCTTCTTTTTTTTACTACTTAGCTCCTCATTCACTGTAGAAAAAAACGATCACTCTTTCTTTTCAAGTCATACAAATTTGGAACAACACGAAGGCAAGTAAATTATAACAGATTTGTATTTTTATTTTTGGGTGAACTATCCCTTTAAGGGCTCGACGGGACCTTCAGGACTAAACTTGTTTCCGGATCCTCTCTAACTATGCCAATGTGCCAAATTCCTTGAAAGGTGTTAATTCACGTCTTGTCAAATTAGCCCTCTCACTTCAACAACAATTCTTAAGGGCTGATAGGGATGAATTGACACTGAGATTGTGTACAGTCCCACAATTTCAGACAATGTGTATTTACGCCCTGAATGCTCTGGACTAAAATGCCCCTCGCCCCTCCAGCGATTGTTCTGCACCAAGTCACAGAGACACCATTAACTCAATCCATGACCTGTCTCTCTCAGGGTTAGTCCATCCCCTCAAAGCTTATCAGAATCCACCTCTACTCTAAACACTCTGAGGGTAAAGGCCAGCACAAATCACAAACTTCTATATAAACTCAGTTATGGCCAAACCACCAAAGGTTAGCGATCAAGGTGGCCGATCTATGAACGCAACGCTAACCGTTGAGCCGCGATGCCAGAGAACAGTGTGTTGAGACATGTAGCTTACAAGTGGCCAGCTGATATTAAAATGGAAAAGCCACACAAGGAAAGCCGAAGCTAAGTGTGTCTAATCAAGATGAATGAATCTGTTCCACAAAGCCTCCCAGCGGATGCGGCTGTACCAGCGCCCTCCATACTTCACTCATTAATTACCGTGAATTAATGGTTTTATCCAAACCAAGTAAATAAAAGATTGTCACCCAGCCACAAATCGAGAGCAGCTTTTATTAAATACTGTGAAAATGTCAGCCGGTTAGAGCCAAATTAAAGAGACAAACAGATCAAACTGCATTGCAATCAGAAATAATCTTCATGTTACATGATTAAATTACCCACTGCATGTTCCGCAGAGGCTCAACATGCATTGTTCCGCTCCTACGTAATTCCTAGATGCCAATCCTTTGTAACCAGAGCCTGCAAGCATGTTTGAGACCCTCTGCACCAGTCAGGACTGTTGGATGTGGTTACTGACAGACAGCTCCGTAGTAAGCATCCTATTTAAGACTGAGAGATTGGGCCTTTGTTGACAGAAATTCACACAAAAACAAATATTTCCTCCTACCCATCCTATGACATGTTCTTCCAACCTGCATTTATGAAAGCACTGGTGAAGGCATGTTAACTAGCCAAGGACACTTTACCTAGTGGACTCAATTTCCTATGTCAATATGAGCACAAACAGTGTGAAACATGCCAACGCAGAAGCTACATTCTCTTCCTTTTGGTGCCAGCATAGTCATTCCATCTGTGTCATATTAGTGCTGTAAATCATTCTTTTCAATCCTCATTTGTATGTCTTGGCTCAAGGTTATGAATTTCTGAAAGAATAATGTACGTTAATTACATTTTTTGAGTGGCAGCTGAAGAATTCCTTCATTCAAGCATGTTTACCGAGTTGGTCGACTCTCCATGGAGGGAAATGAAAATGAGCTCAAACAAAACCAAAGTCAATTTGAAGTTGCCCCAGCACTTTGAATTCATTTGCTAAGTCGTCATACGCAAAGCAAACTGTTAACGCACAGTTCAAACAAAGCATTTTGCAAATGACATGAAGAATTCATTAGGTGTTTTGTAAGTCATTGTGGCCGTTCACTGAAGTCAACAGTTATGACAAGGTGACTTCTAATTCAAAGTTTTCAATGTTCAGAAATTCGAACGTTCTCTTTTCTTGAGTTGTTAAACCATATTATTTTATAGTTAGTCACTCATTAGCGTATTTGTGCGCACATAAAATGTTCTTAAATAAAAGTTGCACCAGATTTAAAAAAGGTGCATGCACATATATGTGTTCTCACCCTCATTTTATTTGTTGAAGAATCTGGATTACTCTAAATGAACATAATTAGCATAATATATGGTAAGCCTATTATAAGTGTTTATATTTTAGACCGGGCGGGATGGTTCGTGGAAAATAGCGTACACACGTCACTCGCCCGTGCAAGTCTCGTCATATCCGTAAATAGAGAAAAGTTGCTCCGGCTACTTTGACGCATGTATAGTGTGGGAGTGGCATAGGTTAGTTTTCACAACGAGTGAGAAAGGTTGACATGGAGCAAGCGAAATATCAATCCTCTGGGGAATCACCCATTAAAAAAAAGAAAAAAAAAGAGCTTGAGCGCATCAGAGCTCGTAATAAAACAAGAATCAACACTGGCTTGACTTTTCGGAGATAGTGAGAACTGAGGAGTTTGAAATGCTGTAAAAGCTACACAGAGATGGCATTTTCATTACTCAGGTGAGTAAGACATTTAATTGAATAGATAAATTGATATTTGTAGCTCTCTAATGGGGTTTATTGTAGAATTACCTATTGTGAAGGGACATTTGTATTATGGTTGTTGTAGTTGTGTTGGAGTTTATTTTCAAAGTAGTATCTTGTCTGTTAATAGCTACAGTAATGTCTTCAGCAGCTAGTCAGCTTGAGATCCTTTCCATCCAAATATGGTTATATCTAGTCTATATAAGTCTATATAATCTATGAGCAGTAGGATAACCATATTCATCCGCAGTCATGCAGAGCCTAAGCACAACCAAAACAATGTTCTTCCGTAAAATGCATGCAGTTTTGTTTAATCTCTATAGGGCCAAAAGCGTACCTATGTTTTGTGGTAAATTTAGAAATATATAGATTGATAAATATATTTTAATGAAAAAATAAAACGATAAATACAATAAAATGTAAAAGATGTTTGCATGTACAAATACACCATTATTAAATGACAGACAGGCAAATTCTAACATTAAAAGCATACTGCATATCCCATGTGCCAACTTGAGATATTAATACCAATGGCTCATAGAGGTCACCTTTATTTGAGCAGTGTGAGAAATATAGACTTATTGAGAAGGGCTGGGCTGAAGATTAGAGTATTGATTTTGCAAGGCAAAAATCAGGGTGAGTGAGACCTGTGAAAGGGAGCGTGTTTGAGAATGCAGCTTTAAAGGGTGTGATACATATGACACGTTTTCCTCTTGAGTGAATATGACAGGGAACAATAGCCCTGTATCTGCCATGAGGTGAAGTGAACACACTCACCTCCATATATATATATATATATATGTGTGTGTGTGAAACGCACAAGGATAACTGTTTCCTGTTACCCAATAGTTGATTCTATTTGTTTAAAAGAAAAATAGCCAAATAGTACCCCAAAAATGGCAAATATTATATTGAGGATAAGAAGGATCACGTGAGCTCCAATGTCTTCTCATTGGTAGTCATCCAATTACTCATTTGCATAAAGTTGAACTTTGTCCCATCGTTAACGGGCCATATTGCTCATGCCTCCACAAGAAAAATGCCAACTCTCATTAAAAATGAATGACTTCTGGTTGCATTGTCATTGCAATTCACTTTAAGTGTGAAAAACCCTTCGCTTGCATTTGCATAATTCTTTTAGTGAATCGAGCCCTAAAACTATGCAGAATGTGTGTGCATATAAAAGGCACTATCGGGAGAAGCTATTCAGTTAAAGTGAATTCCCCTTGGTGTACAGTATTGTTTATCAGTGGAAGATAGCCTGAAATATACAGACAAAAACTTAGCTTTTTTGATGGACCAAAAAGGAAAGTGAAATAAATAACACGACAAGATTGATGTGCCCGAGGTTTTCAAAACTTCTCTAGAAAGTAAGGAAAGTATAGGCTAAATTTAGGTGTGAAAGTTCTTGTAGGAAGTCAGTTAAGTCTTGACTTATTTTTGACCTAGTAACTGTATGACTTACTGTAAACTGAATGCCCTGAAAAACATATTTAAAAATTAGTTTATATATCCATATTCAATATTAAAACTGAGCAGAAGAGCAAGCAAAGGTGTCTGTACTGGTGAGTGTACTGCCCCACTTCTAGCACTGAGTGAAGGGAAAAGCTTACAAAATGCAAATGGACATGGGCTGACTTGACAAGCAAATGCAGAATTAGTGCTTTGTCTCTAAGAAGAAATAAAATCAGTTGACATAAGCAAAAAATAAATAAAAAAAGACCAATCAAAGTCTGAACGCAGTTGATCCTCATGTTTTTTTACTCAGTCCACTGAAGACAGCAGATAAGGTTACGCTAACTTTAGTTTGTCTTCAAACAAAGTGCATCCTCAGCCAAACCACATGCCTGCTCTGCAACTTTTAATCTATCTATCTATCTATCTATCTATCTATCTATCTATCTATCTATCTATCTATCTATCTATCTATCTATCTATCTATCTATCTATCTATCTATCTATCTATCTATCTATCTATCTATCTAGGATGGATAGATATATATCCATCTATCTAACATCTGTCCATATACTTCCGTAATTTGCATATTGCCGCTTTAAAAGTTGAGATTAGCAACATCATGGCTATTTAAAAGTCCCATATTTCACACTCCCGCTTGGAGTCCTAAGAGACTAATAAATAATACATGCCCACAAAACACGTGTGTCCTGCCCAAATGTACTCAGCACCAGGTGACACAGCGTTCACAGGAAGCCCCCTGCAGTTTGGCCCTGCTCCTCATGTCAAATAAAGAGGGGACAACAACAATGTACCACCCCTCATCTTGCCCTCTCCACCCTCTTCACTATCCCGTGCCAGCCAGCCTTTGTGCCAGGCCTCTGATGCCCACGGCAGATGGCGGAGTGGGCGGCAGGTACTAGCCTCCTGGCACAGCAAACATCTGTTATCATTACCAAATGCTAATTGCCATCAATCAAGACAGCACCCAAGTGCATTTATATGCAAGGTTCATAAGCAGAGGAGTGTGCGGGAAGGGGGGAGGTAGACATAAAAAGTGATGTCTAAATTTCCCTCGGAGCGATGACAGGGGAGAACACTGTGGTAAGAGGAAGCTGTAGGTATTATGGAGGGTGGCAGGGCGATCCCCTTGTTAATGTGCAGCCTATGAGCTGAGCTGTAAGGTACTGTTCTCCTCAATCAATAGTGTGCCCTGTTGTGCTCCAACATCTTCCCAAGTGCAGCTTCAAGAAACGAGGTGAAGCTCAGGAGATGCAAAGGATGGTGTGGGTCTAAGCTACTGTCCCTATGAATAATACAAGGGCGCAGTCTGCAGTTTAATGATGCACCCAAGTTCGGAAAACCACTTTTACACACCAAGCCAACAAACAGGACATCACACATGCTCGGGTCTGTACCAAAAGTCTAGAGCCTCTAAAACAGGATCCACCGAATATTGTTTGATCAATGACCTTAAATGTGTTAAACAAAATCATGACTCCAACCAAATGTTAAATTGTCCCACATGCACTGATGTATTGAATATGTAATTAATGTATCGTTTGGTCGGATTCATGCATCATAATAAAAAATTGAACACACTGATTACAGAATTTAATAATAATCAGATATTTTAAAATTGTCACTGTTCATGTTTTGAATTGATTTTGTTAAATGATTTGCAAATATATAACAGATATTTAACAACTTAATGTCTGTTTGTGTTGGTTTGCTGCCATCATATGCTCATATCATATATGAAGAGTTCAGATGCAAAAGCCTCTAAGTGCCATCTGAAATTTTCTTCATTTTTATCAAGCTCATATATTTAAGTTCAGTAATTTCACTTAAATGGCAATGAAAATTACCTATTAATTGTCATTTAAGTGAACTATATAAAGTGGTGGTCAAAATTGATGGTACCCCTGATAAATATGATAAAAAATGGCTGTAAAAAATAAATCTGCATTGTTTATCCTTTTGATCTTTCATTAAAAAAAATTCACAAAAATCTAACCTTTCATTGAAGTAAAAGAATTGAAAGTGGGGGTAAATCACTGAAGTCTGAAGTAAAATTAAAATGTAATACATACAACCCTGTACATCGATAGACATGCACAGCTTCCATGTCAGACGCAAAGTAAGCATCATAAAGTATAAGAACACACATTATATTTTTATAGGCATGGGTTTAAAATGCACCACTCAGCTTTATTCAGTAGGGCTCTCTGCTCTCCTTTTCTATCATCGGCCTGAAAAAGGATGAAGAACCGATGCTCCAGAGCAGAAGCTTCCTCACTGTTTCTTTACCAGTTAATTGAGACATGGAAGTGAGCCGGTATAGCTGGACCTCAGCTTTCCTGTGTCCTAACTCTGCTGTGTGCAGATCAGCGGGTGGGTGTGCGCTGGCACTGTCGGCCCAGGCGCGGTGTGAGGGCCCGGACCCCTTGAGGGAGATGGTGGGCTGACTAAGCAGCGCTCTCTTGGATCCATCGCCCTGAGCCGGTGCCACGATGCCACCTGCGCCAAAGAGGAGCGCTGCAGCCGTCGTCTGCTCTAACAGTCCATTCACAGCCACCCATATGGCTCGAGCCTCAGGGGATCTCGATGCCAACGGGGTGGAGGGTGAGGTGGTTCATTTATCCACACATCACAGCTTTAGAAAAATCACATACATGCGATTACACACTTCATTGTTTTATATCCATATTTTATCCATTTTATTGTAGCTAGTTCAAATTGTAACATAAACCTAGAATTTACACAAAGCTTCGACTGACTGATAATGTGCATTTTTTTGCTGTTGTTGTAATTATTGTCTTTGTTAGACAGGCTATCGTTCGCCACAGCTGGCCTGTGTCACGGGCACATCTGCGTCCACTTAAATTGCTCTCTGACGGGTCGCTAAATAAGTGTCGGGCCACACATTGCCCATTTTGCTCAGAAATTCATGCAACGACCACCACCATAAACATGTAAGCTAATAAACACTGGCTCTATAGCTGTAAAAAGCCACATTAAAGCTTGCAAACGGCACTCTTGACTGAACATCTGCTAAGTGACATGAAACAACCTGATCCGAAAACACAACAGGGACTGCATAAACTTACAATGGCGTCATTTCTCTCAATTAGATTCTCCCACAGAAAATTAAACAACCTCACTCCATTGCCCAGCAGCATTAAGAAACCAGCTTGGAGCCAAGTTCACCAAAAGTATAAATTAGTGAAAACCAACGACACTCTATAGCAGTGCATTTTAACTGATTTTGTTGCAGGTTCCACATTGGACTTAAAGAAGTGACCCAACACAGTACCAAAAAAAAAGAGCCCATAAAATATATTATGATGAATTGAACATGTCCAACAATAAGATAATTTATTAGTACGACACTTTCCAGTAAGGTTTAATGTGTGAACATTTGTTATTAATGCATTAACTAACAATTTTAGTTAATAAAAATGTTAATGTTCATGTTGGTTCAGAGTACATTTGTGTTATCAGATAGAACTTTTGATCTTATAAATGTATTAGTAAATGTTGAGATTAACATTAGCTAATATTAGTACAGTATGAATCATTGTTAGCTCATGTTAACCAATGTAGTAACATTGTAAAGTGTTACCATGAACATTGACTAGTGCAATAGGAATCATAAAATAAAATGTTAATTCTGAGAAATAAAGTCGCAATTCTGAGTAATAAAGTCAGAATCGCAAGATATAAACTTGCAATTTCAACTTTCAACTGCCAG
This sequence comes from Rutilus rutilus, assembly GCF_951802725.1. Classification (NCBI taxonomy): domain Eukaryota; kingdom Metazoa; phylum Chordata; class Actinopteri; order Cypriniformes; family Leuciscidae; genus Rutilus; species Rutilus rutilus. Next base: position 28,190,844 of record NC_140224.1, on the reverse strand, counting down.
ATTATATCACTCGCATTCTGAATGAATAACTCACATTTGAGTTTATATCTCACGTTTCTGAGAAAAAGGTCTGAATTGCTAATATAAACTCGCAATTCTGGAAAAATTTTTTCACACATTTTCTTTTACATCAGTGATAAGATACGACACTCAGTATACTCATATGCATGCACAAAAAATAACATTGTTATGATATGCATACATTGACAGTTAAAACACTGACCTAATTTCTGATAGTAGCAACTTAGAAACGTGAAAGAGTGAACATGAATAAAGTTGTGAGATTGCAGATTAAAAATGCAACTTCAAAGCCTGTAGGTGCGATTTAATTTTTAATATGTTTACAGCCTACTGCAACAGCACCAAATGTTGCAGCTTTATTATTTTTTAAATAATTATTTTTAGAGAGAGGGGTGTGTGTGTGTGTGTGTGTGTGTGTTCATACATCCCTATTCCATTACATCTGGAAGGCTGTAGTAATTTCAGAAGATACAATATAAAAACTTTGTTTGCTTAAACTGTGTACAGCACAGATAAGAACTGCAGGTAACATAGGTAACATGAACCACAGATTGTAGTAAAGACACAGAGCAAGCATAAAAACATAAGATAGCGATATTGGCTCATTTTTCCCGAAACGTAATCCCCATCAGAGGACAAATGTGGGCGAGGTATGCCAGTTCCTCAGCACGGCTATGCTAACAGAATCACCTTTATCCACATAGACAGGTGTCAGCGTCAGCAGTTGGGCTGCCAGTGAAACAGGCTGTGTCTGCAAGCCACGCTGTGCCAAAGAGTCCTGATCTACACGAAGGAATGCATGTGAGTGTGTGGAAACGTGAGACCATCTTCCACAGTTTCGAAGCATTCTAGCATATGAATGAATTTTTAATCACATTGAAAGGTTGTGTGTGTGTCAGCAACCATATCGCCAGTTAAGAGTGCACTTAAAAGTCATCATGAAAACTGACTGTATTTTTTTAGATCCACAATATTACAATTCTGGAGATAGTGATAAGCCGGTAAATTATTTTCACGTTACAGCCAATAACTTAAACAGCCGATATTAAAATTCTCTACCATTTCATCCAGATATGTTCAAAATAACACACTAAAATCAATCGGTGTAAAAATGCTACGAGGCATCACAACATTATAATAATCTTGAGACTTGTTAAAGGTTACATTTAACTGTCAGCGAATTATTAGTGTGTTTAAAGATTAACTTTAAGTGAGTGTTAGATGACAGCAAAGGTAATCAAAAGTGTAAAAAAAGGAGAGATACATAATTAAATACATACATAAAAATGAATTAAATATCTAATATCAGCAAAACGATAAATAAATGTAATATCAGCTGATATTATGAGACCAATTTGCAGTATCATGCATCCCTAATATTTTCTTTCTAAATGTGTTCCTGCTCTTGTTGAGACCAAAATTAGCATTTTATCCTAAATAACATCAAATATTTTTCCGCTGACAGACATTGTTTTAAGCAACTCTTCATGGCTCTACTCTGGCATATAATCACCCACCATCCAAAATCATGTCCCGACCTCTTTGAAATTCATGTTTGACTCCAAACATGTCCTTGCAAAAGCAAAATGAGTTTCTAACAGCCATCAGAACTGACTTTAATGCCTGAGCTTAGCATATCACAAGTGCAGGGCTGAAGAAAACTCCACCATATGGCCACAAGTGTGTCCACTTTAGCTCTATCCCAACTCGTAGCCACACATCTGGACAGCCTTCACCTCTAATTGTCACTAATGTCTGAACACGACATGAGTCAAGATTGAATTAACCCTATACAGGACCGCTGACCTGGGTTTATAGAGGGGGGTCACAATCTCAGCCACTTTTTCGTCTGTGACAGAAAGGGGAAAAAAAGGATGTATTTCAAGCACAGGTGTGCCCTGTTCACTGATGCCTGAAAATGTGAATTATAAAAAAAACATGTATTTGGAATCTGTCTTAATGTCTGAGAACAAGAATGTGAGCAAACAAACACGCCATCAACATCCAACAGGTAGCAAACACAAGCTTGATGACAAAAGGACTTTGTGGCAAGGAACGCACATTTCTGGAGCAGCATGCCCTCAAGGAGCCTCAAGGAGCGACCGGGAAAACACCGAAAAATCTAGTGCGTGAACAAACAGATCTTTTCATGAGTTGTGTCAGTGTGTTCATGCACTAGATGGCATATTCAGCAAACAAATGATAACAGGCAAAACACAGCAAACTCACTTTGTGGTTTAGCAATCAAAGAGAGGGAGTTTTACAAGGAGACGATCGGCTGATGCAGGAATGATAAAAATTCTCAAGAACAAGTTGAGTTCAATCTCCGCCAGCGCAGGTATGTAATCTATGTAGTGAATGACAGGTCGTACTCCCCCCAACAACAGAGGCGAGATTTACACCCATCCATCCACTTATCAAAAGTGTCATGCAGAAAAATAATCCTCCGACAAGAGTGATAGCACGCTTGTCCTTCGGCAAAAAAAAATGTGAAAGTATTAAAAAAAGTATTACTAAAATGAAGAGCTTTCAAAATAAATCTCCTCTAGGTTAATAAAGTTGTCATACACTAGACTTTATAAACTCAATGTCAATAAATAAATAAATATATAAAACATCACTCATGGGCATTTCACCCAATATGTTTACTTTATTACCCTTTTAAAAAAACAGGGTGACAATATGTAGCAATCAAGCCTCTCATCTGATTGGTCGATGCGGGTTTGAGATTGTGTTTGAGACCCAACTATCCCCTTAAATGCCACATTCCCATGGTTACCTCGTTCAGAATGGCTTCTAGCTCACTGAACTGCACCAGTTCTGATGGATTTCACTTTAACAGCCTTTAGAAACAGGCTGACAGGTCTGAGAAAGAGGAAGAAATGTCATTCACTGAAACTGTTGTGTTGATGCATGGGATGCATGTGTCATTGCTTGACGAGGATGTCTGAGAAATTCACATTCAACTAAAACTCTTTCCCTAAATCATATGTAAGCTGGCATATGACTCATGCAAGACATATATGAACCAGCGTTGACCTAACCACACGCTACAAGACAAAAAGATGTCTTTGATGTTAATCTCAGGTTTTGTCCTAACCAGCCGTGAATGGGATATGGTTAGGATCAGATATACAACAAGCGACGAATGGAATCTCCTTAGTCCAAAATTTTGTTCCACATAACTGTATATTAAACATCAAATATCTTCTGATTGGCTGTTAGTGTGTGTTTTTTGCAAACCAATTCTCATTGGAGTGTTTTGTTGTTAGGACGATACTAATGCAACATGCCACCTTTTAGGCCTCTTGGCAAAGAAGAAATGAGATAAAGGTAAAAACTAAATTAAGATGTTTGCTTTGACTGAAATTAGAAGAAAGTGCCACAAAAAATATGACTTTTGAAAAAGAAAATCATTTTAAATTGTAATAATATTGTAAAATATGACTCAATAAATTCTCAAATAAATTCAACCTTGTTAAGCATAAGAGACTTTATGAGTCATTTATAAAAATAAAAAAAAATGACCCCAAACATTTGAACAGTAATGTATATTTCCAGCCAAGAAAAGGTTTAATATTCAAAATGTTGAAATATAGTGAAATAATGTTCAACAGCAATATTATTTGTAAAAGTATTTCCTTCTTTTAGATGCTCACTATCGCTATTAGTTGGGTACTGACACAGCTTATGCTGCGGATACACTTTACCCAACAGCTACCATTTTGAGAAAAATAATTCATGGCTAATCTACACCCAGATAATTTACATGATTTTACACTAGTAATTCTTTAACAGTTAATTGTCTACATGGCATGTAAAATGATCTTTATGCCAAAGCAAATTAAATAAATATGTTTTGGTACTTTTTTTCCATATGATGCGCCATTTCTAAATATTATATGCAACACAAAAGTGAAAAGGGGCCCACTGACACCACAACTGACTGACCTCTTGGCAAGTCCATCACTCGCATGACGGTGCCCTTAGGAGTCTTCCTTTTTTCCAATTTTTTTTTTTTCTTTCACTCATGGAGTTGCTGTGCCGTCCTTCATGCTGAGTTCGGGAAATGAGCCTCCCTGTACCAATTTGTCCTGGCCTTTCAGACCCTGTCCCTGATAGACCACCTGCCCAGGGCCTCTCATTGCTCCCATGCAGGGGGTGGCAGTGCCCTCCATGGGCCCTAACTCCCAAACCCAGCTGCCTTAATGGCCGCCGTGTTGGCCTATCGTACCAGGCAGCGAAGCATGGCTCTCCTCCACCAGACGCCAACACTCTCATGGAATGCTAATGACCTCTTCCATTCCCATCTTCCGTTCAACCCCAGACACGTAGCCAACCCTTCCCCCACAATCTGTTGTTTCCGTCAAGCACGCATGCAAAAAATGACAGTTTGTAATAAAAGGTTCATATAACTGGAATGAGTCTACAATACACGCATTAAGGAAAATTATGAGATTCAGACAAACATTTTGAGAGGGTCTTTTCACTGCGAGCAGCTTTTAGCTGGTCGTGCACTTTACTGTCGCACTGCGTGAGTTCAGTAGCTCAAGTGCACTTACAGACACTTCTCCCTACACCCCCTACCCCGCTTACTCGGGCTGAATGAGAAACTAGCATCCCCTTGGGCACATTCATTCCTAAGGTGACTGGAACAAGTGGAGATTGTGGTCCGTATTTACTTAAAATGAGAACAGATTTAGAATTGGAGGGGAGGAAAACAGGAATTGCAGCCGGTTCCAAACATCTACTCTGTACTAATTTAAGTGGCTCTTGATATTATTCAGAGAGGTTCTCAGATGCTGAAGGCGTTTCTGCCATTTGATGAAAGCAGTCACCAAGCCCTATGTTGTCCAATGGATAGCTGGCAAGAGCCCACACTAGACCAGTATCCGATCCAATGGTTTCCTTATACAGAAAAACCAATGCAATTGTGGAGTGCCATATACATAATCAATGCACTTTAATTGTTTGTGTTCATATGCTAAAAGCCTCCTAATCTAATACAGAGATGATTCAATCAGAATTCCAAAACAAATTTGAAATAAATCATACTCTAAAGGCCTGTTCACACAAACTCTAACAAAACTAAACAAAAAACAGAAATTGTAAAAAAATATATATAATTAAAATTATTTGCATTCTAGTTTAGTCTGCCGAATTTATTCTTTCTTTCAAACTAAATAAAAAACCTGAATCGTGCAGTTTAGCAACTGATAAGCTTCAAAGAAATACAAAACTATGAACGATCCATTATTTAATTGATTTGCATTCATTTTAAAATCTTATCATCCACGCTTTCTTTTTATAGCAAAAGTTCAGCAGCTTCACATGTTTACATGGTGTATAAACAAAACAAAAACCAAAAATAGGGGGGGGGGGGGGTGTAAAAGAGTGGTAAACACCTGTGGAAAAAGGGCATTCAAACAGACTCAAAAAATACTATGCAACACAAGTTACTTCTATTCAAGACAATACTATGGAAATTAAGTTTTCTTGAGTTTTCTTGTGTGTTCTTACCAGATCAGATAAGTCTTGTATTCTTCCGGGAAGTAGACTGTTATTCTCCACTGCTATCAGAGCCTAGGCTTCAACTGGCAGCATTCCTTCTTGACTGAACAGGATTCTGAGGAAAACAATGCAGAGATGAAAAGGAACTGTGAGATGTAGAGAATTACTAGATGTGCACCGCTATCAAAAAGCACCATAACGCTTGCCAAAAACTGAAGTAGTGTCAAAGCCATAATCAAAACATGAACTCATGTTAAACAAGGCTGTTTGTGATCTTTTTTTTTTTCTTTCTTTTCTTTATGTAACTGCGGTCAGAGTGGTGATAGAGATTTAGAACCCACCACTGACCAACCCATGATCATCACAAATACAGCCATGTGACCAAAGATCATATACACTCAAGTCACACACAAAAAAAAGAAAATTCCTTCAGACATCATTCTAATATGCTAACTTGGTTCTCAGGCAACATTTCTGATTATTATCAATAATTAAAATAGTTGTGCTGCTTAATATTTCAGTGGAAACTGATGCATTTTTTCAGGATTCTTTGATGAATAGAACAGCTCAACTGAATAATTAAAAGGAACAGCATTTATTTGAAATAGAAATCTTTTGTAATATTATAAATGTATTTGCTATCACTTTTGACCAACTTGTATCAATGTATCCTTGCAAAAAAAAAAAAGTTATCCTATTACTAAAATAATAGTAGGTATCTTTATATTAGGCGTCTTTAACTACTACGCACTTACATCAAACAATAAGAACAGTGTACTTGTTGTGTTCATGTTATATTGCAAAACACTTTTTCTGCTATTGAGGAGGGATATGGGTACGGTTAGGAACAGGCTTGGTAATATAGGTAGGTTTAAAGGGGTCATCGGATGCCCATTTTCCACAAGTTGGTATGATTCTTTAGGGTGTTCATGTAAAGTTTGTAATATACTTTGGTTAAAATTCCTCAATGGTTGTGTAAAACGACACCCTTATTACCTCCTCAAAAACAGCTTTGTTCACAGTGACCTGTTTCGGTGCATGTCTCTTTAAATGATAATGAGCAACTGCTCACTGCCCACCCCTCTCTTCCATGGGGGGTGTCGAATGGCTGAGGGCAGAAATATGCTAATACGGGACAGTCCGTCAGTGGTCATGGGCGGAGCATGAGCATTATGGCATCATAGTGCTCAGAAAGTATAGTTTACGATAGTTTTGTTTTCTCCCCAGGACATAGCTTACATTGTACCGTAATGTTCTTGTCTACCTGTGTCAAAAAAGTGAAGTAATTGGAATATTTCCATTTGGTAAAACAGCCACTCGCTTCTGCCGACATCTTCCACTTCAGACACCGGCGCGAAGCCGCGAACTCGTCACGCGCAACTGCACTACACGATTTTAAAGAGGCAGCGTTCACTTAAATTTAGATTTTAAATTCAATATTGATTTATGCAGAACTGTTGAACTAATTTACAGTATGTAACGCAAGTACATTATAAGTAACTGTAATTAAATTACCTAAAAATGAACAGTAATCCCTTACTTTACCTTTTCAGTGGATAAGTATTTTAATTAGCCTACAGTAACGGGTTACTTTGTAACGCGTTACACCCAACACTGACACTTTTTTTTGCATCTGATGACCCCTTTAAGGGTGGGTTAAGAGGTGTAATTTCAGATGTAATTACATGCAGGCCTTTTAAAATGACATACATATATATACACAATTACAAGTAAAATCTAAAAACATGTATGTACACAATAAGTGCATTGTATCAAATTATTAATTTAAATGTTAGTACACAGTAGTTAAAGACACCTAATATAAAGTGGGACCGAATCATTAAATTAAATCAATCATCATTTAATCATTAACATTAATGCATAACATATTAAATAAACATACAGATACAATAACCAACACATTATATTTGGGGGCGTGACTTAGCATGAAGGAAAATAAATGCCAGTTACTATAGGTAACAATTAAATGTCTACAGTGAATAAAAAGAGATATTAACAGAAAGAAAATGGCTTGCCAAAATATTGTGCAGTTTCCCCTGCCAAGTCAAATGGATAATGTGGAAAAAAATCATTTAAAAAAAATCTAAATGTTTTGATGCATGTGAAATCACATATAATTTATTTAATATAGTTAATGTTTGACTTAATAAACAAGCAAATACTTAGAAATGACTTCTTTTTTTTTTTAAGTATATTGGACAAATTAACATAAAGTTATAAAAGTAAAAAAAACGATGACAAAAAAAAGTATTTGAGAATTGACTTCAGAGACTTGCTTGTGTCTTTATGTCACAGCACCAATCACAATCCAGCCTCTCTCTCTCTCTCTCTCTCTCTCTCTCTCTTTCTCTCTCTCTAAAGCACTCCTGAATGGACACCATGCTGGAGGTCATCGACGTTGCTGACGGAGAAAAATATGAGGGTTTTCAAACAGTGTGGCAAGCCTGAGGCAGCAGGTAGGCTCGGGTCAGCCCTCTACCTTGCCCAAACAGAACTATTCATTTCATTGCCCTTGTAGCAGCATGAATTCAGCACTGAGCATTTGTTCTGTGTCTTTTTCTGAGCCTCTCACCTTTCTTTGTACCCCAGGTCTGCGGCGTATTTGAACTGCATCTAACCGAGACTGTTCTCTCTCTCACCTTAACACACCTTTAACAGTCGTTCTCCAGGGACGGTTATTGCTACAGCTGTACAGTCTGTACTCAAGTTCTTTCTCTTCCAGTGCTCAAGAAGAATAAAATTTCTCTTGTTAAACGTCCCACACATCCTACATTTTTAACATTACCCGAATTCCTGAAAGATATTTTGTGGTTTCAAACTCGTACGACTGGCTTTCCAATTAACCAAGTTGATGCCGCAATACCAACTGAATCTGACCAGTGAGTGGACTCGGGTGCACACCGCTTAATTCAATTGAGTATTAACTGCAATTTCCTCTATGCAAAAAGAAAAATCAGCACCCTCAGCCGTAAACATCTTCCGTTCCACGCAAATCTGTCTTCTCAATCGCTTGATCAAGGTATCTGTTCTCCAAAGTGTTTCAAGAGCCAGCAGCTTTGGGGCAGAAAGCTTTGAAGCCCCTGGAAATACAATACCAGCACTGAGAAAAGCTCCACTTTAGCTCCCCGTGTCCGCCCCTCGTCGCTTTTCTGGCAGCTCGCACAATCCCTCTCCTCCAACATGCCTTCCAAAAATAAGGACAGACGATCTCAGGATTCTTTAATGAACTGTCAAGCGCCTCAGCTCCAGGGTGTACACAAAGATAGGCACCTCAGCAGAGCTCAAACTTACTGTACAGAATAGAGTAAAAAAGAAACCTACAGAAAAAAAGGCGTTCACCTGAGTATTTCTAGCTCAGTGTTAGGTGTTCTCTGGTTTATGTCAAAGTAAGCAATCTAAAGTGTTGATTGCTGAAATGTTCATTTGATTGTGCTTTTATATAGTTGACCTTCATAGTGTTTTCACTTCAACAGAAAATCTAAGGTGAAACGATTCACACATCATCATCACAAGGCCCTTTTCACAACTATCATTTTGTACAGCCAATTCGCAACAATTAAATCCTGTATGCGTAAGAAAAAAGGTCAGTAACCTATTTCTGTTTTCTACTAGACATTTTACAGAAAAATCACATGTATTCGCCAGAAGGCCTATATATTTTGGCGTCACAGAATTCATTTTAATTACCTTTTGAAAGTAACGTTTTTAAATGTAAAATTCATGGAAAAAAAAGTGCAATTACAAGGGCAATTGTACAATTACAATATGATAGAAGACTCACACATTATAATACACCTAGTTCTGGAAACAATTGCTTTTGAGCCAATGACTAATCACTATGAAAGCACAGGAAAATGATGTCCTGACAATAATAATTGGCTAATAGCACTAAAAGAATATGCAAAGTAACAAACTCGTCACTAGTGACTGTACTGAACTGTGACGTCAATGCTATACCAAACAGGCAACAAAAAAAAAAAAAAAAAAAAAAATTAAACCTTTTAAGAGCCCTATTTGAATAAAGGTCTATTATAATATATAATGCAATATTAGCAATATTTTACTTGCAAAATTTGGATTTAAAGATAAATTGGAATACACAGCTAATGTTGAATGGCTGTCAGTGGAAAGCAACATTACTGGTCTAGTTACAGCATCTACGACACTGTAAAAAATATGTTCACTGGAGTAGGTTTTACAAGAAAACACAAATTCAAAATGTCATGTTTAATTCCATTTTACTTGCCATTTCTTTGTAATTATTTGTGAAATTGAGTAGCCTTTTCTGAGTGAAGATTGTTTCAAAGCAAATCCTACACCATTTTTCTTCCTGTGTAGAAGAATAACAAAACCGTGCTAACCAGACAAACCATGATCCCTTGGTTATTACCTGCGCCTTAGCACTGGTCTACGATTAATGTTACGTAAAACCTAAAAACAATATTCCACCATCTGATTTTTGATGGACATAATTCTCAAAAATCTTAAATTCAAAGAAAAAGAAACTGCAAAGACTTGTAATAGCATAAAGCTGTAGACATAACGGTGTTGGTTAAAGACAGGAGTTTGTTTCAACCTGAAGGCTGAACAAGCCTGCACATACTCACACACATCCACACAAAAGATGTTGCCACACAAAAACGCAATGTACAATTACTTTGTGATACAATACCCGCACATTAGCATAATAAAGAACAATATGCCAGCTTAGCACAACTCTAATGATAGACCGCTGAAAATAGAGCCTCTCTCAGCTGAGGTACGAGGAACTGAAACTGCGTGTGAACTTGCAGTCGAGCAGACAACCATTCACGAAGCACAATTTGATAAACCGGTGAAGAAAATTGTCACTATATTAAACAGTCAGTAGTCGCAGGTTATAACAAAAACCAAACGATCTTCTGTTTTCTAAGAAACACTGATTTGATTTGCTCTGATATTTTGCCATTTGAAAGTCTGTTATCACAGCAGAAGCAGCTCATCCAGAAAAGGGTTGTGAGGATTATACACATACATGTTATTTGTGCTCTGCTGCATTTTACATGACAGCTCCCTGACACCATGCGGATGGCTGCAAGCTAGTTTCTAGTGAAGGGGGCAGTTTTTTATTATTTTTTTTCTCTTCCAAAGCATCTCTTTGTGTCTGCAGCACATTGCTAATGCAATGCTAAATCATAAATCAGATGTAGCCTACCCATATACAATAACATTACGATGTCCAGCAATCGATATAAATAGTACATTGGGTTTCATTTGTTGTTTAATGAGATTTAATGTGTGTTGGTAGTGTCGAGATTTTTGCCGTATCGATGGCAAAAGTGTGTAAATAAATAAGACACAAAACCCTCTTTTGTGCAGAACTACTTCCTTCCGCCACGGATTTGAATCTCATATTGACAGTTATAAAACGAATAGTTCCGGTCCTTGATTCTGAGTGGTTCCGCGTTCGCAACCGTTGTAAATTACTCAACAAACATATACGGATTTACATTTATGATTCTTTGTTGCTGCATGTGTTGCTTGGCAACCTCTTTGGAACTACATTGCTTGGCGGAGGAATACATGTGTTATAACGTCATATGTTTTTTTATGCTGGTGTTTATTTTATGAATAAAATAAATATTAAAATGAAAATTTTTATGGAGTAACCGTTTTATAAAAGCAATAAGCCCCTTAAAGCCGTTTTATACAGTGAATTTAGAAATCAGCTAAGGGGGGTTTAGGCACTTTAGCAGGGCTTTATTTAACAGTTGAGCCCAAGCATCCGTTACTAATTCTAAAACGTCACTTTAGAACTAGCAACGAAAGAACACTGAGTTGCTTAATTGAAGCTTAAAGGAGAACTCCGGTCAATTTTAACATTGAGCTCATTTTTTTGTACATTTGGAGTGCTGTCAGTACAGAGAACAACGACAAAAATCGGTGTTGCCTACACCGTGTTATCCTCTTTTTAAAATTTGCACCCTGTTGACTTCAATGGGGCAAGTTTTAAACCTGCTTTTAGCCTCTTAACATCCTTGATGTGTCATTACAAGTGCACAGCTAATGTGAGTGATTCCTTCGGAGTGAACGCGAGTGAATCTGACTGCAGTAGATGTGAAAGATATTAATAAAAATTATGTTTATTCAGCCAGCGCACATACCTGTATTTTCTTCCATCACTCACATGACCTGTGCACTTGTAATGACACATCAAGGATGTTAAGAGGCTAAAAGCAGGTTTAAAACTTGCCCCATTGAAGTCAACAGGGTGCAAATTTTAAAAAGAGGATAACACGGTGTAGGCAACACCGATTTTTGTCGTTGTTCTCTGTACTGACAGCACTCCAAATGTACAAAAAAATTTGCTCAATGTTAAAATTGACCGGAGTTCTCCTTTAATAGACCTTTCTCACAATAACCGGAAATACGTAATCGTTGTGGAAGCGGAGTTCCTGTCAAGCGTCAACACACCAGAAAAACATAAACCCAGGCAAGTTTAAAATGGATCAAAGAGTCTACACAACTTCATTAACGGATTTGCCAAATATTACATTTGCTGATGTGACGACTCGTGGAGGAAAACTCCGTCACCAAAAAGAAAAAACGAAATAAAGGGTAAAAAAATTTCCACGAGGAATTTGTCCATAAATATCAAGGTAAGTAGAGAGCGAGGCTAACTGTTACTGAACTGTTAACTAAAATGACACATCATTAGCGTGTCAATAGCTCTTGCTGGTTGCTTGCGCCATTTGTTTATGTTGCCTTGACTGCGGAGGAAGTAGATTACCACGACGTTTGCGTATTTCCGGTCACAAATACGGAAGTTGTGAGAAAGGTCTATAGAGTAGACTATTATGAGAGAGAGAGAGATCGAGAGATCGACTAAGCAAGTGCATTTACGTTACCTGCATCTAGCTGGTATTCTTCAGGTCAATCTTATATTCATAATCACAAAATCAGTTTAAATGTCCGCAGAGGAAAGCGATATCTTTGTCTTTGTCCTTTTAACAGTCAATGGGATTTGGGATTTCCCATGCAGTGCAAGTCAATGCATTTTTTTCAGTCCCTTTCAGTATAAAAGTCTTTGCTACTGACTCACTCATAAAGACATTTTGATGCCATCTAAAGGTGTAAAATGTAGCTAACTTTCAGTGAAGTCGAAATAACACCCTTTCTCAATACCAAATACGGAATGTTATTTATATATAGCCTATTTATTTATATAAAATATATTTTAAATATAAATAATATATTTATGTAAAATAATATTTATTGAAAAAATATTTAAATAAACAATATAAAAAAACATTAGCCATTATAAAAATATAAGAAGTCTGTACAATAGGAAATAAACAAGCAAACAATTCAGTGTGATATATATATCACACTAGACCAAAAAAGAACCAGACAGCAACCAACATTCCTGTTTTGTTTCATTCCGTTTCAGAAGGCCAATCAGTTCTGTGCCAGTGCCCAGCACCACAGATTGACATGTTCTCCAGTGGCTCCTACAGCCACAGCAAACTTTGACCCGCTCCCCACTTCCTTCAATCGCAACCCCCCATCATCCTTGGCACAACCTACTAGTGTGCTGCTGGAATCCAGTGAAGTGAGACCACTGTGAAAAATTCATTCCACAGCTTCTAAAAAGAGCTTTGATTCTGAAACCAGGAGCGCTCGAAGTCCCGCTGTCCTCAAATAACCTACATCTACAAACCAATCTGCACTGAACAGCGATATGCTGAGATTGAGTTAATGACGGTCTCAAATCAATGTAGCCTGCTGATCTGTACAGACAAAAGGAATTAGAGCAGGATAGAAATGGCTGATGATCTGATATATGAATTCAATTGTTTATATTACGGCCAAAAATAATACGAAAACACGGAAAAGGTTTGCAGGTATATGGCAGTAGGGATTGGGAATCATAAGGAAAAAAAAATTCAGGGAAAAAAATCTGAATGATACTTTTGATTTTAAAGGGATATTTCACCGCTGGAAAGATGAACGTGTATTTAAATTGGGTCATTTATGTAGTAGAAATGTGAAATTATTTTAGAAGTTGGTGCCTTCTAGACTGAGAAAAGCCAGAAAATGTATTTTTGGCTCATGTGGATGAAAGACAACAACTCCCAGAATGCACTTGCTTCGCTGCCCTATGAGACCACTCCCAAGCCACGCCTACCGGTTACAGAGGGGAGTATCAGAAGAAATGATACAACTAGGCTACTAGTCGACTCGAAACTGAAAAGATGCCGTTTTATCGTGAGATCCCACCCCCTAGGGGCGGGTTGAAAACATGCGGAACTAGCTCCTACTACTGGCTGTAGTCTCTAGCCTCTGGCCAAAAAAGCCTCCGATGATGCAAAATGACGTTTTTGCATCATCAGCGTTTTTTTCTAGACACACAATACTCAAATCTCTCGTCTCAGGGGGACATGAGGTAGGGAAGCACGGCCATCGAAAATACTACCGGGTTTCTTCTACTGATACAAAGCTAAATGCTAATCGGTGAAGTATCCCTTTAAATACTGTACAGTTAAACTATTTCTTACAGACATTAATGCAATCCAATAATTAAAACTATATATTTAACAGAATTTTAAAAATGTGGTACCATGGTTCCCTTTATTTACTCATATGAAATAAAAAGAAAGGAGTGGCGATTTTAACGGACGGACAGATTCAAACTCAAAATGTTCATTCATTCAAAAATCAGTTGAAATACACTGGTCATGCTGTATTTGTTTGAGTCATAAAAAGAAGCAGATCATCTTTGTCACATGAACGGCAACTAAATGTTCGACTGACTAAAAAAAGAACCGGATCATAAGAATTATTCGTTTGGAAATCAGATTGCACCGGTTGCGCTGTACAATAGGTTTCTGTTTTCTCAAAAAAGAACCAGCTCAGAGTCATTTGCTCCTGAGCAGGACTCCTGTACATCATCACGAAAATATCATTCAGTTCCGTATTTTTACAAAATATGGAACCATTTTTTTCTGTTCCCAACACTAGATGGCAGTCGTTGTGGCAAAGCGCTGGGTTACTCATCATATAAACATTGGTTTTCAGGCTCTAGATTGTTTTAGAACATTAGCCATGCATTACATAGCGATCCCTGCCTGATAGACTCTGTCTTTCCTTCTCATTAAACAGGTCGAGAAGATTCAATTAAGAATATGTCAAGGGGCCTGAGGTGCTTCTTATATATAGCTTAACTCCAGTTGGTAAACAACTCCTCGCCTGTTTTCCTGGTTTGGTTTAAACTCAAATCTCAGAGGACACACTAAACTACACCAACAGTGACTACACGAAAGAAAGGAAAAATGCACGTAGAAGCCGAGGGTCCCCAGAAGCCCTCTCGTGCATGTATAAAGGATTTAAAGAGAATAAAATGCAGCTAATTAAAATAGTGTTTCCATGAGATGGTAATGAGGTTTTTGTTACACTTGGGTGGACGTCCTTACATGATGTAGTTCTAATCCCACTGAGTCAGTGCTCTTTGTCCTTGCATAGCTGGCAGCTATAATCCGCAAAAAAAAAAAAAGAAAGAAAAAACTCAGTCAAACATAATTACCGAGCAGTCACATCTGCACATTCGGAAAGTCACCGCATTGCTCATCATCAACATCCTCCCTTTTTACTCCAATTTTTCTCATAAAAAAAAAAACAACACCTAACTGTGGGCAGTGTCTTCCCTTGGTTTGCGTCTTTCTCATGACTGCGTTCTTATTGCCGACGTCTGGCTCATTTCAAATGAAGCATGTTGCGGTAATGAGCCCGTGATGATATCAGCCGTCATGTGTAACCAAACATCAGAATGTCAGCAGTTCTGCTGCAGGCTGAAGGTGAGGGTAGCAATAACGACGTGTTTTTGTAGGGCTGCCGCCCACTCTCTGGCGCATTGGGACCCTGTGTGCGCAGGCCTCGAGGGAAAGCTCCAGACGAGGGGGTTGCAGGATTGCACTTTCTCTCCCGATTGCGTGTTTGTGCAACTACGTAAACGCAGCAAACTGATGATATTCAACACGCACGCATCATCTGCTTTACGAGCTTGCTTAAAAGTGCTGTGCAGACTAAAGACAAAGAGCATTTAAAGCCACAGGTAAAGTAAACACATCCATAAACAAGGTGGTCAGTTTCTCAGGGGGCCGTAGAAACACATGCCTCAATCAGGTCAAAACGAAGAGGTGTCTCCTCTCCCCGGGCCGCTCGATCACAGCGGTAACGAGGTAGGTTAAAGAATACCGCCTACAGGCTTCTTTCTTCCTAGGCTTAAAGCTGCATGTGTGTGTGTGTTTGAGATACTGTGTGTTCTATCAAGAATGCAAACCGTTTTTTACCCCGTTACTGAGCCAATTACGGAGATAAAGTGGACTCTCAGGAACGGGAGTGCTCTCATTCCTAACATCTTTAGCCCTGAATCCGACATGACACACAATGAACCTGACACAATGCACCTGATTTGTCAAAAACACAATTCAAAGGCCGTGTGGGAGACCGAAAGTACCTTATACAATCAGATCGACCCATTTTTGGAAAGTTATACAAAGCAATAAGGTCCTGTATCTATATTAGAAGTATGCATGTATGAACTTAAGAGGCAGAAGCTCTACAGTGTTACTGCCTGAAATCATTTCCTTGCAGCGATTGTAAAATGTCTTATTTGCTTAATCCTTTAAAGACCAAAAATGACTTGGAATCTATGCCTAGTGTTGTATGAAGTAAAAAATTGTAAAAGGAAGGAAAGTATGGTACATTTTTAGAGAGAACTATGAAGTGATGCAGCAATAAATGTGGTTTGGTCAAGACTGTACCTGCATCAGGATGAAGGTAGTGTCTTGTCCAAAACATTTCTTTATTATTTACACACAATAGATTTTTATATATACATCCATTTTTTAATTATTTTTAATTATAGGGACGCCTACTATTGTGTTTTTGGCTGATACAGATACACTGATAAGTGCCCATGATCTTCAACAGAGGTCTCTCCTCCCGTCTCCTTTGCTTTCCCATCATGAACTACATTTCCCGTAACTAACTGCCTGGACTCATTCTTCTCTCTTGGTAGTCCATCGACCATGTCGATGATGATGTGTTTGCCTTAATAAGCTCTGTGTTTTCACTCATTCATTGCAAAGTCTTGTTAGTGTCACACTGCATTTCTGAACGCTCCCTCTTTGCTCCAGTTTTATGGTTCTGTCCGGTTTCCTGGATTTCCCTGTTTGCCTAGCCTGGAAATCCAGACCCAAATCTAAAAGATTAAGGGTCTGGCATCGACTAATGAAAATTGCCCAGCTCGAGGGGCGGCACCAGCGCTGTCGCCATCTGTTTAGCTCGCCTCTGGCCCGCCTATATCAGATAACCCGATGTGATTGGTGCAGCTCGGATACAAGGGCATATTTAATGAGCATCATTACTCGACGCCAGAGTAACTCACTGAGCAAATTCAATGTGCTCTCGCAAGAACTCTGGATTTCCAGGGTACTGTTTGCCTATATCTACTGTTATTGTTTGTTATTGTAATTTTCTTCCTGATGGTTTTGACCATTGCCTATCATTTGGATTTCGATTGTGGATTACCATTAATAAATGGCTGCTTTTGGATTTTCAACCTGTGTGTGAACCCACAGTTTGTGACACCTATAATTATTTTTTGCTATGGCTGATGTGTGTGTAAGGAACAAAATGGAAATACATTTTGAGATTTGCAAAAGATTACATTTATTATAATGCAAAAAATAGTTAGTTATTTAACTATTTTGTAGATTAACTTTGAGTGCATTAAATGACAGCAAAAGTAATTTCAATGCAATTCTCTACAGTAATATAAATGTTAAAAATCTCTAATTGCACCTGATAACTAAAATTATACCAATATATTGTGCATTTTCAAATAAAGTATCTACTGTAACAATCAAACAACTGCAAAAGGCGTCTAAGACACTGTCAGTGGCTGATTAATCCTCCTTTTCTTCTGCTCATTACATAATCTGTGCTCATAAACCAGGTTAAAATCATCTGAGATCTGCAGACCTGTTCATATAATGTTCTCAGCTGGTTTTCATATGGATGAACTAAGGCGCCCCCTATAAATCACCCCCTATACCCACAAAATAGGGCGATATTTGAGGGGACAGCCATTTGTAGTGACAGCCATTCGTAGTGGTGTCCGATCCAATAGCGGACGTTATCGAGTGCACTCATTCAATCCCACATTGCACCACAAAAACGAGTGTGCAACCAATGTACGCTCAACGGCTGTCCGAATTCACTCACTCGTTTTCATTCACTCCTTCAAGTGAACAGTGTTATATAGGGCATAGGGGCATAGAACATAGGGAATAGTGAATGGGAGTTTAGGGGACGATTCGGATTCGACCTAAGTGTTAGGCCCAGCGGTGGCTATGTAGAGGAGTGTATGTGTGAGCATGCAGTGGTGTTGGGCAGTGGCGAAACACACCCCGCCTACAGCTCCAGAGTGGGGCATCAGCAGGGTCTCCGGGTTGATTGGTCATGGCACTTCCTGAGTGCCAGGCAGAGAAGGATGTGACAGTGTGAAGGGACGCTCTCTAGGGAGGGGTGAGAGAGACAGTGCTACTAAATAAAGTCACAGGTCTCTGCACTCCCTAAACCACTGTGCACAAAACAAGACGAATAGTGTGTGTGCGCATCAAAATGTAATTTTATATATTTTATATATAGCAAAAAAAAAAAAAATGTTTACACATATATACATACACACACACACACACAGAGTATAAGATACAGAAACAAGCAATATCATATGTAATCATATGCATATGTAAAATAACACGATCGCCAACATTAAACAGCATATAAAATCAAAACTGCCTAATGTTAATGAACGAAATGTTGTAACTATTTTAATTGTGCTATTTATATATGAAGACTTCAGATGCAAAAGCCTCTAAGTGCCATCTGAAATTTCATTCTAAAATGATCATTTTTATCAAGCTTGTATGTTTATGTTCAGTTATTTCACTTTAATGGCAATGAAAATTACCTATTAAATGTTATTAAAGTGAAATTACTGAACTTAAATATACGAGCTTGAAAAAAATGCTCATTTAAAAGAAAATTTCAGATGGCACTTAGAAGCTTTTGCATCTGAAGTCTTCATATATAAATAATTTATTAAAAATATATATATTTTAATTGTACTATATATATATATATATATATATATATATATAATGTATAATTAATATTTAATTTATTATAAATTATGTAATATTAAAAAAAATTTTTATAATTGAACATTTTTAATCAATTATATTATACGTAATACTACTATACGTATTATATATTATACGTTTTTCAATTGTACTATATATTAAATATTACATAATTTATAATAATAATCTACACATTTATGTTTTTTTCTTCAAAAATATTTTAAATAACACTAAGAAGTTTTTAATCCTGCAGGTACAGAGCACTGGAATCTATCTTGTTTTCTCAATGGTTCCATCTGTGCTATGCTATATACAATGGCTCATGAATAAGACTATTTCAATGAAAGATTAAGCACTTTTACTGAAAATTGACCTTGAGCCTGGAAATCAAAGCCTCCATCTTCAAAGACGACGCATTCAAAGGACGCTCGCTCTGTGTATATGTGTGTGTATGTGCACCTTTCTTTGCTCTGGGCTCAAGTGTGCAAGTGTGCAGGTGTGGAGAGAGCGGACAGTGGATCTGTTTGGTTTCGGACTGTTTATTATTGTCTTCAGCTCACTTGACTCTTGACAGAGACAGAGTGAGATGAGCAGAAAGGGGAGGGTCATTAATCATGAGATGGAGGTTGGGTTCTGAGCCAGACTTGTCCATAGCATTGGTTTCTTGCCTCTTTTGTCTTCTACGCTGAATGAACGAGAGGGAACACGAGGGAACTCTGGATGATCAGTCAACATGCTCTCATGCCTCTACTGATCACAGAGCACTCAGACGGAAAACAACACAACGAACAAGAAGCATAAGCCTCTCACAGATCTCTATGGCTCTGTTTACACCTGGTATTAACATCTTGAGTGATCCTATCACAAGCGGTCAGGTGAGACAGATTACACATGCATCTCAAAAGCTCCTCCGGTGACCATGTGTGTATAAAATCTCTTAAAGCAACAGTCATTTTTGTTAGCAAATAAGTTTTGTCAGTCAAAAAAGAAAGAAAGAAAGATACATAAATATATAGGCTGATGGAAAACACTATGTGTGTGTGTGTGTGTTTGTTTATATAGTATATATATATATATATATATTATATTATATTATATATATATATATATATATATACACGCACCTAAAGGATTATTAGGAACACCATACTAATACTGTGTTTGACCCCCTTTCGCCTTCAGAACTGCCTTAATTCTACGTGGCATTGATTCAACAAGGTGCTGAAAGCATTCTTTAGAAATGTTGGCCCATATTGATAGGATAGCATCTTGCAGTTGATGGAGATTTGTGGGATGCACATCCAGGGCACGAAGCTCCCGTTCCACCACATCCCAAAGATTCTCTATTGGGTTGAGATCTGGTGACTGTGGGGGCCATTTTAGTACAGTGAACTCAGTGTCATGTTCAAGAAACCAATTTGAAATTATTCGAGCTTTGTGACATGGTGCATTATCCTGCTGGAAGTAGCCATCAGAGGATGGGTACATGGTGGTCATAAAGGGATGGACATGGTCAGAAACAATGCTCAGGTAGGCCGTGGCATTTAAACGATGCCCAATTGGCACTAAGGGGCCTAAAGTGTGCCAAGAAAACATCCCCCACACCATTACACCACCACCACCAGCCTGCACAGTGGTAACAAGGCATGATGGATCCATGTTCTCATTCTGTTTACGCCAAATTCTGACTCTACCATCTGAATGTCTCAACAGAAATCGAGACTCATCAGACCAGGCAACATTTTTCCAGTCTTCAACTATCCAATTTTGGTGAGCTCGTGCAAATTGTAGCCTCTTTTTCCTACTTGTAGTGGAGATGAGTGGTACCCGGTGGGGTCTTCTGCTGTTGTAGCCCATCCGCCTCAAGGTTAGGCGTGTTGTGGCTTCACAAATGCTTTGCTGCATACCTCGGTTGTAACGAGTGTTTATTTCAGTCAAAGTTGCTCTTCTATCAGCTTGAATCAGTCGGCCCATTCTCCTCTGACCTCTAGCATCAACAAGGCATTTTCGCCCACAGGACTGCCGCATACTGGATGTTTTTCCCTTTTCACACCATTCTTTGTAAACCCTAGAAATGGTTGCGCGTGAAAATCCCAGTAACTGAGCAGATTGTGAAATACTCAGACCGGCCCGTCTGGCACCAACAACCATGCCACGCTCAAAATTGCTTAAATCACCTTTCTTTCCCATTCTGACATTCAGTTTGGAGTTCAGGAGATTGTCTTGACCAGGACCACACCCCTAAATGCATTGAAGCAACTGCCATGTGATTGGTTGATTAGATAATTGCATTAATGAGAAATTGAACAGGTGTTCCTAATAATCCTTTAGGTGAGTGTATATATATATTCATAATTAATATGAACAAACATTAACTAACTATTGACAATATATAAACAAACCAAATTTTTTATCAACACACATATTAACTAAATTAATATGTACATTGAACAATAAAACAATTAATCAATCAATAAATGTATTCGCTGATACCTAATACTAACAAATTAATGTTAACAAACTGTAAAGTGTTACCACTGGATCACAAGACACAGCGAACCCCATTTACAGTACTCCTGTATTTACCGTAGCACGGGCCACTTTTGATTAGATAATCTGAGACGATGTTAATACCAGGTGTAAACAAGGACACTGTTGTGCACGTTTCCACACTGTAAAAAAATTCTAACCTCCCTAACTCAAAATTTTCTAGTGACTGATAACATCTAAATTTTTCAATTGGCCCAAGTGAAATTCTGTAAATTATAAAATTTAATTTACAGAATTTCACTTGGGCCAATTGAAAAATGTAGATGTTATCAGTCACTAGAAAATTTTGAGTTAGGGAGGTTAGAAATGTTTTACAGTGCACCATTTATTGCAGTCTTCAGACTGGTGACATTACAAGAGCGCAATACCTTAGAAACTGGCGAGAACAGCACACTCGGATCAGAGGGGGAAACACGTCTGCGTCGGATGCCAGTGGTACCCAGATGTGGAGCCTGCAGCTGCTGGCTTATTAACTCTTCTCTGCACACCTGTATGGAGGCAAGTCTGTCCTGACAGCCACTGTTGGGCCTCGCTGGGTCTAAACATGCAATTGCACAGCAGATGTTGTCGCATTTCACACTTTGTTGAACAAATATTTCACAGCTTTGAGAAAAGGCATGGGACGGCTGGCGAACATCGGGCGGAGAATATCCGCTACCTGTAGCCTGCTGATCACACAGATGGCTGAAGCCACAGTTTTACAACCCACTAATGTCATTTAAATCACACTTTGACAGGAATTATTATTGTAAACGTTAATGAGACATCTTTTAATATTCACCTTTTAATCTCTTACTGCCATTTCTTGCGGATTAATGTTGTTTTCTAAAAATCGGTAACGATGCGGTAATCAATTAATTTCTCCAAATAAACAGCAGAAACTGCCAGTGGTGGTAGGTTGCACACAGCTGAGTGGTTTGTTTACTTCCAAGTTCTGTTTTCATGATGCTGATTTTTAATACACAGGGAAAAAAAAAATAGCATACAGAAAGTATTTTAATTATGGAGCTTGGGGTGCAGAGAATGACATGCATAATTTCTCATAATCTCCTGTGTTGTGTATAGAAATATGTATTTTTTTTTTAATAAAAAAGTCAAGAAAGGAAAGATATTACGTGTTTTTTTTTTTTCTATACAAATTGACTTTCCTTATTAACTCCTTTATCATTTTCCTCTATGAGGCGAGGATATAGGGATTGTAATATTATCTAGTTTAATATATTCAGCTGAAAGATGGTGCTCAGGGGCCTGTGCAGGAGCTCATTCTCTCCATGGGTGCTATTTAACAGGGCCAAACTCAGTATGTATGCTGTGGACCAATATGCCATCCAGTGTGTCAGCAGTTTGGAGTCTCACAGGGTCCCTGATTGTCAGAGAAAAAGAATAGAAGACACTGGCCTGGCAAAACTGAGGGGGGGTTGTGCCCGCTGATAGTACTGTTTATCAACATGCATTTTGTAAGTCTGTTCTAAATGCTATATGTGGACGATGCAGCAGACTTGTGTTATCTGGCGTACTTTACAGCACAGCATTCCTCCACTACTGTGGCACCTGAATCAGCTCTTTAAAATGCCAAAAATGTGTTCAACTACATTGTGTGTCTGGATATGTGCCCAGTTATAATGCTCTTCTCCATCATTCGAGCATCATTTGACGAATTGCTGCTGTCATGATCAACAGAAAATGTATAGAAACATCTTTGCGCTATTACTTCCTGTGGAAAGACACAGTTAATTGTGTTGTTTTCTAAATGAGGTGTAATTTATAATAATTTACATAGAAAGAAGGCTTCTTAACAACAACAAAAAGAGACAATGACTTCATTTAAATACAGTGGAGGGCTATTTAAGCACCTAAGTGGAAAAAGTGATCGATTCTATTTACACTATGTAAATATGACTTAAGATGACTTGAAATCTAGCACAGATTTTTTTACCGTCCACTTTTATGGCACTTTTTCATCTTTTTTGAAACTTTAAATCCTTTTTTCCAGGAGAAAAAAAAAGTGAACCGTACAAGGGACATCATGAACGTCATATACAGTAGGTTTGGAGCAGAATGGGCGTAAGTAAATGATAGAATATTCATTAGTGGATGAACTATTCCTTTAAGAGGCATGAAATATAAGTTTGCACCAATATAGAGTTCCTAAAGTTCATGCGAATGGCACAACACAGCAGGAGTCATTACGTCTTCCCACTGTTTTCCTGCATCAAAACCCAACTGACCTCATTTTCTGGACTCCTGCTGATTTGCACCAGGCTGCAGATGGTCATGCAGGGAGAATATTTGTTGTGTTGTTGTACACAGAATCTTTTATTTCATTGACTGCAGCTTATAATATTGCTTATACGTGCAGAGCGTGACAACGGCAGATGAAGCTGGGCCATCAGAGGGAATGCCTGACTCAAACAGGCCGTAAGCAAAGACAGCCAATCTCCTCGACAATTTAGATGATCGTAATCTGTGTCGTAAGACTACGGAGTTGGATAATGAAATTTTGTAATGAAATTTAGAGAAATGTGCAGAGCTTGTAATGGTTATTGATTGTAGATGCTTTAAACTCAGTTGGGTTGTTTAAGTATATGTAAGGGATAATGTACAGTCAGTCAGTTATTATCACAAAATTAACCCAGACAGGGTGATTGAGACCCCAACATGAATTGGGAGATAAAATTCAATAATGACCAGCTGACTGTAGACTATCCATCTTATTATATGGGTACTTAAAGGGTTAGATTCAAACCTGTCGTTCCAAACCCGTAAGACATTTGTTCATCTTAGACACTGATATTTTTAATGAAATCTGAGAGATTTCTATACCTCCATAGACAGTCTACACAACTACCCCTTTGACATCAATTTGTGAGTAAATGTTAGCAGAATTAAAATTTTTGGGTGAATATAAATAAATAAATGATATACACATTTAAAATAATTAGGTTTTTTACAACAGTATTTGCATTTTCTTGGGTTTAAGTATAAGATTTTTTTTTAATAAGACACCATCAAAACAACTTTTACAAAAATGTTGTCATAAATTTATGACAGCTAAATGTAACATTTTTAACAAGCCGAAACATGGCAGTATCTGAGTAACATTTACTTTTAATTCATTTAATTTATTTCCATAAACATTCCATAAAATAAGTATAATGAACTATGCCAAAAGAATTTCGCACATTTTATAATTACCCAAAAATCAAACCTAGTTCACACTTACACACGTTATCACATCCGTCAAAAACTTAGGCTGGCTGTCGGTTGGAATATTGCAACTAAAAAAATTAATATAGCACAAACATCGATGTCTGTCAAAAAGATAACGTGCACAATACACTGTATTTACGAGAAGCAGCGGTCCAGCGAGTACACGCATTTTCTGGAAAACCCACACTACCGGGTGTTTTGAATGTCATCGCTTTCCGACAGGGGGAAGAAAATGGCGGCCTAAGTATCTTCAACGTGTCTGTCAGAGATGGCTTCAACCTATCTGTCAGAGATTAATAGAGAGTAATACATAACACAATAGTATAAATTTGTTCTTCAAGTGTAGAGGAGGTGGAGGAAGTATGGATTATACTTTATACGTGAACATATCGGCACGCTGTCCGGACTAACCGAAAGTTGAAAAAATACCCAGCATGCCCACCAAAAAAATCTGTAGGATGTTGGTAATTTATTCTTCATTGATGAATGAGTCTGACAAACACTAGAATGTTTACATGTTCCTCCCTCACAAACATTTCATGCACTAAATAGCTCTGGCGAATCAACTTTTTTGCAATTTCGGATGAAACTGCGAGCTTCTCATGCACCAGTGCGATCTGTGGACATGCGTGACAAGGCCTGACGGAGGGGGGCCGTCTCCTACACTTTCCTGACACTTATATAAATGAGCGAACACACTGAGAAAACTTGAGAAGGGAAAAACAAGTCATTTCCATGTATGAGACATCTCATTTTACGCCTTCCTATCAGTGTCTGGCTGCCGAGATCTGTGCGCGTGTGGGCTGAAGTGCTCGTGTCAAAAAGAGGGATTGTATCATCTGTCCTCTGTCCTTCTCTCTTGTTCTCTGTTATTCATGCCATTCAAACGGCCCTCCCCTCCAGTGGCTTGCTCAAGCTTGAAAGTGAAAGAAGGGAACCATGCAAGGCATGTTTTTCCTTCTCTCCTTCCTGTCGTAAAGGGCTGAGAGGGGGCGATTAGTGTCTGCTGTCTCTCAGAAAGTTACAGCTTGTGTACCAGGAGACACAGGATGTTACCACTTGACAGATGAAAAGAGAGAAGAAAAGCTTTTTGGAAAAGGAGAAAGACAGGAAGCATGATACAACGTATGAATATGTGACAAAGGTGCAAGCAATCTGCCGGGGCCTTGTGGTGCTTGTGTATAAAAAGCTTTCTGGGGAGCTTGATACACTTCGCAATATGCACTATATACACCCAAGCATCTTGTTCTAATTTACAAATTTGGCTATTTCATCTACACACATTACTGCAAGTACATAAAATCAAGCCTTAGTACAGAACACTATACTAAAAACTTTTACACAGTGATTCCTACACTACAATTAAGCAGCACTACAAAAAGAAACAGTGCGACCAATGTAGTCCAAATTATTCCTGACAAATGAATCTTATGAGGCAGATCTTTTAACGAATCAGAAATATACTGTGCGACCAGAGTAGTCCTATTATAAACCGATTCAACCAATGTAGTTCAACTGATACAGTACATGTACTGTACAGGACAACCAAGGTGGTCCATTCTTTTCTTTTTTTTTTATTAACTTTTTATAGCTTTAATAATTAGAGATTAATAACAATAATAATATGTTACCTTTTGTTAACCATAATGATGCATAAGGCCAATTATTGGATTTCATTGATGCGGAACCAGGAGGAAACTGAACCATTACCGCAACATTTTCCTCCCCAATCCTATACTTAAAGTTATTTTATCACTTATCACTGATTGTGATTTTTCCCTGTGTGAGCATATGGTGACTCCATATTTCAAGTCATTACTTCATATTGGCTGGACTTTAAGTGGCAGCAGATGAGATACTTCAGCCCAAGGACTAAAACCAACACAGACTGGTCAAGTTCCCTCCAAGCCGTCTTTCCTGCTCCTTCATTACAGAAAAAGCCGGGACTAATTGCACGGACCCCATGCCATCTGATAATTACCCTCAGATGTTGCCTAACCCCCCTTTAAAAAGAAAATGAGCTTGAGACATCAGTTACTCTTGCCTTGGAGGCATCTCACAACATTATGCCAACAGATGTCAGGCATTGCCACCACCAGGCCCCCGGGTGGCAAGACAGACCGCCGGCATAGTGGCACTCGTACCGAAACGTTCATCTCCTGGGCATATCGAAACTACAATTAGAGACAAGCCACTGGTGGTCAGTATTGGTGGGACCGAGAACATTAATAAACAAACAAACTAATGCAATGAAAACAGAAAAACACCTTGGCTCCGGGCACACAGATGGTCTCTATAAGGGTGTGCTATCTCACAAAGAGACCTCAAACAAAATGCCCAGCAGCCCAGTAAAAGGACTACTGCACATCTGGCGGCCCACCCAGCACTGGGCTAACCCGGCAATTCACTGAAAATGAAATCAACATACTGGGCCCATCTGTCACATTGTGCACTGTGCCCTTTACTGCATTGGGGAAGATAGGCTGTATTTTTATTTTTTGTATTTTTTTGAGGAATAAGTCATTACATGAGCAAGTATTATCTAAAACAGAGAAATAGGCACTAAATATTATGTGGATACATAATCCATGGCTCCAGACTGTGACTAAAGTAGTTATGGAAAAAAATTGTGCAGCAATAATTTAACATGTAGTCACCATTGGTGTTTTCGTCAGTTATAATCCCATTAGTTAAAAATGCTTTATTTTTTATTTTTTATTTGGTCTTTTTAATGAGTCAGTCATAATAATAATTAAGGAAAAAATATTAAAAATAATTTCAGTGATCATTTTAATATAATTTAATATACTAATATAGCCTACTATAAATAGTATTTTTTTTTATTTATTTTTTTTTAAATACATTATATTGGTTATCAATTACAATGACATCACAACTGTAAGGTTTAATCAACTAAGACAAACAACAATTAACATTTTAAATATATAATATAAACAGAACTGATTCATGAAAACTGCCTTCATGAAAGTGTGAGCAGCTGATGGGAGCTGATTCTCCTTCTTCCCCAGCTATTCATTAAACATCAGCAACACTGTTTAACAGAAGGATGCCCTAACATGGCCAAATGTTGAGAGGTTTTGTTTCAGTAATGGAGGCAGTACAGGCAGGAGAGAAGGAAGAAAGATGCTCCAAGATCAGCATTCATGGCAGAAAGTGTTGAAGTGGAAAGAGGTGTCACGCCTTAAGCACTTGACCTTCACATGACCAAACTGAGAGATATAAAAACCCGGAGACAGCTGACTGAGATCATTCGCTGAAAAAAAAGAAAAAAAAAAGCTTGATTTGGCCCAAATCAATTTCCATAACTGATACCATAGAGAAAAGAAAGGTCATGGCCAAGTAAATAAAAGGTTTTAGTTGATGATTCACTTGATTCTGTTCAGCGTATGTTATGGCTGCAGGCAGAGGACAGCTCTTTAAAGGATTAGTTCACCCAAAATGAAAAATCTGTCATCATTTACTCACCCTCATGTCGTTCCAAACTCATATGACTGTCTTTCTTCTGTGCAGCACGAAAGAAGGAATTATGAATAATGTCCTGGTCACTCTTTTCAAAGCAATTACAATCAATGGCGACTGAAGCTTTCAAGCTTCAAAAAAGGTTGAAAAACCATCATAAAAGTCTAAGAAAAAAATCATAAACATGGGCTATATTCTCATATGCAATACACATTTTATGATAGATTTTATGTAATGAAAAGACCTAAATCTAGAGTTCATGAGAGAAGTAGCGACGCTCAATTAGCGAACAAATCATTCCTTGCAATCACATCTTTTCAACGAATTTGGCTGATCCAATTCAAAAAAAGATACCTTTTAATGATACCTTCATGAATCAGACTGATCCATTCAACCCACTCTTGAGTTCTTGAGGTAAGAGCTCACAGGAAGGGAAGAATTTCAATAAATAATGATTTTCATGTTTGGTTTGCTCCAAAGTTCGAACATTTGTAATGGTTAATTTTGAATGAACCACTCTGAATAATGAATCTTTGAATAAGATGGAAATCTACTGAACGTATCGAGCTCTTACATAATGTGTACATGACCACATAAAACGAGAAAAAATTTGAACACTAAAATGTTAAGCAGTCAAAGACAATTGTAACACAAACAGGCTCAACAACAGTCTTTGTGCTTTTTAAGCAAAGTGCATTTGCATGCAACCGGCATGAATGAGTCTGGTAATTAGCAGCAGTGATTAACCGGTCAGCAGTGGAGGCCCGTGTGGAGGCAGGTTGATCAAGCCCCCCCCTTCCCTGACCCTCCTGGAGCCTTCACTGCATTCTAAGCAGCAGCTAGTGATTAACAGTGACACAATACTCCCGCCCTGTTGACATGCCAGTAACCCCTTAAGAAGAACATATTGCCTCCCTCGCTGCTACAGAGATGTGGGGTATTTAAGCACTTTGTCCATGTAATATTCACTTCTAACTAGCCTAACTTGTTAAGTGTCATTTACAGAGATGAAAGGCTTTTCTGTGCTACGCATTTTCTAATTTTTTTTTTTTTTAGCAGCGACTAAAATAAGTAGTAAACGATCTGATAAAGCAGCCTTGTCTGAATCCCTGTGCCATTTTTTCTTCTATTGTGTGACCATACGCCCCCACAAATCTGCTCAACAAGCTCCCCCTGATGTTCTGAGCAAGGTTTGGTGAATGTTCAATGGAGCTTTGATTGCATTGAATCTAATGTTCCTTACAGGTGTGCAGACACAGAAATGTGCCTGGAATTATATTACCCATCCCTGCAGGAAAAACACTGAAAAAGGACCTTTAAACCAGCGTAAGTGGGTTTGCAGGTCTTAAATCGGGTCCTGCTGGACTCTCAACCTCGTTGAGCTGGTGTACAGCGGGTTTAGCACCCAAAACACCTGTGAAACAAGCAAACATGACCACAAACATTAGCTGGATTTATAGTTTTAGCTTGTGACTATATAAGTAATGTGTAAAGGGATAGTTCACCAAAACAAAAAAAGATCACCTTGATGTCATTCCAAATCTGTATGACTTTCTTCTTTGTAACACACACACAAAGGTATATTTGAAAGACTTTTGTCCATAAAATGAAAGACAGTGGGGTTCAACACAACACTGGACTCCATTGACTTTTGTATGGACAAAAAAAAAAAAACAGAAAAAAAATATATCTTATTTTGTGTTTCACAAAAGAAAGAAACTCATACAGGTTTGGAACAACATGAGAGGTTTAAAAAAAGGGATACGTTTTTTTTTTTTTTTTTTAGCATTTATAAACCGGCACTTGGACGTTTAATACAGTTTGTCCTCCTGAAGAAGAGAGCAAAGCCAGCTTGATCTGCGTCTCTGTACAGATTCACACCACGGCAGTCAACCGCTCAATCTGGCTTGGAAACGCACTACACAAACTGCCTCAGACTTCAAAGCGTGCTCTTAGAGACACACTAAACCGCAGTTAACGTTCAGGTGAAAGTAACTAGAAGTCAATTACATGACTATAAAAGGTAATAGGAGTGATTGCACTGCCACCGCTCTGATACTGCCTCCCGTGTGCCGCCACAGCTTCTCTCTCCCTTTGTCGATTTAAAGCACTGCTGTAATGAGAGTGATATGGCAATCAGGCAGCTTAAGCAGCCAGTCAGCTACTGAGGAGTATTTCGTCTGTGTTTGTGTCCAAGCTGCTGGGCTTGCTGGGATGATTACAAGAAGCCAAACGGCGCTCGTTTCATCAGCATTCCATCAGAGTTTCTTTTTTTTTTTTTGGGCCAATTTCAACTGACTTCCTGCTCCAGACACATTGATGTCTGAACACAACCAAGAGGTGTTGTTTTCGGTTTGTTATGCAGGGGTGTTTTGCAGCAACCCAATGCAGTAGGCAAGCTGACTAGTGAGAATATGAATCCTTTTTAACTTCACAACTCTCATTTTTATACTCTTTTCCAATTGAGAGCCGTTTCACCCAATGCTGAAGAGGTTCTGGCAGCAATTCTGTGATAAGGGACCGTTTCTTTGAGCAATGCCCATGAGATTTATTGGACCATTTTCAGAAGTGCAGGACCTAAAAATGGGTGCCTAAAAGGAAACCAAGCGATGATATTTTGGCAGCACACCCAAGAACCGTTTCAACATTAAGACAGCTTGTGAACTTTAAAAAAGCCATTATAGAGTAAATTTCATGTCTTATAAAATGACATAAAGCAATATCCATATTATGTAAATCAAGTACAGTTGGTCATTTAAAATGAAAGGTGGTCATCTTTAACGTAATAGAGGCCCATTTAATTTAATGCAGTAAAAAGGGCATCTATGATGAAAGAGTGAATGCAGGCTGGATATAAATGATAGCTATCAAACTGCCCTCACCATTTTAATAGGCATGTAGAAGAACACTTTCCACGAAACCGGTCCCTCTGTCCTCCTGCCCAAATCTGTGGCACACTTATTGTGTTCCTGCCTTTTCCTCTCCCGTTCATGGTCTGATAGCATCGATTGGCTGGTCAGAGCCAGGAAATTCCAAAGAGACCAAAATAATTACAAGGAGATAAGGCTATCTACTGTAATTAACCACTCTCATCTGCCGGCATGGGCCAAGGTTCCTTTTAGGCAGGAAATAAATTATCCTTCAGAACTTGCCACCTCTGAAATATAGGAACAATTAAACTAGAATTAGTTCTGATCCATGGTCCCCGCAATCAAAAAAGGACATATTTCAACCATAGCATTATGGCACTATTACACTACTAATTGTCAACACTGTGTGCAATAATGAATTGTATCATAGATGGGAAGGGCATGAGCACAATTACCCACAATTCATTATAGTAGTGTTTTTTTTTTTTTTTTACCTGGGGTACAAAACCAGCTAAATGGAAGATATACAGGACAATTTGCATGAAATTAGCAGAAAATAAAAAATAAAAATACAAACCTTTTTTTTTATATATAAATTAAAATATAAAAACAATATAAAATATATAAGAATTATACAAATGTAATCTGACAATACTGTTTTTATAACAGTAAAATATTATTGAAATATAATTAAATATATAATAATGACATCAAATTATAGATTTGTATATGATATATAGATCTTTTTGTCATACATATTTGTTAAACTACAACCAATGTCATATTTCCAAAAAATATTCTTGGTGCAGCATGAACAAGGGCTGTTGTTTGTTTATTTATTTACCTCAATTACAGACAATTTTACACTGAATTATTACAGCATAAGACTTCATACCCCTTGGTGAATATTTGATCATTTTTTAAAGAAACTTTCTATAGTCTTTTAGCTTTGAGCAAAGCTATCAGTATGCCTTTTCCTTTTTCCCCATGTTGAAAACAACTCAATGTTTGGGAGAGGAAGAATTTTAATAAGCATACGGTAACCCCCAAGGTAATTAGCTAGGGGATCAAGAGCAGCAAAAGCGCTTGATTCCTCGCCCATTTGAAGGAACGTTACAGCGTGTAGCTGCATTAAAGACAAGCGTGCAGCCAGCCAATAGGGAGAGGGGCTGCTCGCCGTACCCCGTTTAAACCTGATGCTTTCAGCGAGCATTTCTAATCCATTTGTCTATCTTGTTCCTTTATTTTTCTACAGGGACAACCTCTTTTGACTGCCCCGCCCTCTCAGTCTTTTCGAATTCCTGAAAATCATCAATTCCCAAACTGTTACTGCGCCTTCAGAGGCAGCGTGGAGTGCTTGGCATGCAGAGTGTTATACTGCAGTAAACAACAAGAGAAACTCCTTTGAGCTATTTTGACATTTCACCATCAAGTGAAATGCAAATGGATGACCCTTGGGCAACAGTACTCTCTTTCCTAACAGGGTTCAGATGCTGAACAAGGGCACTATTGGTGGGAGCGGCTCGACCAAACAGAATTTCAGCTATCAAGATTTGTGCGGATAACAATGACCCCTTGCTAGAGTTTAAGATGTCAAAGTGAATAAATACGATTGCGTCGATGTTTACACGGATATACATGGCTGGTTACGAATTTAGAGATATTTTGAAAGCAAAGGGGTGACCACGCTTCTTTTAGTTGATCTTTCAATATAACTCAACACTTATATGCATACATATTAGGGATCCTTCATATTTCAAAAATAATTGGAAATGAAATTGTGGGCACTGCCATCAGCGACATTCCTTCAGCCCAAGACAAGAGGTCAGAATGTGTCATTGAGGGCAGCGTGACCAACTACGCACACTGGAGAAGCAGGGTGAGACTTCTACCTGACAGCTGGGTGGTAGCAGACAGACAGGCCGAGCATGCTGGGAAAAGCTTTGGTAAAGGTCACACTAGGCGAGGAGGGACAGCTTTGCTGCTTGGGACTGGGAGAGATTGATCAGAGGGGCAGAGGAGCCAAGCCGTCATCCCGTTCCACTTGGCCACCCCTCCAGTAGCCCAGACAGAATATTTTTAGCTGCAGGGAGAGCGTGACAAGTTGCTAATATTTTAGAAGATGGGCGTGCGACACTGACTTCAGCAGTAAAGAGCCATGTAAAGGAGGTGAACATGCGCTCTCGGCTATGGTCAGCTTGCACGGGTCAATCGGGTCACAGACACAGTCTGTGGTCTGCTGAGGAGGGCTATTTTAACACTTAGCAAGGCAGATCACAGAAAGATCGTTCTAGCGATGGATCTTGCCAACAAGCAAAAATCTCAATGAATCAGACAAACTGAC
Organism: Rutilus rutilus; assembly: GCF_951802725.1. Taxonomy (NCBI): domain Eukaryota; kingdom Metazoa; phylum Chordata; class Actinopteri; order Cypriniformes; family Leuciscidae; genus Rutilus; species Rutilus rutilus. Next base: position 28,157,650 of record NC_140224.1, on the reverse strand, counting down.
ATCTAATACAAGCATGTGTCTTTTTGTGCTACAGAAGTGAATGAGACCTCAAATTGTGTGGCTTGGTGAAGTGTTTCAAACTAAATCACATTTCAAAGCTACCAGTCTTATGGTTTTACCAGGCGGATGATGAACGGACAAAACAAATTAACAAATAAATAAATCCGACAGACGGACATTACAGGAGTGACTCAAACAATATTTAAGAGCCATAACATCAAAGAGATTTAAGGCCGTGTGTCTACTAAAGCGTTTTTAGCCGTACGTTTTGTACGTTTAGTACGTTTAGTACGTATGTTTTGGCAGCGCAGCATTTTTTTCAATTGAGACACTTTGCTTGTTATGATACGGAATATCCACGAAAGTGTCACTAGTATCTCATTTCACACATATTTTGTTTCTGTGTTGATTCTATATTAAAATGTCGATACAATGTAATGTATTTTCTCTGGCTCTTGTTTAAATGATTTTGTTCCGTTAGTATGCTTGTTGTTGTCATCTGTTGACGTTGTACAAGCAGAATGTGGTGGTTGGTCGGTGTGTTATTAGTCCCGCCCCTCCTCCACTGTGATTGGACGGTTGGGTAAAAAGTGACAGTGATGAGCACTGCGTTTTACCCAAAGTTGAACATTCTTTAACTCTTGGCGACCTGCAAAAAACGCTGAACTGAGCAGCGCTTCAGCGTGAAAAAACTTTCAGCGCCTCGTTACGCTCATTGCGTTTTAAAAATTGAAAACAATTGAAAACAATTGAAAAAGCCGCGTGAAAAAACGCTTTGGTGGACACACGGCCTTATAAGGCCCTATAGGCTGGGTTCTTTTGTGCTGGGACAATAAGCAAATGCACCCAAAAAAACACCCTAGCAACCACATAACAACATTCTAAAAACAACTCAGAGCACTGTAGCAACTGCATAGCAACACCCTAAAATGTGGCCGTGTGTTTTACATGGAAAGCATGAAGACTGAACAATAGATAACATGAAAGAATAGGATGGATGGATGGATGGATGGATGGATGGATGGATGGATGGATGGATGGATGGATGGATGGATGGATGGATGGATGGATGGATGGATGGATGGATGGATGGATGGATGGATGGATGGATGGATGGATGGATGGATGGATGGATGGATGGATGGATGGATGGATGGATGGATGGATGGTAGAGCAATACACTAAATGATGAATCAAAAGAACAATAGAACGAACGATAGAACGAACGAACGATAGAATGAGATAGAACGATAGATAGATTTTTTTAACAAGTTAAAATAATGTTAGTTATAAACTTTGTCCTTTATCGGATCATAAATTGGGTTATAAATATTTTATTTTATATGTGAATTGGGATATTTTAATCAAATGCCAAGAGGATTATAAAGAAAGAGAGAGCAAAAGAAGTAACTTATCTAAAGTGTGTACAGAGTATTTGTGTAAGCAGCAGTAAACATGCATTGATTTGCTTCCTCCATCAAACCAATTTCTCTTACGGAACATTTTATACCCTCATAATATGTGTTCACAGACTGTCTCATAAACATCATCAGTTTAACACACCTTGATTATGGTTCAGTTCGCCTGCAAAAGAATCAGCTTTATTGCACATAAAAGCATACTATTGATTTTTCTTTTCTCCCCCAGCACTCTGGAACAAGACGTTGACGGAATACTATGGAACATAACCTGCAGGAGCGCCCATTTGATCAATATTTCTAATTGGAAACAGGCCTAAATGGTTCCTTTAGATGAAAACAAAGTTTCAACAACTCCTATAAGCATGGCTTCTCACAAACAAGTACACTTCACTTTAACCATGAAGTTAAAGAGACAATAAAAAGACAACTCTGTTGTTACTTAGGCCTACTTCCCCTAATGTTGTTTAAAACTTGTATGACTGACTTCCTCAGAACACAAAAGTTGAAGGGGTAATAATAAAAGTACAGGACTGGGGATGTCCAAAATGCTCCAAAATGATGAAAAATCACCCTACAAGTATCATAAAAGTGGTCCAAATGACTTGTGCTCTATGTTAAGCCCTTTAAAGCCATGTGATAGCTTTGTGTGAGAAACAAAATGAAATTGAAGTCGTTTTTCACTGATAACCATCCCCTCTAGTGAGTTAACCACTAAATTGAACACAAGAATCAGTCCAATACGTGAGGGAATCATTTAGACCAATTTTGTGAACTGGATTACCTGAATCATCAAAAACAAGTCGAAGAAAAAAAGAAAAAGAAAGAAATTATGTTCACAATAATATACTTCTCTATTAAAAAACACCCATCATAACATGATAGTGTCTCTTCAGAAAATTTGGACTACACAATGATCTCTTTATGAACTTTTTGAAGTAGTTGCATACTGTCAATGGAGGGACACACATCTCTCAGATTACATTAAAAGATCTTCATTTGTGTTTCGAAGGTGAACAAAAGTCTTACAGGTTAGGAACGACATGAGGATGAGTAAATGATGACCGAATTAAACATTTTGAGAGAACTAACCCACTAAAGCACTAAAATTACCAACTGGACATAAAAATTTCAACAAACTAAAACTGATTAAAAAATAAGCCTAAATATACATAAACTAATAAAAATGACAAACACACATTCATTTTCTAAACATAAAAAAATAATAATAATAATATTAAGATAACACTGGTGCTAGAAGCTTTTAACAAATCTCACCTTCCTGATGTACTGTATCACAGTCTTCCCGTACAAAAGCAGAAGTGGCCCTAAAGTTTCAAATATACCCAATTATCTGCTTTCCTTCAGATGAGCTGCTGTGTAAATACTCCAAAGGGGGAGCCCAAGCACAGCGAGATATCCAGGCCCTGCCTGATCAATAAGGGCAGAGCCACGCAACCTGCCACGAATGCACCTTGACAAGGCCACGTTCCCCAAGGTCTAGCCCAGCGGCACTGTGCAATTATAGCCGCATAACTCACAATGACAAACAGCTGCTCGGAATGCTAAGTGTAGACCACCCAGATCCTTCCGCATAACACATGCCACAGCAGACCTCAGGTAAAAGCTCTTACATGCCGAGATGAGCAGATAGGTAAGATAGAGGATGACTAGAATTAAGATGAAGATAGAGGAATTCGTGTAGCGCAGCCAGCACGAACCGTACCACAGGTCAACTCAGATCTAGCGCTGGTACTGAGAATTAGCTGCACATTTTGACAGCTGTCATTGTAGATTTGGGGATAAAACGTTCCTTTCGAAGTCTGACTGAGGTCAGTTTAGCTCCTGGGAACCGTTTGAGAAAAAATGACCGCATATTCTAACGTTTGTTCCTGGTAATATCACATTCATTTCATGCTTGGCTGTGTTAAGCAACAGTGATGTTAAAGATTTTCAGGTCCGCCAAGATGGCCACTAATTGCAGCATTTGTCATTTGACATCTTAAAGCAACCGAGACCAGATTTCTATCACAGGGAACTGTAGCACAGCTGGAGAGATGCGCGTTTGATCTCAACACTTGGGCATTTCGGCTTTCCTTGTTAATGACCCTGTTTTCCAGAGTTGAATCTGCCAGTAATGCATTTTTTTTTTTTTTTTTTTCATAGTCATGGCTCATTTTTTTTAGTGGCCAAGCATGAATATCAAAAATAGATAGCATGCTGCTTTTACAAGTTGTAAATGTTTTTTGGTGAGATTTTTAATTTCACAGGACATTAACTCTTATACAACAAAGGCTTGTGTAAATAGATTTAGGCTGTCGCTTATCGAAAAAGTCAAACATTTCATAAAATTCACAGTTAAATTTGTTTATGCATGAAAGGGTGGCATTTTATCAGAAGAAGCTTGATTTCCATTGAAGTTCAGGTCTGTGCACGCAAATCTCATCTTTGATTTGTCCTTTTAAATGACTAATCAGATCATAATTGACCAATCGATCCCTTGCCGTTCATTCTGCCTAACATCAGTGTACTGGGAATGTCACCAAGTGGTTCTGCAAGCTACAAAAGGCCCTAAAGGACAATTTAGATGTTACCACTAGAGCTTAATACTTGTTTTAAGGAGAGCTTTTTGAAACTTTGTTTATCAGAGGGCTAACACAGATGGTGGTGATATTGACACAATGCAAGAGATAAGCCACTTCACATCCTTATTGACTGCTAGCCCTGACAATCATCTTGAGACTAATTCTTGAGCATCCAGCCCTGACGACACTATTGTATGTTTAAACGCGCACACACACATAGACACATCTGAAGCTTGAAGGAAAATTTGACCAATTTTTTCATTATTTACTCAGCCTCATGTTGTTTCAAGCCTAATGTGACTTTCTTTCTTGGAACATAAAAGAAGTTTAGAAAAACGATAAAAGGCATGATGCGTTGCAAGTTTTCTGGAGTCGTATGATAGATTTTGTACGATGAACAGCCCACAAATTTAAGCCAAAAAAGATGCCAAAAGTCATTTGTTATTGTGTGTTCTAACTGACAGCAACACATCAAATTTGTATATGCATATATTTAAATAGTACAATCGAGATTTGCGAGTTACGGTGGAGGAGAACATTATCAGTTAAAAAATAAAATTCATCCAGTTTCTTGCATCATATGGCTTCGGAACATGCAGAATAAGTGATAAGTATGGAGCTTCTCTGCTATTTTTAAGCTTGAAAGCTCCCGTTTCCATTCACTGTGTCATTGTCACCGCAGGCAGAAAACAAAAGAATAGGAAGTATCATCAGCAAAACTTGAAATGGCTCAGCGATTTACAACAGACCAAGTACTGAACGCATTCAAATATTAGTGTCACGGTCACTTGATGGTGGATCTGGTGAGGAAGCTGTCAGCGATCAAAATATTGACTTTTGAAAATTATAGTTTTGATAATATGTTTGAGATCGCGAATATGAGCCAGATGCACAATGCACTGGGAAATGAGCTCTGACGAGGACAGTGATGATGGTATTAAACATCTGCTCAAACTGAACTCTTCCAAGCTCAAAAAGGTAACAAAATATGCTTTATTTTATTCTTCTGTATTTATGACTCTAATATCAGGAGAGTTTTATATTATCGCGATATAGCCAGATCCGGTTTGCTAAAGACCCGAATATCTAATAATGATCGGCGAAACATTCATGCATTTAAGGGTTAAACTGAAAAGTAACGTGGATCACTTAAAAACATTTATAAAGTAATACATTACTTTACTGGATACATCAAAAAGTAATTTGATTACCTAATGAATGTCACTTGTAATCCATTACCCCAACACTGACAAATGCTATGTAAAGTATAAAGTGGTCACAGAAAAAAAAAGCCTTCCCAGTGTCTTATAGCAGAGCAAGTTTCTTGAACCTACTCTCACAGCCGTGAAAGGAAACAAACGACCTGTGAGCAGCAACCAGCATATTAGCACTGAAACCTACAGCAATCTCTGTCAATTACACTACCAATTCTCTCCCCATCTAACCACCTCCAAATTGGATAAAGGGGCAATCATCAGCTTAAAGGGTCCAAAACCTGCCCTTGGTATTCAAACGATGTCAGAGTTGTACATTTAATAATGACTGTCTCTCAATAATAAACAATAGACATGGATTAGATTTCTGAGATGCAAGTACGTTTGGGCAATTTCATTACGCCCCTCCTGTGCCGGTCGCTCTCTCCCTCCGACAGAAAAAAAATGAGCTCTCAGCAAGAATCACGCTGAATAAATGAAATACTTTAGCACTGTAACAAGCAGAATAAAGGGCCCAGAGCAATGTCATACTCTGACACGCACTCGTTTCTATATAATAGCCCACCTCACACAAAAAGCACAAGCAAATATGAGCCCCCCCGGCAATAGTTTTGACCTAAAACATCTCTGTCTGATTGATGAAGTCATATAATTTAATTAGATCTCCACAGATCTTAGATAAATCATTTAATAACATGAGAAACATCCAGTTAATAACTCTAACATCCGCTGTGACAGAGGAGTCAGAACGTAACATGCTTATCATCGTTTCCAACAGAACAAGGTCATGTGTGTTAAGAGCTACATTGTCCCCTGGATCTCCTCCTGAAATGCTTTATTCATTACTTGTTTTACTGAGATCAAAAAATGTGAGAGATTCGAGAATATGTTCTACTAAAGAATATAGTCCTTTAAGATGGTGAAAAACCACATATTGACATAAATGAATGCGGTTAGATGGCCTAAAAAGTAAAAATGGTGTTTAGGCTTTCCTTGGCTTAATTCCTACTTTATGCAGTGCTACTCAAATGGAGCTAGCATAAAGTTAATTTAACTCTGTGCGATTTAAATGCTTTTGCGGATCATTAACAATGAACTCCATTTTCCTCTCGAGCACTGGTGGGTGAGATCTCGACTTTGGCAACATTAACCTTTTCAAGAATTTTCCTTGAACTGCAAAAGGAGATATTTCAGTCTGTAACAGGCACAGTTTAAACATATCACAGGTAAATATGAAAAAGGGCATTAAAACTTATTGGCTCAAAAACTTATTTTTGGACTAAATGAATAAATAAAAGAAAGGGAGAGATGAGTTAAAAATAAATGAACAAAAATAACATTTATGATAACCATGGGTCAACAATAAGCACAGCACAATCAACAAAAAAAATGTTTGTTTGTATATATTTGTATAAATACTAATGATAAAGTCATAAAAAATTCCAATATTAATAATAAATGGTTGTTGAAAGTTATAGATGTATTTTCAGACTCTAACATAAAATAAAAATAACACCACTTTTGTACTTGGCTGAGAGAAACTATTGGTAGGGCAAGGTCAAATCTGAAGAAAAGAAACATCTTCACTGTTATGATCTGTTAACACAAAAGAAATGAACACATGAAAATAACATAATAACCAGGGATCAACAACAAGGCACAATCAACAATAATCTTACATTTTCTAATCAGTTTATAAAAACACTAATCCAGATTTCCAAATTTCTTTAAAATCTAAAATATACATACATAAATATATTTTATTTATAATGTTATTATAATTAGTGCTGTCAAATCGATTAGTGGCGTCTAACATAACATTTTGTTTATATAATGTGTGTATATATATTTATATATACTTTATGTGTGTGTGTGTGTGTGTGTGTGTGTGTGTGTGTGTGTGTGTGTGTGTGTGTTATATATATATATATATACACACATACACACACACACACACACACACACACACAGTATATATATATATATATATATATAAAATCTAAAAATATTTTTAGTTTTATGATAATAAAATTTGACAAAAAAAAAAATGTCATTTTTAATAAAAACATAAATGTATTTTGGACATTTAATATGCTGCTAAATGCATAAAAAGATGCTGTTTTTTTTTTTTTAATGGGGCCAGTAAAAAATATTGGTAGGGTATGCTCGACAATATGCTCGACAATATGCTCGACAATAAGCCAATCGCCAAATCAATGACGGGGAGCAGGAGATAAACAGGCATGCCGTCTAAGATCTTGTATCTTTTAAAACCATACTCTTTGCTCTCTGCTATTCAAGGGCAGGATAACTTTCATCGACAAAGCATGCAGGGCACTCTCCTTTGGGTCACCCCGTTTTGGACAGATTTTCCGCATGTGCTTCGGAGCTTTTCCGAGGCCCACGCGGCGCTCCAGGGATGAGCGTCTGAATGGACATAATTGTGTTGCCCTTCCATTGCATTGCTTCTCTGTGGCTCCAAACGAACTGTTTGCCGGTCTCGGCTGGGGAGGTGGAAGCAGTCAAACAATGACCGGACTGCATGACTGACACATCAAAAACTTTTCTGCCTCCCTTCCCTCTCAGTCTAGCAAGCCGGTTCCGAGGGGACTTCCCCTAATCCCTGCCTCTCTGAATGGATGTTTAATCAAGGCCTGATTAGTGAGACGCTGCTGCTAGACGTCGCTGGAGCATTGGACCCTCTCGGCTCTCCTGAACAAGAGAAGCAAAAACAGATGAGAGGTGAGAGACGACCTTCTCCGCTCTTCCTCTTTGACTTTCACTTGAATTATTTATTTGTTTCTCTCCCCCCCCCCCTCCTCAACCATTCACCTCATTAAGTCGGTTCACCTTTCTTGATTTCTGTTGCCTTGTGCCTTCATTCCTATCACACATACATGCTAAGGGGAAATAAGAGGGAAAAAATGTTTTCCTTTCTTCTCCCAAATTTTCTTTTTACTCTAGAATTTTACAAGGAGTGTCCTCTGGCTCTAAGCAAATGAATTAAACATCATGGTTGTCTTCATCTATGCAGAGGGGATTTAATGCAAAGACTTTGTTTCCTCTGGAAGTGTGAGACGGGCGCAGAAAGGCTGACAAACAGGATGGGCGTCTGGATGGAGGAAACAAAAAGGCAACTTCCACAATGCATCCCATGGCTCTCTTTCACAAACACGCTACCTCAGTGGGAGCTATCAGAGATGGAGAAACATTATAGGTTCATATAACATTTATGAGTTTCTTTCATTGCTCTCATGAGTGCTTTATTACTAGAAGCGTATTTGATAATTCAACTTTAAAATGGGGCATATCAAGGAAAACAGGATTTCGCCTTGCTCGTTTGAAAGAAGAGTTTAAAAGAGACATCTGTTATGTAGACATACACTAATTTTCCCAGTGCAAAGCTTCCTCCCTTTCCAGTCCACAAAGACCATTTATGAAAACTATCAGCATATCATAATGGTTACGAGTTTATGAAAGTAATAGCTCACCCTAAAAAAAAGTTATTTTTAAATTATTCACGGCACAATGGTTTTTCAGGTTTTTTTAAATCTGCACATCGATCTTTTGTGTTTATTTTTTGGGTGAATTATCTCTGTAAGCTAACAGACAGACATTACCACCACACACATCATAAGAGAGAAGGTCATAGAGAGGATAAAAAAAATACTTCAAAATTACTTTTTTTTTTTTTTTTTGTCTTTTAAATCTTGCTAACATTATATTTGGACCTCAGAGAACATTATAAAATAAAATTTCAAGATCCCTTTAAAAAAGTAAAATAATAAAGTTCTACAAAAGTGTAAGATATGCTCCTTTAACAAAAAAGGGCCCTCTGGCAAAGATCATGCCTGCTGTATGTTGGGCTGTGTGTATTCAGGTGAAATAATAACAGTAGTGAGCTAAAGAACAGCTCTGCAGTAAAGCTCAACAGGAGCCACGGGCTACGAAAGCGGACTCATGTACGGCACCGAACACCAGAGGGGAATTCAAATCCTTTCCCCTCACAATCCAATTCTTCAAGGTTTGTACCTTTATCTGCAGCAATTTACACAGGCTCAAGCCCTCTCCCCCTTGATGAATGAAATGCTTTCGAGAGGTGTCATCGACACAGAACCGATATCCCACTTCTGTTTCCCTTTTGTGAAATTTACCCTGCTCTCTCTTTTGACTGTTTTCTTCTAGTTTCATCTCAAGTCTAAAACCCAAAGTCAGTCTGTATCCTTGAGCTTGTTCTATCAAGGTTTGGGATAATAACTGAAAATTTTACATATGAATTCCTTGAAAATGGAATTAAAAAAATGAACAATAATAAGCATTGCCAAGTAACTAATCATTTTGAAGACTATATATATATATATATATATATATAAAAAATTATATATAGGTCATTATAATATAACAATAGCATATATTTTATATATATATATATATATATATATATAGTAACGCTGATATATATATAATGTTTTAAGTGAGTACTTTTGAATTGTTGTCCACAGAGAAAGATGACTTTTGACAGCAGAATGATGTTATTATTGCATCTACCTATTTGGACCACACTAACCAGACAAACCTTGACCCCTCGTTCACATCGCGCAGTAGTCTCGCGTTCAGTGCGGACAGACAAATTGCTTGTCGCTGGAAACTTGTCGCCTGGTTAGGAAATGATGTAAGAATAGTTTACTGTCACACATCAAGGAGCAGAAAAATGTGGCGCAAACGTAACACTGTTTAAATTCAGCAGAAGTAGGTTTCATCATTCTTTAAAAAATGCTATTATGTTTTAAATATCCCTGCAAGGCACACATGAATATCCTAATTCATGAATAAGCAACCCAATAGCCCTTGAGAAAGCAATGATACAAGTGCTAGATCTAAAACTCTTGATATTAACAAATGTAGATGCCTGGAGACGAATAACCAAACCACCACTCATAGATACATCAATCATGCAGCAAATAAAGGCGCTTTAATGTCTTAGAAAGAGCAAAATGAAACTTGTTCTCTCTCTGAAACTTGGGGGAGTGCGATCAGCAGTGGGAATGCAAACGTATGGCAATGTCACCTGATGCAGCTCACCAATTAAATATATGGCCAGGAGACCATAGAGGTGAATGATGCATGTGTCCAGCGTGTGTGCTGATGCTTACCTCTCCTCACTTCACATCTGTCTGACGGGGGGGGATTACTGCCTGTGTCAGCCAGCGAGAGGAGGAGAGAATGTAGCCGATTGTCTACAGGAGTCCTCTGGGAACCCTCTCCCCACACCTGCTATCTCATTGGGCCAGGTGGGAGACGGAGCGAGAGAGACCCTGACAGCCCGACATGCTCAAGACAAAGTAGGGTACATCCCTCTCCTCCACCCTTGGCCAAATCATGTGTGAATAACACACCACTCAATGACTTTTTGAAACTTTTAGCTAAGTGTGGGGAAAAGAAGACACCATGTTATACATCAAAACTGCTTCTGAAGTTACTGATAGACATTTAACTTTTTTATTTTATTTTTGCCCATTTTGGTGTTTTTCTATTGTGATAATCGAGAGAAAACAGGATATCATGCAAGAAAAAAAAGAGAAAAAAATTATTCAAGCTGAACTCAAAGTTGTGATGCCCACATGAGCAGCACGAACACCATAATTGCTAGGTCAATAATATGGTAAATTGTAAACATTCACCAATTGCATACAAGTATTCCAGCTAGCAGTAGTGTTAATGACAGTGAGTTTTGATATCATATATATTTCTTTGCTCCCATACTCAGATCATACCTGATATTTTAAAATTGTACAATAGAATACAATTAAAAAAAATTCTATATTTATAAAATTATATTAATATAATATAATGAAATACTTGGATAGATGGATAGATAGATAGACTGATAGAAAGGTCAAAAGAACAATAGATAGAACGAACAATAGATAGAACAAACGATAAATGGTTTGATGGATAGATAGACTGATAGAAATATCAAAAGAACAATATATATAGAAGGAACGATAGATAGAAAGATCAACCGATAGAACGAATGATAGATAGAAAAAAAAATAGATAGAAAGACAGTTAGATAGATAGAAAGAAACATAAAAAAATCATAGAAAGAACAATAGAAAGAACAACAGATAGAAAGTTAGATAGAAAGAAAGATATAAAAACCGATAGAAAGAACAAAAAATAGAACAAATGATAGATAGAAAGAACAATAGATAGAAAGAACAACAGATAGAAAGTTAGAAAGATAAAAAATAAAGCTAGAAAGAACAACAGATAGAAAGAAAGTTAGATAGAAAGAAAGATAGATATAAAAACCGATAGAAAGAACAATAGATAGAAAGACAGTTAGATAGATAGAAAGAAACATAAAAAAATCATAGAAAGAACAACAGATAGAAAGTTAAGATATAAAAACGATAGAAAGAACAATAGATAGAACAAATGATAGATAGAAAGAACAATAGATAGAAAGAACAACAGATAGAAAGTTAGAAAGATAAAAAGAAAGCTAGAAAGAACAACAGATAGAAAGAAAGTTAGATAGAAAGAAAGATATAAAACCGATAGAAAGAACAATAGATAGAACAAATGATAGATAGAAAGAAAGAACAACAGATAGAAAGTTAGAAAGATAAAAAGAAAGCTAGAAAGAACAACAGATAGAAAGTTAGATAGAAAGAAAGATATAAAAACCGATAGAAAGAACAATAGATAGAACAAATGATAGATAGAAAGAACAATAGATAGAAAGAACAGATAGAAAGAGAAAGAAAGACTGATAGAACGATAGATAGAAATAAATAGAAATCTAGAACGATGGATGGATGGATGGATGGATGGATGGATGGATGGATGGATGGATGGATGGATGGATGGATGGATGGATGGATGGATGGATGGATGGATGGATGGATGGATGGATGGATGGATGGATGGATGGATGGATGGATGGATGGATGGATGGATGGACAGTTTAACTTTGTCACTTTGATTGTTACATTATTTTGAATAGTTTTTTGAGGAAGCTCAGCCTACTTTTCCTCCTCTGACGGGCAGCCACAGCCATCGAGACTGAACTGGCGAATAGCCAAAGTCTGATCCTTAAGCATAACATTGGGAACTCATGCATTTTTATGAACAGAGCCGTTTCAGAAACCTCAGAGCATGTTTGTTTAACATTTGCATTATGATGCTTGGAAATCTGCTGATTGAAAGCTAGACGATGCCTTTTGATATTGTCATGTGACACGCAAACTGGATCAAGTCGCCCTCGAGGAAACGGCGCCCACAAACAAGGGCTGAACTCAAACTTTTTAGTGCAAATGTTACATTTTAGTAGTAAGCTTCTTAGCACTTTGGAATCAATGAGCTGATTTTAACCTATTATGAATGTAAAATCGAGTGAGGAAAACAAACACGACGGAAGATTTACCTTTCGTCTGTCAAGAGACTTCTTAAGCTCACTTGCTCGAGCGTAAGATTTCCCTTCCCCAATCTTAAAGTGCGCTCCAAATCAGCAATAATTCTGTGAACATATTGCTGACATTAGCCTAAAAGAGATTACAGAATGATTAGGGGGATCTGCTCCATTAAGACATGAGGGGGCTTAACAGAGCCAAACCCTTCATCGTGCAAATATTCTCTCGGCAGAGACAGGAGACGAGGGTTTATGAGGAGCACTCCGAGGACGTCTCCCTGTCTCCAATATTAACCCAAGCGTTGCAGTGAATCGTATGAATATTGCCAATTAAGATACATTTTTAATCACTGTATTACTGACACCGCCGAAGCCGAGACATTTTATTAGCATCCACATTGGCATTTAACTTCCAGCGCTGAGGATTTAATTGATTCCAATTTCAGTTCCCCAAATTTCAACAAACTTTCAGGAGAACAACGAGAGAGACGCATTAGTACACGGCGCACACGCGCACACACACACACAAGAACCAAACTCTAATTAAAATCTTCCAATTCAAGGACTCTTTTGATTGACCGTAATGCTTTAGTAATCTTGTCTCTGGGCCTTGACCTAGTCTGTCGCTGTGCACGATTTATGGCACCCAATTACAATTTGTATTAAGCTTGCCAGGCGACTGGCCCCAAGTGAGTGAAGGAAAGGCCTTCTGAACCTAATAGAATGTGGCTTTACCACCGATTCCACCACCTCTGTGGATCGACAAGGTAACAAACAAATATTTCACTGTGACTTCAGAGCGATAATATATCGCCGTACCTCTTGTTTATTAAAATAACGAGCAGCTGAATTATTCGTGGTGCAAAATGGCAAAGTGCAACCAGATGACTGAGAATCTCATTTAAAAAGCACATTTTGTCTATTTGCGCTGTGTAGTTGTGTATACTGATCTGGGCCAGAAGGGCTCAAGGCAAAAAAGGAAGCTGGGTAGTTTGTGGCAAGCCAGTGTCAATCAGTGTAAGTTCCAGAACGGGGCAGCGAGAGCACAGGGTACACCTTGGACCCATTTCTGACGCAGATCGCACTTGTCAGCCAGAGATAAGCACATCCTCACCTTTCTGTATTTGACTTGCAAAACCAGTAACCCCGCTGACCGCCAGAAACAGCAAACTCAATACTCCAAACAGTGGCAAGGCAGCGGACTCACAACGGGCCACGAATTGAACACTTTTTGGGTCCTGAGAGCTGATTGCAGCATTTATTGATAGTACACTGAACTATTTTATGGCAAAACATCAAGAGAAAGTTGATCATCATCCTGTGACCCTTTTAAAAAGATTAAATTGTCTTGGTTTTCAAAATGATAAAACAGCCTCAACCAACAAGACTACAACATTTACAAAAATGCTCTCAGGGACGCATTAAGATGATCAAAATCAAAGCAAATGTATTTTTAATTAGGCTAAATGCTGTTCTTTCTTGAGCACCAAATCAGCATATTATAATGATTTCTGAAGGATCAAGACTAGAGGAATGGCTGCTGAAAATTCAGCTTTGACATCATAGGAATAAATTAAATTTTTAAATATATTAAAATAAAAAAACAGTTATTAGTAATGATATACATATATAGGAATATAAAAGAATTTAAAACAATGCTAAGAAAAACAAAATAAATGCAGATCAGATTGGTTCCTTTTATTTCATTCACACACATGCAATCTGCATATTCCTATCAATCTCCAAACGGCACAATTCAGTAACATGACCTCACCACAGCATTCTGAGGTTTTACGATATTGCCGGCTTGCTCCTATGAAGACAAGCGAAGCAGGGTAACGTTTGTGCTTGGAGGGTGAATTTTATTAGTTTGCCTTGTGCTTGATTTCCGTACCATTTCCAAGGTCCCGCTCGAGGTGGACCTATTCACCGATTTTATAGTTTCTCTCCTCCTCTACAATATCGAGCTGTGGCTCCATTACCGCATTGCTGCTCTGTGCCGGTTGGCCTGCATTTGTCTCTTTAACTTTTCTTACTTGTATGCTGAACGTGGTGTTCACTGATATACAGAGCTCCATTTTTCAGTATAATCATTCCATGGCCCTCACTGCTTTGTGATTGTAAACCAAGTCATACACAAGCACACACACACACACACCCACGGTAGTCAGACCCTGTGTTGCTGCTGAACATGTGTGTCTCAATCAACACTTGTCATTGAACTGGTTGCGAAAATAGATGAAGTCCTCGGTGGCCTGACCTCTATTACGTCACTTATTCACAGCTGATGAGCTGTGATAACATCTGCTATCGATTAGTAAAAAAAAGAGCGAGAGCGAAAGAGAGAGAGACTGTGAGACTCTTTGCACCCTAAGCAGTTCAGATAGATTGATCAAGTTTCTTGCCCTGCCCCTCATCCAGAACTCAAGACCGATTTCAGCGCTACCTGCCACACACACTCTTACACTAATTGTAAAGAGCTGCTCCAAATATAAATGCAAATCAGAGACTAAAAGCCATTAACAAACTGCTTTACATGATCTGAGCACCAAGTAGAAAGGCAGAAATGCAAGTGTGCAGGGTCCTCGTCTAGAATACAGTCATTTTAAAACTTGCATTATCGCTCGGTATAAAGTCATAAAGGCTAAGTGTTAAATATCATTAAAGGAAAGATTAAATACTATAAAGTAAAACAACCTCCTGTTGGGTTTTTATCATACATTTTTCATAATGTTTTCCCCTAAGGTCTTAAGGAATTTAGCTATACAGCTGTAAATAACCATTTCCCACCATCTTTCTGAACTTTAAGATAAATTGGATACTTTGATACCTTTTTAGTTTTTAGATGTCCTACAACAGGCCCTTTGCAAAACCTGCATTTCATTACAACTGGTTTTCAAATCAAACAATGCGCCACACAAACCGTTAAGATCAGAATAGGTTAAAAAAAAATAAAAAAATTTAATGTTCTTCTTTTGAATTTTTTTTAAATAAATTATTATTATTAATTAATCCTGAAAAAAAAATGTCATGGTTTCCACAAAATACTAAGCAGCATAACTGCTTTCAACAATTATAAAAAGCAATGTTTTCTTGAGCATCAAATCAGCATATTAGAATTCTTTTTGAAGGATCATGTGACACTGGAGACTAGAGTAATGACTGCTAAAAATTTTGCTTTGCCATCACATTAATAAATTAGAAGTAAATCAGAAAGCTCTCGGATATTAAAAATATATTAATTTGTGTTCTGATGATGAACGAAGGTCTTACGGGTTTGGAACGACATGAATGAGCGTGAGTAATTAATGACAGAATTTTCATTTTTGGGTGATCTAACCCATCACTCAGTTCCTACTGAAGAGATGTTGGAAATGTGCATTTCTGTACTATTATCATTTACCCTCCACCCTTTAATTAAGATAAAGGGGAGAAAAACAAAAGGCAGAAACCAAAGTGAACTAAACAAACAAACTGAGCAAAGACAAACAGACTTGGAAAATGTCGACACCCAAATACAGGTGTGAGAGAATTCTCGGCGCCATGGAATTCTCTCCTCCCAGCCTGCAATGGGATTCCAGGAGGGTCCTGGCTCCCATTGATCACATCTTGGGCTCCACTTTGACGTTTCTTTTCAAATCGATGCCTGAGAGGAGAAAAAAAAGGGCACTCGTCGATGACTGACATCAATGATGTACAACCACTGCGATCGGCCCCGGCAGCACCTGCACGTCCCGTCCCAACAGTAAGGGACACAGCCACTGTTGGCCAAGGACAAAAGGAGGACTCTGGCTTTGGAGCTTGGCGGGGATTTGCACAATAGCAGGTGCAGAATCTCCTTTCTTCCTGCTGGTACTGAAGCACAGGGCCTGTGGGGTGCTTCCTGCTCCCCGCACGACGGGCCTGTCCCATAGCCGGCTACAGGCCAGGGCTGCACGGTGCCAGAGTACATGAAGGTACCAAAAAAACACACACACACACACACACACACACACACAGGGAGAAACAAGAGTCACGCGTTCCGCTTGACGACCAAGTACTCCCCTTTCCATGTCAATAAAATACTCGTCTACAACGCCCAACATGACCTGATGTGCACTACAAGTGTCTACATGCGGGTTTATAAGGAAGGTCAGATGGAATCATGTTATTTTCAAAGACAATCTATTCCACGGGTCAGAACAATGAGAGAAGAGTTCAGTGATGGGTAAGACAGCTCTATTTGACATTCTGATGACAGCTCAAAGAACAGAGCAAAGAGAAAAAGACAAGGCCCTGTCCTGATGAGGCAGTGGTAAAGCATTTTCACTGTGTAATTTGATTTAAATCAATTCAGCTCCAACTTTTCAATTCAAATTAGGTTAAAACTGAAGGTTTCATCCGCATAAATCTTTGTCCTGACCGTTGAAAAAGCAAGAGGGCCATAATCAGAAGACACTAGAACATTTGACTATATCTAACCAGCATATCAGATATTCCAGAGTCAGAGTGAGATTTTAAAAACACGGCTGTGAAGGATAGACATACAAACGGTTGTAAGTCACATCTAATTTCTACAATAATAATAAAGTTAAATAATACAATTTATGTAATGCATTGCCATCCCAGGAATACATTACAATTGACTGTTTTTGCTGTATTATTGTTCAAATAAATGCAGCCCTGGTGAGCATTTGAGACTGTTTACCAACCACTGTATAATAGATTATTTATTTATTAAATGTGTTCAGTTTAATTAAAAACTGTAAATAAATAAATAAACATCACAGCCTACAACTGTAAAGTCACATGCTGAGATTCTACGATATTGCCATCTTTTGTTATTATGAAGACAGGATAATGTCAAATCCAGGGATTTTAAAACCGATATAGAGTATAGTGATGTTGTGACAGCAGTTGTGATTTATGGATTTTCAGCTTGGAGCCGTAGTGAATAAAGGTCTTCTGTTTAGCATTGCGATCAGGGTTGTGCTGTAATTATCTGTCCGTGGATTGTATTATCCTGATTCTTCAGTCCTGTAAAGGTGGTCAGCAAGTTGCTCTGAAACAAAACAAAGCGTCCTCATTAACTTTACTTCGCATGCAGTGACATTGTTTTAGTTTGAATTTAAACCATGTTGACGCTTGAAAATGTCACACTCAAACAAGCATGGGCGCAGAGCAAAAATTACTTGATAATGTATTGTCACCGGAGTCTGCAAATGCATACTTAAAACTCTTCACTTAAAAGTAAACAGCATGCACACTAAAGCAGCAGAAACTCTCTCTGCATACCCAAGAGCGAGGCAGACTGGTTATCTCAGCACGTAAAAAAAAAAAGAAGTGTTCTGGTTTTCTCTGGACTGGAAGGAACACTTGAAAGGAAAGCCCCTGCGGAGAAGGACTCAACAGAGACCGTACAATGATTTGAATTCAAACCTGCTGTAACTTCATGGAAACACTAAGCCGAATGTGAAGGATGTCCTCGCGTTGTCAGCACGCCTTGCCTCGTGCATTTCATCTTCTGTCCGTTCGAGGGCTTACAGGAGACTGGAACGTGACAAAATGTGAAGAGAAGGTTTTTTTTGTTGCTTTCTGTCTGTGTTTAGTTTGTTTGATGATTAACCAGCAGGCTAACTGACATAGAGGAGGTATTTGGCCCCTGGTGGGAGCCGCTCCAAAGCTTTCCAAAGTCCTGAAAGCTTCACTCCTACACGCTTTCTTTATTTAGCTCCTGCAAACATGGCTGCTAAGGAACCAAAGAAGCCGTTTTAGACACATGAGAAGTTTTCCCTAGCTGTGCTTTTTACACTCAGGCAAAATATACAGTGACCTCTGCATGAATGTGGCCGTGACTACATGTGCACGAAAATGATACTATTTCATGTGGCTGAGATGAGATGCTGATGAATTCAACACTGGCAGTCTCTGACCACATCTATCTGTAGAGCAATCCACGGGTACCATTTGACCATCAAACATTACCCTCGATTGAATAACTCGTTCTCACTCGATCCAACCCTTTTTTACCAAAAGACAATTATTGACTGCACGGAGGAACATGGCAAGCTATGCCTTTTACTGAATCAGGCCAGAATCAGTCAGAATGTAATGTAATTAATATAATACTGTATATGAGCTCAAGCATTCCCCCGACCCTGCATAGGACAAGCGATTTGGAGAATAGAATATAATAGAATAGAATAGAACCTCCAGCATCCCCCGACCCTACATAGGGACAATTAAGCAGTTTGGAGAATAGAATAGAATAGAATAGAATAGAATAGAATAGAATAGAATAGAATAGAATAGAATAGAATAGAATAGAACCTCCAGCATCCCCCGACCCTACATAGGACAATTAAGCAGTTTGGAGAATAGATGGATGAATAGAATACAATAGAATACAATAGAAATGTAAGCAGTTTGGAAAAGAGATGAATAAAACAAATAAGAATAGAATAGAATAGAATAGAATAGAATAGAATAGAATAGAATAGAATAGAATAGAATAGAATAGAATAGAATAGAATAGAATAGATCCTCCAGTATCCCCCGACCCTACATAGGACAATTAAGCAGTTTGGAGAATAGAATAGAATAGAATAGAATAGAATAGAATAGAATAGAATAGAATAGAATAGAATAGAATAGAATAGAATTTTAAGCAGTTTGGAGAAGAGATGAATAGAATAGAATAGAATAGAATAGAATAGAATAGAATAGAATAGAATAGAATAGAATAGAATAGAATAGAATAGAATAGAAGCTCCAGCATCCCCTCTGCCCTACATAGGACAATGAAGCAGTTTGCAGAATAGATGGATAATAGAATAGAATAGAATAGAATAGAATAGAATAGAATAGAATAGAATAGAATAGAATAGAATAGAATCTCCAGCATCCCCTGACCCTACATAGGACAATTAAGCAGTGTTGGAGAATAAATGGATAATACAATTAGAATAGAATAGAATAGAATAGAATAGAATAGAATAGAATAGAATAGAATAGAATAGAATAGAATAGAATAGAATAGAAGCTCCAGCATCCCCTCTGCCCTACATAGGACAATGAAGCAGTTTGCAGAATAGATGGATAATAGAATAGAATAGAATAGAATAGAATAGAATAGAATAGAATAGAATAGAATAGAATAGAATAGAATCTCCAGCATCCCCTGACCCTACATAGGACAATTAAGCAGTGTTGGAGAATAAATGGATAATACAATTAGAATAGAATAGAATAGAATAGAATAGAATAGAATAGAATAGAATAGAATAGAATAGAATAGAATAGAATAGAATAGAATCCCAGTTAAATACGAAAAATCACTGACAAGGCTTAACAGACAATCATTATAGTGTCAGCCAAAATGAATTATTGTGTTAGTCCTAACATGCTATGTTAAACATTTTCACTATGGGCGGTAAGGCATACGTTAACAAAAACAAATCTTCTATGATAACTTTCTCTTTAAGGTCAACTACTGACATGGTACAGCAGTAGGCTATATTTTGAAAATAATCTTGCTGAGAAAATAAGCTAAAGTCAACATGTTTATAGGAAGCTACCTGAACATCATCACATTACCTTAACTCTATCTTTCCTTGAGTAACGAGGTTTGTTACCGCCAGAGCGACGCAAAAACGCACGTACATGTACAACGTACACACAACAGGCCACCGTTTACATTTGCGTACTTACATAAGGTATATTTCTGGCCTACGGGTTAATACATGCTACCAAATTTCTCTCTTTCTCTCCGTCTCTCTCTCCAGGGATAGTGAGCGGCCAGTTGGACCGGAGCTGTCAGCTCTCTCTCCTGTAACAAGTGTGCCTGACGCAGAGAAGTTGGCAGAGGCAATGGATGTAAGCGCACTGAGGGTTTATGGGAGATGACAGCTCCTGCTAAATAAAAGCACACGTGCAGAGACAGTGTACGGGGAGAGCAGGCACAAGGGCCTTGCTGCTCGACACAGCCTCTAGCCAGCCAGGGCAGAACCTCGGCTAACTATCACCATCCCTATTGTGACTAGGGCTATCACTATATCAACAATACTGTTTAAGACTGGTAGTGAACTCTGAGCTCTTGCCAGTGATGCAACCACTGCTAATAATGCTGCAGTTGCTACCTGCCACAGCTATAGGAAGAGCTACAGCTAAAAATATCCTGAAGAAAAAACCATGAGGTCTATGGAGAGACTATGACCTGCTTGTAATTGATTTACCAGATATATTGAGGCTTTTGTTCACGGATGTTGGTTTAAAAAATAAATAAATAAGTTAGTTTCAGTTATAGTTATAACCCTGATACAAATAAACTGATAAATATTATTTACAAAATAGATGATATTAAAATAGTATCCAACTGTATTTTGTCTACATAAATCATTTTAGTTTTTAGTGTTTAAGTGTATAGTGCCAAAATACGTTGTCAAAAGCTAAATAAAAAAAAGGAACGTTAGATGACAGCACAGGTAATTTACATCTACAAATTGGGGAGATTAGCATGTACAGTACATTAAATATAATTCATATCAACAGTGATTGACAAAGATACATAAATAAAAAATGTTAGCAAATAGCAGCTATGGTACCGATATATTGTGCATCTCTAGACAGCCCTGCACTAGGTTCCATTTAGTTGTGCTCTGCATATAGTATATTTAATGAACATGATTAATGACTGCATATGAATTGGTTAAACTTTACTTGGTAACCTTCCAAAAGTGTCTAGTCAAGTAATTATCAAGCCTGTTTTATCTTCTAGACTCCTGAACAGAAATGCAAAAAGCTGTGCTAAAATGAATAGTGTATGGTTTGTATGTGTGAATAATGCTTCTTGCATCATATAATGTCTTTTAAAGATGTCTGTCTGCTGAAAACTCAAATGATTTTTCTTGTTCCTGATTCAAATGCAAACAAAAGCATGTCCGTTATGATTGGCTTATGTTGCCATGCTTTTACACAATAAATCGATACCAACACACACACGCACACACCCCTCTTGCGCATATACAAAGTGTACATTTGGTCAGTGTTTGTTTCTCTGTTGTGTTTAGTCAGCATGTCTGTATGTGTTAAGTCAATGTGGCTGTTTTTTTTTTTCTGTCTCTCTCTCTCAGTGAACACACACTGTTCATTTTTCACCTCTCATCGATGTGTAATGTTCGGAACAGTAAGTGCGGGTCTCGGGAGTGTTTAAGGCCAGACCTGGCTGCCATGCGGGAAAGGGGTGGTCCAGTGGAGTATGGGATCTGCACTGGCCACTGTCAGTCGACTGCTCCTCATGCTGGGCCGGGTCAAACCGTGCACTCACTAACAACCTGGCCATCTGTCATCCCTTGTGCTAGGCTACACTTACAGCTCACAGGTGTGACTCGACAAATTCAACACACCTTTATATCTCTATTGATAAAAAGGACATGGCCGATTATGTCCAACCACCCTCTAAAAGCAATGAAACTGAAAATTGTCAATTTACTCCCCCTGATGTCTTCCCAAATATGTATGACATTTTTTTGTGTAACATAAAAGTAGATTTTTTGATAAATGTCTCAAAATAGTTTTTTTTTTTTCATACCATGGAATGTGTCAGTTGTCAACAAAATGCGTCGGTTACCAATATTTTACAAGATACAGGTTTGGAATGACAGGAGGGTGGGAAATGATGATAGAAATGTTATTTTTGGGTGAACTTTCACTTTAAGGGAAACCTGATTACCTGGCTGCCACCTTAGTAATGCAATAAGGCAGCTATTTTCTATGTAGGGAACTGGCATATATGTACAGCTATTGGACAACGCGATTGCCGCGAACGCGATTGCCGCGAACGCGATTGCCGCGAACGCGATTGCCGCGAACGCGATTTTCGCCTCAAACGAGTCTTCGCATGACGCATGAAATTCGCATGACGTGTTGTCGTGCAAGCTAATCAGCGAAAAGCTTATTGACACGTCCAGTTTGACACGCTTTGGAAGCGGTTGTGAAATTTACTGAGTAATAAACTGAGTTGTGTGTGCCTCTGGATGGTTCTGTGAACCCAGACATGTCGCCATTTGGCTTTCTGCCGTATTTGGGACTTCAACAACAGGTACAGAGCAGCAATAGGGTAGTTATCTTCAACATGGTTGATGACGGAAAAAAATGGCACAAAGAAATGTTATTGTTGTTGATGTGCGTGAAGATTGATGGACTAAAAGAATCGTTAACCATGTCACTGAAGTACCAGAATCATTGGAGTGAATGTCTGCAACTTCCGATTCATTAGCTGCTAATAGGTAAATAACTAGAAGAATAACAAAATGCAATAAACGTTAACAAACCAGCGTGTTAATGATTATGATAATAAATTAAAATAATCTGAAAGCAAATACCAGTTTGCGATTTCAAGCACCATAACACACTGTAAAATTACTGAAAGTAAATGAAATGGGAAGCTTTGCACATTGAAGTTACAAATGGCTGCATCCACGCTCATGTTAAAAATAAGGTGGATACACCCATCTTACCAACAAACAAAGTTTATATCCCATTCAAACAGCTTCTGATGTCACCTTTGCATGTCGGATGTGTAAATGCCATCTGAAGTGTAAATGCCAATGATTTTTCCACTGATAACAACAAACAGGACACTGCAGAATAGAAATGGGATGTGTAGA
The DNA here is from genome assembly GCF_951802725.1 of Rutilus rutilus. NCBI lineage: Eukaryota > Metazoa > Chordata > Actinopteri > Cypriniformes > Leuciscidae > Rutilus > Rutilus rutilus. The sequence goes on along the minus strand of NC_140224.1, from coordinate 28,134,370 downwards.
GGTCTAGAAGATAATTGTGCCATTAGGCCCGTCGACCTGGTGCATTTCCCTTCCGAGTCGCTCGTGCCAGCTCTTTTACCAACTAATACCAGTTCAACCATTCCATTTTCTTCTCTCTTACCTCAGGACAGTTCCCCCCGCCCTCCAATTCAATCTCCCTATCTTCCCGCTGCAGCCCTCTAAAATACCCGCCACGGCCGCACAGCAGATCATGCCAGCGCAAAAGCCGTAGCCCGTCCTTATTACAGAGGCTTCCACAGCGCTCTAATCACTGCCACCAGACCCGGCGCACAGAGAGAGAGAGAGCATGCGCTAATGCCCATGGTCTGTGTGTCCGCGACGGCTGCCGTGTTAACTAGCTTTTCTGCCTGTTTTGGTGGATTCGGGTGACGCAGGAGTGTCTCTTCAGGGGCCAGAGGCGACCGTATTCCTCCCTTGACACACAATGATAACCAATGCTCTCGCAGGACCAGCGGTGCTCTGAACACACACACACACACACCCACACACACAAAATCCAACATCAAAAGGACTGTGGATAAAGCTAGTCTTTCCCCCAGCCAGTTTGCTTTTTTATTTCCCCACTCTGTGAAGGAGAGGAAATTGTTGGCTAAGCTGTCTTTTGTCAGGGCGTTTCAGAGGCACAGTCCGAACACTGGTCCCTCTTTTCTCAGCTCCTATTTACCGTTAAGGACGCAGTTTGTACGTTTACTGGAAAAGTTATGACCCCTAACCAGGTGTTGCTGTGATGTTTTCCCTCTCTATGATACTGTGCGCAGTATTTACCCTGTTCCTCACTTCATAACCGGCATTGTGAGTGTTATTTTTCATTTTTATTTTTTTTACTCGGGAGTCTCACGGATAGCACTAGCATTATCCAGTCTAGGACCACACAATCTCTGTGAGTCTGACTATCAAAGCCGTTCCTTGGAGGGCATGGATTCGACTGCTACGGTCTTGGCAGTCGCATATGGAAATGCTGCCTAGCTGAATACTGTGGGATTACACTAGAGCTGTCATCAACACACGTCGCCAAAGGTTGTTGCTGCTGTTAGATGCATTTTTAAAGCTTTCCTTTGAGCCTGCCTCACTTTAAACTTTCACAATTTGATGGGAAAACAATGACTGATAATGATAAAAGAATCTCAGAGACAACATCATCTGCCAGCTAAAAATGTTAAACAAATGTGGGAGGCACAGTTTGGTCTGTTAAAGTTAGCATTAGTCTAGTTCTTTGAGCAAAGTTTTTTTTGTGTGTTCTTAAAGGAACTCTTGTGCTCACCAAAGTGGCTTTTTTTTGTGCTCAATAACAGTAATATTGTGAATTATGCGCATTTTGAATGTAATTTACTCCTGTGATCAATGGTGAAAACAGTTAGCCTGGCAAGCCAACCCACATCAAGATGTTGGGTCTGGGAACTTACCATTGGCAGGGCTCAATCCGAGGGGCGGGACAAACGGTTGTCTTTCAAATTCCCTCTGCACGCAATAGGATAGAGCTACAACCAACCAGAGCGTTTTCCAACCAGCAGAGCTAGTTGATAGCTTAAACTTTTGCCATATCTGGTCGGCAAAACTACGAACACATCTTTTCGTTTTTTAAGAATGACTTAAGTGCCGTTCTTTGTTCTTTTCTCAAAGAAAAGCTTAACTCCAAGTCCTCCAGAGACGCAGCCAAAGCCAATCCGAAAGACCGCTGTTCGCCAGCAGCAGCCATTCTTTGTTTTCAAGTAGCAGGGAACCGTCGCAACTCTGTCGTCATTATGTTAAGCCCGCCCGCCGACTCTACACACGATGTGATTGGCCTGACTAGAGTTTGTTTTTTCCAGCTCGAAAGCCAACGGAGAGTTGCTAGACCACCCTGGCTGCAAAATAAAATGTACTGCCGCTAGGGTGCGTCTAGATTTCCAGGCTAGAAAACAGTGGTGCTGCTTAATATTTTTGTGGGATCCATGATATTTTTTTCAGGATTCTTTGATTAACATTTATTTAAAATTGATTTTTTTTTATTATAACAATGTCTTTACTATAACATTTGATCAATGCACCCGCAATAAAGGTATTAATTTCTCAAAAACATTTTCAAAATCTTACTGACCCCAAACATTTGAATGGAAGTATATATATATATATAAATTTAGCTAGAAATGGAGATGTTTGTGCTATTAGAATTATATTATTTATATATAATTATTATTATATATATATAAATAAGTATAGTAGCACAAACATCTCCAATTCTAGCTAAATTGCACAATCATTGCAACAACAAAAAAATACATATAAAATATATAAATAAACATACACCTTCCATTAAAATATGTTTGCAAATATTTATAACAGGTGCTCAATGCTGTGAGTGACAGCACTTCCGGTGCCTTTCTAAATAGACAGATGATCAAACAGAAGGCCTTTAATGCAGCTCCATCCAAAAATATGAGCAGCATGACAAGTTATGACAAGAAGATGAGTCACTGTTTCCGGACCCACCGATCACTCTGAACTTCAAACACATAAATCATGTGTCCTCTCTAAACTATATTTAAGGAGAAATAAAAACAAAGCGATGCTCAGCTGACTGTAAGCATTAGCGTCTGTTGTACACAAATAGCCAATGGAGGTCTGTCATGGAGCCTTCAGTGAGATGGCAAATCAATATTTAGAGTATATATTCTGTTATTACGAATAACGATCAATTAGTTTCCGAAAAACTAAAGCAAATGTTGTCCTCATGTACTCCAACCTAACTAAAGAGAGAGTGTGAGTTAGCTGGTGTGCACGGGTGGGTTGTAGCGGTAGTAGATCTGAGTGTGACAGATTTATCTCCCCTCGCTCAGGCTGGATGAGAGGGGCTCATAAATAAACAGGGAGACGGGAGAGAAAGCTCTCCATTGAACATAAACAAGTAGGTCCTTTAGTCCTGCATCAGTCACTCGCCAGGGGACTGTGACAGCGAAGGGTCCAAGGTGAGGTCAGGGTGGTTCCCTTTAACCCTGGACTAACGCAGCCCGACCGCATTCAGCCAACACATCATTAGGTTCAGATTACAAACAAATATGGCTACGGCTCCAATTTGTCAATACGTGAATTCAATGATGACAGATAATCCGCATGTGCATTTTCACACTACTTGGGTGATTTATGTACTGCGCAGAAAGGAAGGGCTATGTTTGTCCTTCAGCACTCTCATTTATATAAGGTTATACAGTGCTGATATTATATACCATAATACATATAAGCATGAATGTACATAATATGTATTTTGTGCCTTTTATAGTGAATGGATAAAGATGGTATATAGCAAAATTAGGGGGAAAACAGAGCGTCTGGAATCGAGACATGACAGACTGGACTTGAACCTCCGTTCCCACGGGAACATTGTACCACCTTACCACCCTTTTATCACCATGAAGCAGAAGACAGACCACAGAAAAGGCTGAGTAAATTGGATATGACAGATTAAATCCTGGTCATATGTACACACAAAAAATGTGTAAACAAAAAGCACACAGAAAATGCCCACGCACAAATGAAAAAAGGCTGCTTTATGGTACCAAACTGAGGGTGTTTGTTCAGCAGGGTGAAAAAAATCCCATTCATTTTCTCCACAGAGAAATAGATTTTTAGGAATAATGCGCAAATATTTCAAGACAGACCAACCATTAGCTCTGAGGCTATTAAAGGGATACTCCACTTTGGAAATAGGCTCATTTTACAACTCCCCCAGAGTTAAACAGTTGAGTTTTACCGTTTTCGAATCCATTCAGCCGATCTCCGGGTCTGGCGGTACCACTTTTAGCATAGCTTAGCATAGATCATTGAATCGGACAAGACCATTAGCATCTCTCTCAAAAAAATGACCAAAGAGTTTCGATATTTTTCCTATTTAAAACTTGACTCTTCTGTAGTTACATCGTGTACTAAGACCGACGGAAAATGAAAAGTTGCGATTTTCTAGGCTGATATGGCTAGGAACTATACTCTCATTCCTGCGTAATAATCAAGAAACTTTGCTGCCGTACCATGAGTGCCTGAAAATAGTCCCCAGCTCTGTAACTTCGAACGTGACCGGGACTTGTTTGTCTAACCTATTAGACCTATTTTCAGGCGCTGCGTCATATCATTACACCTGCTGGACTCATGCTACGGCAGCAAAGTTTCTTGATTATTACGCAGGAATGAGAGTATAGTTCCTAGCCATATCAGCCTAGAAAATCACAACTTTTCATTTTCCGTCGGTCTTAGTACATGATGTAACTACAGAAGAGTCAAGTTTTAAATAGGAAAAATATCGAAACTCTTTGGTCATATTTTTGAGAGAAATGCTAATGGTCTTGTCCGATTCAATGATCTATGCTAAGCTATGCTAAAAGTGGTACCGCCAGACCCGGAGATCGGCTGAATGGATTCGAAAACGGTAAAACTCAACTGTTTAACTCTGGGGGAGTTGTAAAATGAGCCTATTTCCAAAAAAAAGTGGAGTATCCCTGTAAGCAATGATAAATAGTTCATGAAAAGTATCAATATTTTTAACAATTTCTAATATATTGTACTTTTGCGCTTATATTCTTTGTCAAAGTCAATAGTTTTATATTGTACATTGCATATTGCATATTGTATTGCAGTTTTGGACTTTTCAAAAACTTTATCTTAGAACCAAATTTTGTAATGTAGAGCTGGTTGTTTTGGTTTCAAGGTTTACAACTTATTCCTGAATTATCTATACTGAAGAATTGCTTAAATCCCTGTGGAGAAAATAAATAAATATATACTTCTGGAATCCAGGCAGCTGTAAAAATAGCCAGTCGCTGTAGCCTCATATTGCTTGCCATTATTTTTCAATGAGCATTCTGTCCAATTCTAGATTTTTTTCCCACTGAGACACCGGCTATTTTTTGGACCCCAGATAGACAAACGCTGTTCTATATACTGTATATGCTGTTCACAAAACAAATAGTTACAGATAAGAGGTTTTAAAATCACTTTGCATAAATAATTTAGTTTAGTAAATGAGTCACTCACAACTTAAGTGGTTTACTGCCAAAATAAAACATTTGTAAGAACTGCCAGTCCAAGTCCCCAAAGTGATATAATTACTCTATTTGGCACCAATTCTGACATTCTTTGTTAGTATAAACTTCAACATGTATTTTAATGGTCCTACACAACAGCAATCAATTCTTTATACCACAACTATAATATCTGTAAATGCATGTAAATGATTCACCTGTCAAACCCCTAATATGCGCTTCACTGCAGGGCTGTAAGAGCGATTTGAAAAGCGAAGAGCACACATTAAATTATAGGTCTTTGAAAAGCAATATAGAGTTTTACCTTATGTCTTAAATAAATTCAAAAGCCAATAATGTGATAGAGCCTCATACCTGCAATATATACTCTGACATTGATGATTATTTTTCTGACTGGTTACACTACGTTTTAAAGAACTTATGCAGTTCACCTAAAAGCCATCACTAGCATTTATTACACAGATGCTTACTTCCATGTAGCTCATTCTGACAGGAGCATTTAACACAAAATCCTTCAACAAAAAAAGCCAGAGTCTCACGCTGGGATGGAGTTAAGTAACATGCCAATTTTACGTTTAAATCAAGAAGCTTGCTAAAAAGCTCATTTCATGTTAGTGCTACGCTCTTTGGTAACACATGGATGAATGAAATCTGCATTCACAAGCTGTGAACCTTTCTGACCATGTGGTTCACACATCTCACACCATTTTTCAATTGACATGCACCTCAGCAGGAAATTGTCATCATATCGAGAAACGGCACAGTAGTCGAGCCTAATGGTGAAATCACACAAGCGCAAACACACCGGAAAGTGAGAACAGGAGAGAGAAAAGGTGGAGAGCTCGATTAACTGCCAGAAGATGTTGGTTTCTATTAAATTGTCATAGTAGTTGTTGTTGTTGTTGTTGTAAAGTACTTTATTGCAATATCAGGGCTCAACAATATGGATGAGCCGCTGGCAAAAGAGTTTCGGGACGGTTAAGCGAACACCTGATCTTATTGTGCCAGTATTTACACTCTTATGTTCCAATCATTTCTAACCATGTACTAGAAGGTAACATTGTCGGTTACTAGAATCATGACTTCAGTTATTCAATTATAAACAAATCAGCAATGCTTTGCACATTATTCCACACTTTTCCAGCAAAACCATTTATGAAGTATTAGAGCTGTACTTTTCTAGCTATTATTGCACACTACAAGCATTTTCTTTAAAAAGTGTTTAATTAAAAATCTGTGTATTTATTCCTGATATGTTGCTAAAAATGGTGCCAATGTAAATGTTGACAGGGCAAGTAAAAATCTATTGTTAATCAAAGAATATATAGGCCTATTGTTTCTCAACCCTTTATGTACATGTAAAATGGATTCAGGCAGTGCAAAAACAACATGAGACAGAAGTGTGAATAATAAATACACTATAGACAGACAAATAGTCAGTAATAAAGATTAGAATGTTAGACTATAAGATGCATATTAAAGTACAACTCTGTGTACTATGTATGAAATTATCTGCAGTATTATAATGCCTATAGAATTGACTACGAATATACACTATATAACTATTAAGGTGCAAAGTTTAGTGGAGGAAGGCAAAGCAACTAGCTATTACCAATGTAATTACATATGTGAACAGCTAAGAGGAAGAAACCATTCTTCAGTCTATCCTTTGATGGCGCATATGTAGAGCAGTAATTATACATTTACACATTCCGTTTCAGGAAATCTACAAAAAAATATAAATTTTTAAAAGATTTTTTGGTATAATATTATTACTTAAAGACAATATTAGCTTATTCCTACCACTCACTTTTTTTTTTTATTAAATAAAAATAAAACATAAATCATGCTCATATGTACTCCTTTTTGCATAGAAGATTACTCTTCCTAAAAAAAAACTCCCGAAATCCATTTTAAAGACTTCACTTTGTTACCTAACTGTTTACAAGCTAAGGGTAACACTGTGTTCCCGCTTCAGTTGACAGCTATGCTACACTGCTTGAGCAAACCGTCACAAGCAAGCCGAATGTGACGCGCTGTTCTCTGTCTCACTGTCTGCATCTCTTTCACTCTCACTCTCCGTCCGGTCAACCGAAGAGGAGGCAAACCTCTCACTTTCTTCTCATCCAGCACTCAAACACACACACACACAAAAAAAACATTCTACAGTGTAACACACAGTTAAGGCGTATGCACTACATAGCCAAATTATAAAACAAAGAAGAATACAGTTATACAAAAGGAATCTCACTCAAAATTGAGTTACGCAATAAAACTGCAGAATATTTGATATATTTCGGTCTATATTTAGCTGTGAAATCCACACCAAGATGTGACAAAAAAATCCTTAAAACAACAAAAGATACAAGATATACTCAAAAGGTAAAAAAAAAAGAAGAAAAAAGTCTGAAGTATTCAAAGTAAACAATAGCACCACTCCACACACTGACCATTTCAATTAAAATGAAGAAAGAAAGAAATATGGATGACACTCTTTGAGATGATGATGTCCTTTCATTTTTGACTCTCTGCCTTCTCATAAAAAGGATCTGAGGTACATCATAACAGATAAGTGCCCCGATTCTGGGATAAATGAAGAGCGAGGTGTACTTTTGAATAACGCATGTGAGAAAACGCGACTACGAATCTCCACACGCAGTTCTGGATGCCTTAAGTGCCACTTAAATTCACGAAGCGCCGCGATTGCCGGAGGATATTTGTTTCATCAAAATGATA